>NC_064644.1:22627569-22937212 GCF_023864345.2 Schistocerca serialis cubense | reverse complement strand
AAAAGAAATATGTAAGAGAAGGAAGGAAGATAAGTGTTTAACATCACATCAACATCAAGGTCATAAGAGACCGAGCAAAAGCTCGAACTGATTCAAAGATGAGGAAGGAAATCAGCTACACCCTTTCAAAAGAATCATCCCGGCATTTGCAAGGTGCAATTTAGGGAAATCACAGATAGCCTAGATCAGGATGGCCGAACGTGGGTTTGAACCATTATCCTCCCGAATGTGACCCCAGTGTGCTAACCACTGTGCCACTTCACTCAGTAATTAAGAAAGAGTGCAGAGGAGTGGTGTATACTTTGGTCACAAGAGTGACCACAAAGGTCAGAATTTTTCTAAGCTCAGTGAGTGAAAAGCTGCTGGAGCATTAAAGCATGCATAGACCAATAGTGGACAATGTCTGCCCCAGACATGACTGTTTGTTTATTTATTTATTTATTTATTTATTTATTGCCTGTTTAGTGTGACCAAATTAGAGCCTTAAGTCTTTTTCTTACATCTGGTCAGGAACAGCATATACGAAAGATATTCTCAGTAATTATGTAGATGATGATAACGACGACGACACTAATGACAGCTACGATGATGATGATGATGATGATGATGGCAATGGCAATGCTGATAGTAAAAGGCATTTAGAATAATATAGAGTAGCTTAGCACACTCGAAGCCATGTTTAGTGTTATCAGGAGCAGAATGGATCAAGGAAAAGGAGAAGGTTGAAGTGACAGTGACAGTGGCTGTTGGCAAATTCTAGGAAAGTGTAACTCAACTATGAATTTTATTGAATACAGTGACCGTATGAAACCCAACTTCCAGCTTGCTCTGTTCGGCACAAGACCCACAAAGCAACAGATACCAGCAGCCAGGTTGATGCCATATTCCTTGACTTCCGGGAGACGTTCAATACAATGCTGCACTGTTGGCTAATGAACAGAATACAAGCATAGTGATAGGATTAGAGAGTTCTTCGTAAACAGAAATCAGCATGTCATTCTCAGTAGAGAGAAATCTTCGAGCATACAAGTAATTTCGGGTGTACCCCAGGGGAAGGGAACAGAACCTTATACCAGTGGTTTCTCTTAACAGCTGTCAGGCACATTTTTCCTGATGTTTTGGTAAATAATTGCGATCTCGTTTTTACAATGTGTAGTTGTATTCGGCCCAAACAAGACTGCGTTCTTTCATGCGGTGCCCACTGTCAGCAGAAAGCATTGCTTTGTTTCCCATTACAAACAACTTTATTTTTAAGGTGGAATTTTACATGCCCTTTCTATGGAGCTGTGCCTAATTAGTCCAGTACCATACATATGTTTTATCAGTATGTATTAACACGGACAGTAAAACACGGAAGAATAACTGGTACTGCTGTAAGGTGGTGGTAGTCAGTGCAGAACAGGGCAGTGCAGTCACTTCTGGAGTACTGGTAGTTCGTCGTGTTCTGTTGTCCCTGTTAATTCGTATTGATACAACAGGTATGGAACTGCTATGGAATGCTAAAATATTGCAGCGAAATGCAGAAACACCTGCAAAGGTCCAGCACTTGATGCAGGAATTGGTGGTTGATCCTTGGCATTAACAATAAAGCATATTGTTTAATAATAGGCAGAAAGGCCCATTGTTGTATGATTACATGATTCCAGAACAGTCACTGGAAGCAGTTACAACAGTAAAAAATAAAAAAGTATGCGTACGGATAAATTTTAAGTAGAATGATCGCATACAACTTACTGTAGGTAAGGCAGATGCGGGGCAGAGGTGAATTTGAAGAATGAAACCACAAAGGAGATAGCTTACAACATCCTCATATGACCAGTACTTGAATATTGATCATCATTCCATATCAGATACGATTGACAGAGAAAACAGAGAACATCCAAAGAAGAGCAGTGTATTTCATTACAGCTTTATTTAGTAAGCTTGGAATTGTCATGGAGATGCTAAGCCATCTAAAGTAACAGAGTCTGCGAGAGAGACATTCTGCGTCATGGTGCAGTTTACTATTAAATTTTTGCCTTTGTATATTTCTGGAAGACTCCACCAGTTCATTGCTTCCTTGTACTTATATCTCCCAAAAAGAACATGAAGGTAAAATTGGAGAGATAAGAGCTTGTATAGTTCATTTGGAGGCTTACATGTAGTCTTTTCCTTTCAAACTATTTGTGAGTGGAACAGAAAAGGGGAAAGCAGCAACAGTGATATACAAAGTACCCTGTGCCGCACAACGTAAGGTGGCTTCTGGAGTATAGTTGTAGACATAGACGTACGCACACGTTAAGGAAGAGGATGCTGATGGAGCATTTGTTTTATTCATTTGGTTTTTGGTGAAGGAGAATAACCACAGCAGTGTTACAGTTTTACAGCATTCCTTCCTCTGCAGCCATTCTGTCAGCGATTTTGCAAGTTTATCTTATATTGTTCTACCTTCTGCTTTAATCATTTCCGTTTTCAAATGTGGTGCCCACTCAACATAAGTTTCTGTTTGCTTTCTTCATATATTTACTGTTTCCAGTTGTTTTTGGTGATCCTTACTCTTCAGTTGTTCCATGAATTACTTGATTTCAAATACAGAGAATAATCATGTAATACTGTTAGTGTTCACTGATTAGAGTCTTTATTTTTCTGACTTTATTTATGTATGTATACTGTCAAGATAAACTATACACCGACCATAATTTAGTTGCTACTGATTTTCATGTGTTTGTACGTAAAAGAAAACTTTCATTTTTTCCAGCTCTAGATCACTTACTTACAGGACCTTGCAATGAGATGTGATTCAGACCTGAAATGTCCTTTAACTAAATTTCTTCTTCTTCCCCTCTGTCCTTTTGTACTTTATTTTCTAGGTATACCGCATTTATATCTTCTTCCTTTTCCAATTATTCTCACCATCCTTAGCCACTCCCTCTTTTTAAGCTGTTTTTTGCCCGGGTGTATTGTGTATTTAAACCAGGGACCTAGAAACGACAGAGAGGCTTCGTCCCGCCTTAGCCCTCAGTGGTTCACAACCCCACAACAGGCCACAGCAGCCCACCCATCCCCCCACCGCCCCACATCGAATCCAGGGTTATTGTGCGGTTCGGTCCCCAGTGGACTCCCCTGGGAACTTCTTATACCAGATGAGTGTAACCCCAAATGTTTGACCGAGCGAGGTGGCTCAGTAGCTAGCACACTGGACTCGCATTCGGGAGGACGACGGTTCAATCCTGCGTCCTGGCCGTCCTGATTTAGGTTTTCCGTGATTTCCCTAAATCGCTCCAGGCAAATGCCGAGATGGTTCCTTTGAAAGGGCACGACCAACTTCCTTCCCTCATCCGATGAGACTGATGACCTGGCTGTCTGGTCTCCTCTCCCAACCCACCCAGATGTTTGCGTGGTAGACTTATTATGGTGTTCGCATACATAGAGACAGTGTTTGCGCAGCAATCGCCGACATAGTGTAACTGAGGCGGAATAAAGGCACCCAGCCTTTATTCGCTGAGGTAGATTGAAAACCGCCTTAAAAAGCATCCACAGGCTGGCTGGCACACTGGACCTCAACACTAATCCGCCAGGCGGATTCGTGCCAGGGACCAGCACGCCTTCTCGCTCGGGAAGACGGCGCGGCTAGTACTTCTACCTCCATTATCACAAAAGTGATTTATTTATTTTCATCGGTTTTCTCTACCTTAATTTCAAGCTCTGCCTATTCTTGTATGCCATGTCCATATTTTCTCCCCTTGTAACTATTCTATTTTCTTTGTATGTTCTGTCTATCTGATAGTGTAGAATACAATATTGATAGATCAAACATCTATTGATCAAGTGGCAGCAGGAGAAAAGATGCATATAATTTATGGAAATGCACAAGCTCTTGGAGCCAGTGGCTCCCTGTTCTGACAAGGGTTGAAGGGAAAGGATAGTGTAGAATGGATGCTGTGCAAAATCTTACAAGATCAGAAACTGGAAATGTGTAGGTGCTCCTGGTGTTGTGACAGGTCTCTGTATCCCACTGAATCTTCATCTTTTTCCTGGCCTTATCTTGTCTTCACACAGGGTCAGTAAGTTATTCTGGACATGGCAATGTTAGTGGTAGAGGTTGGTCAGATGCCCTTCCTGTCGCTACCCCATAAACATGTAAATGTATATACACTGAGGCATACAGGTTAATTCTTTGACTATTGTAGCCACCCATCATCAAACAGAAAACAGTTTGTAACACTTATTTCCATTTATCACTTACTTCACTGAAGCAGAGCAGAAGTCAGATTTTATGCAACACATTATTTCAAATTATTAATAAAATATACGCGAATTGGTTCTATGGCTATAAAGCTCATTACCAAAGCAATTAGTAATTTTATTTTGAAGGCCAATTGGCAGAATTCTAGGATGACCACCTTCCAGATTATTGATTTTAAATTGACAGTCACTGTTAAGCAATATACAGTCTGCTTCAGTTCATCTTTGAAAGTACTCTGTTGTCAGCATAGTGTGGAGCCCTTTATATCATGTTGCCATCTCAACCTTGAATTAATACTGCTGTTGAATTGTTTTTTGGAGCTGGCATAGAATTGTTCCCTATCTGCACTACATAATTTCTCTTTAGAAATGTTATTTGTTGACCCCTCTTTCTGTTCCTGATAAATGCAAACACATTAAATCTCCTCCAACGGACATACCTGTAATAGTATCATACGTAGCAAGAAATTCTAATGTTTCCATCAAGCATTTAGTTACCTCCAGACAGCTAATTGTTTAATTTGCTTTTCAGGTATCGTCAACATGAGGACGGTTTGTATCGTCTGCAATTGGTACGCTACGAAAGCCTTGAAGTAACTCAAATGATCTCAGGGGATTCTTCACATGATGAGCAACAGATGACTTTGTCAAACAAAAGGTACCATTTGCGTAAGGTGCCTTCCAGGGCACAGAATGAGCCAGCAAGTTTTGAAGTTTATGAGGTTCTAGATGAAAAGGAGTTTGAAGAGAACAACACTGGAAGCAACAAAGTTCTCATAACAATCTCTGATGTAGATCATAGTGGAAATGTAATACAGTCTGAAGTAATAGAGGCTGAAGAACTTACAATGTTACCCAGTATGACTCTTTTAGATGATACTAACTGACTGTTATGTTAAAGTTGTTGCATATGTTGGTGCTGCACAGTGTCCTTGTGCTGATGACTTTTCTGTGTGGTGCAGCGACTGTGAATTGAATAAGTATTATAAAGGCTGTGCAGAAGTGATATTTTTCTCCTGGTAATATAGTTGCATAAAATGGACCATATTATCTTCTGACTATTAAAAACAACTTTAGCATTTAAAATATGTTATTAGCTACTAGGTAAATGGCATAATTTGCTGCACCTGTCATTAGCTGTATGCAGATGTTCATTTGAAAGTATACCAAGTTGTCCTTAATTGTTACAGATTTCTATATAATAATCTCAGTGGATATATGTAATGGAAATCTCATAGAAATGCATTTTATAAATGTAAACATAGTATTTAAAATCATGCTCCTGACTAGACATTAATCAATGTGTTCTCTTAATCATTTAATGGTGTTAAAAATACATAACTACAAGGTTGTTATTTCAGTAACTTGTAGCTTTTGTAAGGCGTCAAGTCCAGTTATCATGAACTTAATTCAGTAAATTTAGGAGCAGGAGAAAACAATGACCTCTTATAAAAAAATATATATATAAAGCACATGAATCAACAAACTATACTTTTTAATTTTTCCACTTTCATTTTACCTTTTAATAGTTTTATACCACGCTATACTCGAAGTTTAAATATTGTCCGGGAATCCTAAAAAGACTCAGTTATTGAAACCGATTATTCGTATTCAAATCTGAATGTATTACTGATTATATCTCTGGTGAAAGAGGGAATTGAAAACTTAATCTTTTTGCCCTTACTTGCATGCTGTTCCTTTTGTATTTCAAAACAGAATATTTCTAGGCTCCCCCCCCCTCTCCCTCCGCCCCTCTCCCTCTGCCCCTCTCTCCCCCTCGCCCCTCCCCCCCCCCTCGCCCCTCTCCCCCCCCTCGCCCCTCCCCCCCCCCTCGCCCCTCTCCCCCCCTCGCCCCTCTCCCCCCCTCGCCCATCTCCCCCCCCTCGCCCATCTCCCCCCCCTCGCCCATCTCCCCCCCCTCGCCCATCTCCCCCCCCTCGCCCATCTCCCCCCCCTCGCCCATCTCCCCCCCCTCGCCCCTCTCCCCCCCCCTCGCCCCTCTCCCCCCCCCCTCGCCCCTCTCCCCCCCCTCGCCCCTCTCCCCCCCCTCGCCCCTCTCCCCCCCCTCGCCCCTCTCCCCCCCCTCGCCCCTCTCCCCCCCTCGCCCCTCTCCCCCCCTCGCCCCTCTCCCCCCCTCGCCCCTCTCCCCCCCTCGCCCCTCTCCCCCCCTCGCCCCTCTCCCCCCCTCGCCCCTCTCCCCCCCTCGCCCCTCTCCCCCCCTCGCCCCTCTCCCCCCCTCGCCCCTCTCCCCCCCTCGCCCCTCTCCCCCCCTCGCCCCTCTCCCCCCCTCGCCCCTCTCCCCCCCTCGCCCCTCTCGCTCCCCCCTCCATCCTGCCCCTCCACATACCCATGTTCCGATGCATAAAACCATGTCAAGTAAATATGCTATTGGGCATGGTCATAAAATTGTAAAAAAACTACGACGTTTCACAGGTAACAGAATATATATCATTGGTGAGTTTTTTTGTAAGTGGTCAAAAGTAAGTTCATATGCCTAACATTTCATCTACTTATACTGGAGACATGCTTATAAAGATGTAGTTAGTTAATTATCAAACTTAAGCTCAGCAAGCCAAACTGTTTAAAGGTGTATGCATATAAACTGTTTCGCAGCTGATTACATTTAAGTGTCACAGTTAACTAACTACATCTCCATAGCCTCTCAGGGTGTCTCCAGTACTAGAAGCCAAAGCATTAAGTACAGCAACACACTTTAGATCATGGCCTAGTCCCCATAACACAGAAGGCAGTTGGGCATATGATTGGAAGTACTTACGGGGGCACGGGCAGAATCGTAGTCCACCTTCTAATGTCAACCTATATGGTAGGACGGATGAATTCGCCCTGAGCTCCATGTCCCCATCAGGTCTGGGTCGTGGTGATTGTGGTGGTGGTCTCAGTTCCGCAGTTGGCGGTTGAGGCGGAGGAAATGCCTTCCGCATGGATGGCAGATGCATCAGTACTGGTAGCGGTATTGGAGAAGTTGTGCCATGTTTGTCCACCAATGACAGGGATCCCCTTGTAGGTTATGACGGGGATCCAGCCGCACCAGATGACCCATCAAGAGACATAGACTGGCGGGGCGACGTCGGTGTCCCGGCCGGGGTTGTCAGATCATCCTCGCACAGGTGCAACTGGTTGTACTGTCCTGCACAGAGGTCCTCCTCCATGCAGACAGCACAGATGGCAGCTGCGGTATTAGGAGGTGACAATAGGAATTCATTTTGGGTGACGACCAAACTCACCTGCCCAGACTGGAAACAGGACGACGGCTGCACGGATTAGCATCCCTGGCTAGGTGGCAGGAGCATCCAGGGTTGACACCCATGGAGCAGTTCGGCAGGACTGTTGTTGTCAAATGGTGTGAACCGCCAGGAAGACAGATATTGATCCAAGGCAACGTCGAGCAAGGACCAAGTCATGTACTATTTTATTTGCGTTTTGAATACTCTAACTAACCTTTTGACCTCACTGTTGGACTATGGGTAATAGAGCGAGATGAAAATGTGGCATATCCCGCAGGTGTTGCAGAAGGAGGCAAATTCCTGCAACACAATCTGAGGGCTGTTATCAAAGACCAATGTTGCCAGAAGTCCTTCGATGGAAATTTTTTTCGACAGGGCTGCCACGGTGGCAGAGCTTGAAGTAGTCACGCAATGAACAACATATGGGAAGTGAGAGAATGCATCAATGATTATCGCCCAGTATGTATTAAGGGAAAACCGGCGAAATCGATGTGGAGACGGTTCCAGGCCTGGGAAGGTTGTGGCCACGGAGACAACATTGCCCATGGGACAGCTAGCTGCAATGTACATTGAGAGCATGCTGTAACCAAATGAATGATGTCTCTGTCCACACCAGGCCAAAAAATATGACTGCAGACTAATGCCTTGGTGCCATCTGCAATAGGCTGTTGGAATTTTCCATTGCAAACAGGATCAGTGTACCCCATTTTGCTGCACTGGTGGCAAAAAGCCCAGCGCTTAGGACAGTCTGGCCTATCGTGAGTGACAAAATATGACGGACAAGAGTCCTTGCATTGTCATTCATCATCGTGCATGCTGTGCTGCAGCTGTGGCCGTGGGTGCCACAGTGAGCTGGGGCATCTGCCTTTAGGTTTTGCTCATGCATGGACCACTGGCACCATGTCATCCGCCTGTGAACCGTCCAACAAATGACAGAGTGGGGGCTTGAACTTCTGCAACCTCATACCACAATTCAATTTGAGTACCTGCAGCCCTCAAAACATCATAATGATTTTGCAATAGTCAGAAAGTCGGAGAGGGAACGGTTTTCACATTGACGGACTTGCTCACGAACCTCACAATTGGGGACCAACCGAATGATTGCATCACGAACCATTTGGTTGGCATATGACTCTTGTGGACATCAGTGACAAAGACAGCTTAAATTGTGAAGCTTAGCTGTCCAAGTCTTATAGGAATGTTCTGCTTTCTTGCGACACCAATAGAAGTCAACTTTAACAGCAATGAAGTACGTCCATTTACAGAAGTATTTTGAAAGAAGGTCACACATGTTATTAAAAGAGAGTGAAGACAGGTCGTGCAGGGGCCCAGTTGCCAAAAGAGTTGGTATCTGTGAGGCGATAACCAAGACAAAAACAAAATGAGGCATAAGGTAAAGTCAGTCAATCCAAGCACATTAAAATGCTGCTGCAACCATTCTTCATAGGCCTGCAATTCTTTGACAGACTCATTGCAAGCCAGGAAAGGTGGGGAATAAATGACCAGGGTAGCGGCAGGCAACAAGTCAAGCGTTTGCAATACCTTGGTTTGATTTTGTTGCGCTTTGGTGAACGCCTCTTGCTGTTGACTGAGATGCTGTGCGATGCTGCAACGCTGCAGTAAGAACCCCTTGCTGAACAACCAGCCAGCATACAAATTCATCAGTAGCACTGTCAGACATCGTAGATGCAATGGAGGACCAACCAGAGAGTGAAAACTGTGCAGAGAACAATCCTACACTCGTCATCAACTTTGGACACACAACAGAACCAAGAATGTTAGTGCAGCATTATTAGACTGTGACATGTGCGCCAATCACCATAATATACACTGAACACGGGAAGACAAGGTAAATGTATGCAAGCAGTAATAATATCATAACTGAGTTCAAGCACAGTGCGGCAGGGTTTAAGTATAGGCACTCACCCATGCTGGTTGTATTGAAAGTTCACAATATCCAATTTACTTCAGATATCACATCCTAAAACATTTACATCCACACTGTGCCAACTATTTTGGAGTGTTTTTCTGGAAGATGTAACTACCATTTGACTGTACAACTATTTTTATTCCAGTACCTAGATTTTGATCTTACACCATTATCAAGTGTTACAACTGCAACAGGTTAAAGCACAGTAAGAGCACAAGTATCAGAAAAATAGCAGGGCAAACAGTTAAATTAATTTATGGGGTGCACGATTTGTTCTCTTACTTACATATTAAAAATCATTAGGCTTGAGTAGAACACAAGTCATTGTAAAAACATGTATCTTCGGGTATCTAAGCCAATTTTGTCAAAAGTAAATGTGAGAACATTTGTGTAATAGGCTAATTTACTGGCAATTGGCGCGACTTCTTCACTTCGTATGGCTCTGGAATAAAATAGATGACCAAATCAACGGATTAAAACTTTTCTACGCTTTGTCTAGTCTAGCAGCCACTGACATAAACAGAAATGAAACAATCGTCAAAGACCATCATAAAGGCCTCACAGTTTGCACCATGTGATTATGGGAACAAGTAGCTGGTTATATTATCTATGAATAGGGCAGAAGATGAAGTGTGCGACAGAGCACACTTACCATTGTAGCACATATTAGATTTTTTCTCAATCCATTTGCATACAGTGTGTGGGAAGAATGTCTGCTTAAATGCCGGCTCTTCGAACTTAGTATATTTTGCATTGTGTTTACTTCTTTAAATTTAACTGTGTCATCTGCAGAGGTTACTATTAAAATTGTCTGCCTGGTCATTAACATGGAGTGGGACGAGCAAGGATCACCGCAAACTTCCCTTAGGCACAGCTAAAGTTACTTCTACATCTTCTGTAGACTTTCCAGACGAAATAATATGGTGTGTCCTCCCTACAGAGAAATCTTCAAATTTTAACCAAAAAAATCAAGTTTTGAAGCTATAATTTGGTAGATAAAAAATCTACTCACCAAGGGATGGCAGGATCAAACACACACAAAGGTTACAGAAATGTGGGAGACTTACCGGATCAGATATTAGGAAATGAACTGGATGGCTGTTTGGCAAGAGGAGCACTTACTCACTGCATGGTTTGCTTTGCCGACTCTTAATTGGCTGCACAATTGAGGAGACTACTGAGCAGGGTGCTCTTGCTTCTGCTTCTCCCAAGAGGAATCTACAGTTCTGTGTCATCTCTGCAACAGTCATACCAGATTAACCCTCAGTTTTCTTTTGTGTAACAATCCTCCCCTATACTGGGATTGTGGACTCTCTTAAGACAGTAGTTCATATCTTGGTGCAATGCCTCCTCATTTTGACCCTCCATGCTAAGTATGGGCTTCCAGACTCATTGCCTCTAATATTGGTGGATGATTCATGGATGGTTGAACTGGTTCTGTTTTCCACGTGAAAGTAGTTATTTCAATTTAAGGTTTTAATACACTTCTGAAGCAGGGGCAGGGTGGTCAGGGGATGGGGCATCTCCCACAGTATGCTAGGTCTGGGGGATCCCTGACCCACCTCCTTGACCAGGCTACTCTTTCATTCCTCTTTTACTCTTTTTTAACCATTTTTAGATTGTTTGATAAGGATAGAAGCTGAAGCATTGAATTAAAATTTATGACATGGCCAGGATATGAACCTAGGACTTCTTTTAGATTCATTCTGCGTCCTTTCTGCCGTGTCCAATTTTCTGTTCTGGAGGTCGCGCCCTTTGTTGAATAGACAGCTCTCTTGACTGTAATGGATCATGGGAGGTACAGCTGTGGGTGCGACGTTTCCTGTCTCATGCAGAGCCCTGAGGATGCTCACCTGCTGACATTCCTACCTTCTATATTGATGGTATAAAAATGTCCATAATGTTTGTAGCCTTCTTGCTTTTACTCTTTTCTTTTAATCTCCCGACTAGGCCAGAAAACGTTCTCAGTGGACGTCACTACTTCGAGCTGCACCACTCTTTGATCGAGGGGCTGATGACGTTTGGTCTCTTACTCCCTCCCACCCCCCACCCAAAGAAAGAAAGAAAGAAAACAAACAGGTCAGTCAACCAACCAGTAAATGGGCAGATCCTGCATTTGGTGTCCAAACACACCAGGAAAGAAAGCCGGCTAAGTTTAAAGGACAATTGCAGCAACTTATGTGCAATGTGCGGGAATACTTTGAGAGAGAGTTGGAAATGAGGGAAGTTTTACCTTCTTCAAAAGTAGTCACGTTAACGAAATTTGACCTGCGGACACACTTTCAAGCAGTTGGCAATAATAGCAATACTTCTACATCTACATGATTACTCTGCAATTCACATTTAAGTGCTTGGCAGAGGATTCATCGAACCACAATCATACTATCTCTCTACCATTCCACTCCTGAAAAGCTCGCGGGAAAAACGAACACCTAAACCTTTCTGTTCGACCTCTGATTTCTCTTATTTTATTTTGATGGCCATTCCTATCTATGTAGGTTGGGCACAACAAAATATATTCGCATTCGAAAGAGAAAGCTGGTGACTGAAATTTCGTAAATAGATCTCGCCGCGACGAAAAATGTCTTTTCTTTAATGACTTCCATCCCAACTTGCGTATCATATCTGGCACTCTCTCTCCCCTATTACGTGATAATGCAAAACGAGCTGCCCTTTTTTGCACCCTTTCGATGTCCTCCGTTAATCCCACCTGGTAAGGATCCCACACCGCGCAGCAATATTCTAACAGAGGACTAACGAGTATAGTGTAAGCTGTCTCTTTAGTGGACTTGTTGCATCTTCTAAGTGTCCTGCCAATGAAACGCAACCTTTGGCTCGCCTTCCGCACAGTATTATCTATGTGGTCTTTCCAACCGAAGTTGTTCGTAATTTTAACACCCAGGTGCTTAGTTGAATTGACAGCCTTGAGAATTGTACTATTTATCGAGTAATCGAATTCCAACGGATTTCTTTTGGAACTCATGTGGATCACCTCACACTTTTCGTTATTGAGCGTCAACTGCCACTGCCACACCATACAGCAATCTTTTCTAAATCGCTTTGCAACTGATACTGGTCTTCGGATGACCTTACTAGACGGTAAATTACAGCATCATCTTCGAACAACCTTATATATACTTAGCCAGTCTATTTTCAACTCTCTTGTCCATGTAAAACAAAATAAAGGATCCTTCTGCAAGAGACAAGATTCGTAACCACGACCCATGAAATAAGGCCAACATTGATACTCCAAGCTGTCTCCTAAGTAAGACACTGAACAGTTTTCCCACAGTATCTGTGTTGATGATCAAACACATACCACCAGATATTCAAACATTGCTAAGGAAGGCGTTCAGAGCTAGACTGAGACATGTACTATAACATCAATGTTGTGTAATCCTTTATGTGTGTTATCTTAGTTTTAATAATGGTTTTAAAATATAATCGCTATGATGTGACGCAATCTGTCTGTTCGTGGCTGGTGAACAATGTTGACTTAGTAGTAATAGTAACCACAGCTGTGCATAAGGTTAGTGAATCATCCATCTTTTGTAATGGTAAAGAAAAATACGAGAAGAAGAGAAGGGATGTGGGAGCTTCTTGTCTTCATATGCTGAGCAAGAAGCATTCAGGAATCTGGATTTCACAGCATACACTGCTACACGTTACACACAATATTCATGCAAACTAAGTTGACACTCGGCATGTTGGCTGATAGGTGTACTGTAAGTGAGAAATGCCTTTATGGCTGCTCCCATCAGCCAATGTGCCAAGTCTCAACTTAATTTGCACATATGGCATGTAAAAAGGTCCCTCATACATTCATAAATATTTTCAGTCCATCAACATACTGACTGCCTGAGGGCACATATTGACATATTGTCAGTACTAGAAATGTTGACAAGCAGCACTGATGATGGCTATAAAAGTTTTCCAAATGTTGCCAGTATGCACTTTGCATGTGAGTTTTAGCATTGGCAGTTTGACAATATTTGCCATTCACATGTTTGCAGAGCTTCATGAGCTAGCCACACTGCAGTAGTATGCACTGGGTGTTTTCAGTTCATCTTTAAGCATATCATCTCTCATATTCAATTTTTCAAGTAGTCTTTTCAACACAAAACAGTTGTAGTAGGACCATGCAGTAGTTGTCATATTTTCCACTGTATGGAGTTCGATGGAGGACTCACTGTGGCATTGCTTTCTTTATTAATTTGGAAACACAGTAGGCCTCATTATGTAGATGCAGTGACTGTGAAATACATGTTAGCTTCACCATATTATTACAAAATATTTTATGTTAATTACCTGAATATATCATAGCAGGACAGATACAATTATTTCACAGTTTTTAATAGCATTTTTATAGTTGTCTTTGCTGGTAATGACCTGCTTTTCGTCAGAAATCTCAATTACACATAATCTCTCATTGCTTGTGATTACCTCTTCCACTAACAAATTTAGCTCCCCTATTTTATGTCGTATCAACATGAATAATTTGTCATAAGTTGCAGGACTTGTACAAAAATATTTTGACATCTTTTGTTTCCATGTGATGTTAGTCAGTAAATTAATGTACAAGAAGTCAGTTTTTCCTTCAGCCATTCTTGGACTTCTGCTGATCACACATACTTGGCCCATGAACGGAGAATGTTGGAAGCAGAAGCTTGAATTTGGCTCTAATGCATTGGCTGTTGGGACAAGCCCCGCCTCCCCCTGGGCAGCCAGCTTACAGCTTATTAAAAAAAAAAAAAAAAAAAAAAAAGTGTGGAACATGCCGTGTGTTACAGATAGAACATGAAATTAACCATCATCTTAATGTCTGAGTAATCAAAAATGGAAACTTATTGCTACAAAATAAGTAGTACTTATGAAAAATATAAATGCTACAAAATAAGTAATACTTATGAAAACCTTAAGGAGCTAGAAGTAAAAACTTTAGAAACAATGAATCGTTTAGACTGCAATTGTCTGTGGCTGTCCATGTGCCTGAGCCATCAGATTTGGCAGTACTGCCTGGACCCACGGTAATGACAATGCTGCCAATAGAATTCCCATTCTTCGCTGATGGTAGGCTGGTAGAAAGCCTCGGCAAGGTTTAACAGCTTTCCAGCAGACATATCTGCTCTTGTACTTTGTTTTCTGAATTGTCATTTTAATTTGGGCCATCCTAACTGAGTTGCATTTAGCTCAGAGTTGCATGCTGGAAATGTGACATCTTTGTGGCCTTTACTTGCGGCCAGTTGGTTGATTACATACGATTTTTCAGAGGACTGGTTTTGGAGAACTAACTCATACAGGTCGCCCTTCTGTGTGCTATTGTTGCATTGGACCTCTAGTTTGCAGCCACTCGACCATTGTCGCCTCGGTGTAGTATTTGTTCAGCGGTTTATTGAGCTGCCTGCAGTGATATGATGCATTATCAACCACAATGACAGTTTGTTGTGCTAGGTTTACAAGAACATTCATCTCGAACCATTTTCAAAATTCACAGAATTCAGAATTTATCTGCCCATGGTGGTCCCCCAGTGAGAGTCTGTGCCAAAACGGGAGCTGTGCTTCCTTTAGAAAGCCCCAGCTGGAGGCAACGAGTCTTCTGGAGGCAGTTTCTCATGTTGTGCCACCAACCATCCCTTGATTGCACCAGCATTTTCCAAAGTCATGTTATTGTCTATCCACGTCTCTTCAAAATTTCAGTCCCAGCTTCTATGATATTCTCATTTTAACTATGAAGCGAAACTGCCAGAACACTATGCCTGGGCGGTCAGTTAGTAAATCTCTCCTATTTTGGGCCTTCTTCCACTTGGAGCGCCTGGACTTTTAGTACAGGCAACAATTTACTTATGGTGGATACAATCTTCTCAAGGGTGTCTAATTACCCATTTATTAAAATCATCGACTGAAGTAAAGATCTAAAAGAAAATAATTGTTAGAAAGTTGTGCTGCATTCTGCACTGAATGCATCGAATGAAGTAAAACTATGTTTGTCATTACAAACAATTTACAATTATGCTTCTATCAGAAATGGTTTGGCAGTAATAATGAAAACGCATTAGAGCATGCGTAGTCAACTTTATTTTATCTACTTCCCACTTTTGTGTCTCTTGTTAGTAGTAAAATTTTGTAATCCCCCACAGGTTCGACAGTAATGGTGATTAGTAGGGAAGTAACTTTGCTTTATAAAGAATAGATACAGCAAGTTATAAAGCACATAATACTAATTACTTACAAACACTTTATTTCAAAATTTTGTGAAAACCAACTCAAAATGTTTTCAAAATTGCTACCTCCTGCCATGAAAGCTGGAATGCCCACTAGTAGGCAGGTTGACTGCCACTTATTTGTAGTATTTCACACTGTAGTTTTTGATCTATAACGTGCAGTGCTGAAAGTGGAAGGAGCAACAGGATAGGTAGAACAGGGTGTGTACGCTCTGGGGCAACTGGGAGAAGCCCGGAAATTTTTAAAAATTCCGGGAATTTTTCGTTGTTTTAGCTTGCAGTTAAATTTTTGTAGTTTGGATGGCTAAGAACTGACCACTAACAAAGAATTTTACTTTAGCCCGTTACTGCAATGTAATATTGCAGCAATAAAACAAATGAGGAAAAAATAAAATGTAAGTTGCATAGGAAATGCGCCATTTACAGCAACAAAACAGAGCGCTCACACAAGCGTCTACCAACACCAAAATTTGTCGAAGGCTATAGGGCGAAGCCTATTCAATACTTCATAACAACAAACTGCTTCCAACGGGCGTGACATCACAACGGTTAACATTAAGTTCGTTTGAGCAGTTGTCAGCGGGCTTACGCACATGCGCAGTTGAGTGGCAACTTGAAGTGCGGCTGTTAGCTGTATCCTAGGTAACTAGACATGAGCTGTATCAGCAGTAGCAACAAGCAGCCAGATGCTACGCGGAAACATTTTTCTGGCACACCCAAGCTGCCAGATTCACGCATGCG
Source organism: Schistocerca serialis cubense (assembly GCF_023864345.2). NCBI lineage: Eukaryota > Metazoa > Arthropoda > Insecta > Orthoptera > Acrididae > Schistocerca > Schistocerca serialis. Next base: position 22,920,851 of record NC_064644.1, on the reverse strand, counting down.
CAGAGTAGTCTTGAGTTCTAGTGGGATGAGGGGTATTCTCTGCGTTAGCCGGCCGGTGTGGCCGAGCGGTTCTAGGTGCTTCAGTCTGGAACCACGCGACTGCTACTGTCGCAGGTTCGAATCCTACCTCGGGCATGGATGTGTGTGATGTCCTTAGGTTAGTTAGGTTTAAGTAGTTCTAAGTTCTAGGCGACTGATGACCTCAGATGTTAAGTCCCATAGTGCTCAAAGCCATTTGAACCATATTCTCCACGTTAACCGTGTTTACGTTTAGTGATTTTGCTGCCTCTAAAGAACAAAATTTATTTCTGTGGCTGGGCGCTATAAAGTGAATTCAAATGTTGCGTAATTATGGAAGGCTAAAATATGTAATAGGTCTCAGTTTTCTGATTTTATTTGCCTTGCTGAACAATGAAGTTTTTTGTTGGTTTGCTAAAAAAAATTTGGTTTTAATTAATCTTTTCTGCAGAGATAGTTAATTTATTTGAAACGCTATTGGCTAGTGTCAACTATTTGCGGTATTACAAGTGCACATTGTTATCTTTTGTGATGTATGGCATTACGCCACAGAACTAAACATGAGATAGTCCAGTACTGGTACTTCAAGAAAATTTGCATTCCGAAAACCACACACAAAAATTTAATATCAGCTTGGGGCCTACTTCTTTGTGAAACTGGACATATGAATGTGCTCTTTAAGTCAAATTATGGATTTTAATATGGTTTACGAAATTACGATGCTCTTGGAGTATCCTCTGATGTCCTGTTTAGTTTATGACATAATGTAAGATCTCTTAATACCATATAGGTACGAACATCGTGGCTGCACAGACACAGTATCGCCGTTTTCTGGCAAATGCGGAAACCGAGTTCTAACAGGTCGCGGGAAAATATTGCAGTTGGTCGTTTGAAAAGCGTTACTTTCAAAGTACATTTCATTTTACACAATATGAGTTATGCTAAGTGTGCGAACAAGCTTTGACTTTCTTAAATCGCAGTGCGTCTGATTTTCATTTAAAGCTCAACACTTTGAGGGCCAACAATTTAAAATTTTACCGGCACATTTGTGTGATGTATCGAAGAGTAACACGCAAAAAAGACAAATATTATACGTGAAACCTTAGATCTTCTTGTAGCTACACTATGTACATTAATTTTCCTATTTGAGTGTTCATGCTACTTAACAGTGATGTTACTACAGGCTGACTACATCACATGTCCTATGCTCTGAATCACAACTTTTACATGCGACACATCTTCCGAAAGACGAAAACTGAATTTCGGTAACCGTTTCTCAGTGTCGTGTTTACATGTGGGTCTGAAGCGGATTTGCTAGTAAAGTTAACTACTGCACCTGGAAAATAGGAGATGTAATTTATGATTTAGTCAGAACAATCGCTATTTCTCTTGAGTTAGACGAGTTGCAAACCGCTTCAGTCTAATATTTCTACTTATCCTTCACTGTACAAAAAGCCACTCCATCAATACTAGCCGAAATTTTTATAAACAAGACGAAACATGACAGCTCAAGCATGTTTCAATATTGGCTGCGTTTACATGCAGCAAAAATCGATTGCGGAACTGGAAAACCGGCAACCAGAAGCGTATTTCCAGAATCGATTTTGAAGTGTTCATGCGTGACCACCCAGGAGCGGTTTTGGTAGCCCCATGTAAATGCGATGAATATCTGCTGTTATCGGCTCACAATATCACATGACATGAGCTATGACTGGCTTCCAAAAGCGCATTGCGATCTCGATTTCGGTGCTTCGGAAACAAACGTTCTGTTTTTGCTGGTTCGACCATATCCTTTTGTAATACGAAAATATGCAGCGTACATGTTGCTGCAAACAATTTTTTTTTTTTTTTTTTTGCTAAAGTGGCAGGAGGCTCTACACCAGTATACAAAATCTTAACCGTTCAAAGGATTGATAAGTTTTACGATGCCGAGGGAACGTATAGTGTAACTTAACAAGCAAAAAGTGTGTTTTCACCCGGGAGAAAGTGTATTTTTTTAACTGGGAAAAAACCCGGGAATTTTTTCACTTGTCTGCATATACACCCGGTAGAATAGCTTCATTCACTGCCAGATGTCAACACACAAAATGCCAAGTTGTGGTGCTGCTAAGAGATACTTAAGATATTTTGAAGTACTGTCTCGAGTAATAGACCTGTATTTGCTTCATAAATCGTATTTTGTTCTAATTGCTTTGCGGCTTTACGCATCTCCCTTAAAAAAAAAAATTGGAATAAAGCTCAAGTTAACATTGTAAGAGGTGAAACTCATAAAAATGTTATAGATAAACAGAAGTATTAATTTGAGAGAAGGGAAGAGGACACCCTAGGACCACATAGCTCCAAAATGTGTGATTAACACTGAGAAGACTTGGCACAGAGGAAGAAGATATACAAGATCGAAACACCTGGAGGGACATCCTGAGAAGATAAATTAGAATCTTATGTAAAGGACATAATAATTTCCGGATTTTGTTATGTTGGAGAAAAACCTTTGTATAGAGGAAAATCTCAATAAATAAAATAATTAATGGATTAGAGCTCAGTAATTCAACAAACTGCGATCATCCAAAGACTGAAATTTCAGGAAATTATTTTTGTTCTTAATAAACATTACAGAGCAAACAAAGAAATTTGCTTGAGACTCACCTCTTCTTGCCAGGGGTAGAAGGTGATTCACAAGGGCGAGTCCTCATTAAATGTCTCAGCCTTATCAGGCTGCACTCGCTTTTCCCTGTATGTGTCTCTCCTCTTTTAAGAGACTTATTAAACTGGTGCAACAACAGTTTCTGCCTCTCTTCTCTGATGCAGCAGTGAATGACATGTAGCATCACTTTGAATAACAGGTCTCCTTTTTCACGTAAGACAACGTGGAGCTGAACGAACAGGTACAGCCTAGTCACTAAGTTTTGTAAATAATGGTGTGAATCGCAATGAACTCCACCACACACTTAACAGTAGATTGAGAATGGCTACAGTGCACAATTTTATTACGTATCCAAGATTGGCAGAGAGCATAAACCTGCTCATGATGGAAATATATTCGATGTAATGGCAACAAATAGACCTGATCTCTCCGAGTATGCCCACATGAAAACTGGTATCAGTGACCATTATGCAGTTGTGGCAACAGTGATTACCAAAGGACAACTACAACAAGCAGAAAGATGTTTATGTTCAGTAAACTAGATAAAAAAACAGTAGTGCCATATCTCAATGAGGAACTTGAAACTTTCAGCACAGGGCAGGAGCATGTAGAGGAATTATGGCTCAATTTTAAAAAAATAATTGACCATGCGCTGGATAGGTATGTACTCACTAGAACAGTTCATAATGGGAGGGACCCTCCGTGGTATACAGTCACTGTAAAGAAACAGATTACTACATAATAGGATGTAAGACAAAGAATGGGGCTATAGATAGAGGGATGCTCAATGCAATGCATTTGGCTGTAGAGAGTAATGCATGATGCCTTCAGTGAATACCATAGCAGAATATCATCAAAAGATCTTTCTCCAAAAAACAAAGAAATTCTGGTAGTATGTAAAGGCTGTTAGTGTCCCATCCCTAGCAAATGAGACAGGAAATGAATGTGAAGTTAGCAAAGCAAAAGCTGAAATGCTTAATTCTGTTTTCAAATGTTCCTTTACAAAGGAAAACCCAGTAGGATTGCCCAATATAACCCTCGTACCACTGAAAAGATGAGCAAAATAAGTATTTTTGTCAGTGGTGTTGAGAAACAGCTGAAATGGTTGAATTTGAACAAAACTATAGAGTCCCATGGAATCCCTACCAGATTCTATACTGAATTTGTGGCTGATTTAGCTTCTCTTCTAACTATAATCTATCATAGATCCCGCAAACTAAAACCCATGACTGACTCTTGCAAAAGAGAACTGGTCACACCCATTTCCCCCCCCCCCCCCCCCCCCTCAACCTCCAATAGGCTATAAGTAAAAGACAAGTTCATAGAAAACAATTATTTTACTACAAAAAGTTTTGTACACTTATGGTTACTTTTCATCATAATCACCAAAAAGATTGAGACATTTATCGTACCTGCAGACAATCTTTGTAATAACCTCTTCACAAAATGTTGCTGCCAATGATTTCAAATTAGCATTGATGTTGTTTGGAAGATCTTTGTTGGTTTGAAAGGGCTGCCCTCCTAGCCACGTCTTCAGTTCAGGGAAAAGGTGGAAGTCCCTGGGAGCCAGGTAGGGGACTGTACGGCAGGTGATCGAAAATGCCCCATTGAAATTGTGCAAGGGTTGTGCCAGCAGTGTGTGGACGAGCGTTGTCATGGATCAACACAAATTCCTGAAGTCAGCAATCCTCTTCATTTGTTTTGAATGGCTCTCCACAAATGTCGTAAAGTTGCACAATAAGCAGCTGCATTGATAGTGATTCCGAGCTGCATAAACTCTTCAAGCAACACACCTTTTTGGTCCCGAAACACAGTAGCCATAACCTTTCTGTTGTTGAATGTTTGTTTGAATTTTTTGTTTGGTTTATTTGGATGCATCCATTGTTGTGATTGTAATTTTGTTTCTGGTGTGTCGTATTGGATCCAAGTTTCATCTCCAGTAACAATTGATTTCAAAAGGTCCCCTCCTTCATCGTTATAACGGTCAAGGAAATTCAAAGCTGACACCATTCGGCGACTTTGCTGGGCGTCCGTCAACATTTTTGGAACCCAACGAGCATAAAGTTTTTTCTAGCCTAAATGTTCAGTAACAATAGAGTGTATCATAGATTTTGAAACTTTCGGAATTTCCATAGACAAAGCAGTGATGGTCAACCTACGATTTTCTCTAACTATTCTGTCAACTCGTTCAACAAGGTCGGCTGTAATGACAGACTTGCATCCTTGGCCCTCTTCATCATGCACGTAATTTTGGCCATTTTTAAACTTTTGGCACCATTTACACACAACACCATAAGTCATGAAGTTATCACCATACACTCGACTCATTCTCCGATGAATTTCTGCTGCGCTATTCCCTTCTGCTTGCAGAAACCGCATTACACTTCGTAATTCACACTTGGCGGGAGCACCAATGACGGCAGTCATGTTTACTTGGCTGTCGTGCAACGCAGACTAATGCCTTGAGGTGGGCAATGGTCGAGTGTGCAGTGTGAGAGTTGCGCAGTAGCCTAAAGCACATGTCCACTTTCTGCCGCTCGCATAGCTTCTATACTAAGCAATCGGAGGTTGGGAAAAAAATAAAATAAAATCTGCTCTCGTACAAGAAGGGTAGTAGAAGTGATCCACATAGCTACCATCCAGTATCCTTGATACCGATTTGTTGTAGAATCTTAGAACATATTCTGAGCTCAAACATAATGAGTAATCTCGAACAAAATGACCTCCTCCATGCCAACCAGTATGGAGCCCAAAAACATCGATCATGTGAAACCCAACTTGCACTTTTCTCACATGACATACTGAAAGCTTTGGAACAAGGTAGTCAGGTAGATACTGTATTTCTTAATTTCTGAAAAGCATTTGAGTTGGTACCACACCTACGACTAACAGGGGATATTGAACTTATACAGAGAAGGGCAGCACAAACAGTCACAGGTTTCCAGAATGAGATCTGCCAGGAAGAGTCACAGGTTTGTTTAATCTTTGGGAAGTGTCACAGAGATACTGAAAGAAGTGAACTAGAAGACTACTGAAGATAGACATAAACTATCCCAAGAAAGTCTTTTCACAAAGTTTCAAGAACCGGCTTTGAATTGTGACTCTAGGAATATATTACCATCCCCTGTGTATTGCTCAAATAGAGATCTTGAGGATAAGATTAAAATAATTATTGCATGCATAGTGGCTTCCTGTGCTCCACAAGTGAATGAAATGAGAAGAAACCTAATAACTGGTACTATGGGACATACCATCTGCCATGCACGTCTCAGTGGTTTGCAGAGTACAGATGTACACAGAAAATCTGATCGTAATTTGTTGAGTTGGTAGTTTCTCAAACGCAGTTCTTCACAAGAATGACTCACTTAAATTTTGACACAGGAAGGAGTATTTAATATACTGACACAGGAAGGAGGAAGGACAGTTGGGTTTTATATCCCGTAACAGAAAAAATTATGAGAGATGAAGTGTTGCTCAGTTTCATTACTACTGGAGGGGAAAGAAGTGACCAGGGTCATTTTGAGGAACTTTTCCAGCATTTACATGTAATGATCTGGGTGACCACAGAAATCTGATATCTGGACGACTGACCCAGGAATTGAACCTGGGTTTCTCAAATGTGAGTTGAGGGTGTTAGCCACTACACCACTTTGCTCAGTCCCTGTGGAGATATTGCTGAATTAGTATTCACTAAGACGTATGATGGGCTTTTCTATGTGAACAAACTTTTTCAACTTAACTTTCTGTGAAAGTGAGTGCAGAAATAGACTGAATGTAAATGGTGATTTGAGGTTAAAATCAACTAGTTTTAATTCTCTCACTTTGTAACATTGAGCACTCAATTTTGAGTTTCCACCTGGTTGTGGCAGGTATGTGGATATAATAAAATAATTTTTCATAAAAAAATATTTATATTTTCAATCCTTGACATACAGTATGTTTTGCTAATTAAAACACATACACACAGGGTGAATCAGCTGCCCCTACCTAAGGGTTCTATGCTGCTATAGCAAGAGCAAACATGATTTATGGAACATAATACTTTATACAGCAACACATAAGATACAATGAAGTGCAGGTTGTGTGTAACACTGAACACATTGACTGGACAACAGTAATACAGGTTACAGTACAGGCCAAGCACTCATTTCCAATTGCTTAAATAACAGTGTTTCCGTGGCAGCTCACCAGAGCACTTCAGGGGGATGACCCAGATGGCCCCTATAAGCAAGTCTGTGAACAGTATGGATATGCAGTCTGTGAAATCTCGCATGCCATGAGTGAAGGTACATCATTGCAATCCACACCACCTTCAAAAACCACATGTGAGATTTTCATATTCTCTTGCTCGCTACATGCAAACTATTAGTCCTACATAAAAAATGAACAGGATCTTTTTGTAGAAAATTCAATGTAGTTAAATTTTGTACTGGGATACATTTTTGCTGGAGGCCACAGTTTCCAAGTTATTCAAGAATGACAACTTTGAAGGTTTTATTTAATAATTCAGAAACTATGATCTCTAGGAAAAACGTATCCTAGTATAAAATTAATTGCATTAAATTTCGTACAAAATGTTTCTGTTTATTCTTTTCTGTAGAACTAATAGTTTGCACGTAGTGAGTGAAAATCTTACGTATGGTATTTGAAGGTGTTGCTGGTTGTACAAAACTCATAGTTGACTGACCCTGCTTTTTTATTTTTACAAAACAGTTGGTCTGCAAAGCTAAAAAGATTGGAAATTGCTGTGCTATTACATAACATTGTCTTGGCACCTGTCATCTTATGGAGTATAACCACACAAAGATTCTGGCATCCTATTACTAAGGAAGTAGTTGAAATTAAATTAGCAAGTATCCTTATAAATAGAGATGGAGGTAATTGCTTAAATTCTGCATGAAATCCTGCTCTCCCACTTGTCAAAAAACGGAAGGAAATGGTTAATGCTATCATACTCATCAATAGTGAAAAGTAGTAGTAATCAACAACTTCTGATTGTTGGTCATCTTTTTGTGGTATGTCACATTTACTGTGTGTGTGTGTGTGTGTGTTTTTTTTTTTTTTATCTTTCTGGAATTGGTCTGCAAACTGAGATTTTAAATTCCCTTGCACAGCACTCAATTGCTGTCGTTTTGACTTGAAAATGACATGGTGTGCACCTTGTACATTTTTTTATAGGATGAAGCAATGATATCCAGCACCATAGTGGCTCAAGGTGCATTGCTTAAACTGTAGTTGTAACTGACGAGTTCACTTTCGTGCAAGATGTGTGCGCTCCTCTACGCTCATTATGGGTAACAAGTGGCAGAGGTCACAATATTAATGATGTATTTTACCAAATGCAAACAAATACTTTGCTCCATCTTGAAAATTCATCAAGATTTGCATTGGGTAGAACTTTGTGAATTTTATAGACAATGAACATACACGGTGATTGTTGGTACTTCAAATTTACCAGTGTCAGCTGTACAAACTTCAAATGTTCAAGAATCGGAAGTGAAAGACTTGCATTATGGCTTATTGTTGAAGATTGTCCAGGGAATGCAAGGGATCAGCAATGAAATAACAGATACACAGTGAGACCTAACTCAGTTATTAATGCACATATATGATGAACTGGAATCTGAATTAGATTCATGATGCAAAAAATTAAAACTGAAATTGTACTTGTAAAAATGGAATTAGTTGAACTCATAGGACATTGTCAGCAGGCAGCTAATGAAACAGCTAATCTTATTACTCAACAGAATACTGTGGCTGCTAAAATTAAACATGACTGTGTCGCAAAACACAACAAAATTTATACATTATTTGCAGATGTTCAGGCACAATATATGGCACTCGAAACGAAATTTAACGGCATTAATGGTACTGCTGGCAATCATGACAATAATGTGAAAAGGTTTGATTGCACAACATTGAAACAAGAAGTTAATGGGTGTTTTGAACAAATAGATCCTTATTTTATTGTACCAGGAGTTAATGGTTACTCCAATTTGCAAAAAATTTCAAGAATCCCACCCAGGAAATGGAACACATCCCAATGCTTTCATGGAACACTGTTATAATGCTTTGCTAACTGCATATTTCGAAAAACAAAAACAAAAAATTAAAATATGGGCAAATTTGGAAGTTGGAGCACATGTATGGGGAAGAAAGGCCTTTAAAACAGTCCAAGAATTTGAGAAGGCATTTTTATGTAAAAATTGGTCTCAAAACTTCCAGCAGAAAGTTAGAATTGTCTGATTGTTGCCACTGATATAAGATCAAAACAAAGGAATGATGAGTAGCCATTTTCAATACTATTTGACTAAAAATGCATATCTGGATGATCCAGTTAAGCATCAAGATGTAATTCAGTTGTTAATTAAAAGACTGCCATTCGCTGTGCACGAACAGCTTGCTGTGATGCATAATAAAAGAGTAGAAGTCTAAGTTGGCTTTTGCAAACAGTAGATTAGTTGTTCAAGATAGAAGAGGAGAGATGACAGTTTATTTTAAGGGGTGCACCCGTTCGATAAGTCTCCCCTGACCTGCGGTTCTGGGTGACTTTTCCAAAATCTGCTCTTTTTCCTAGACTTCTCCAGTCCTTTTCCTTTGCCCCTCTTCCTTCCCCTTCAACCCTTTTGCCTGAAGAAGGAGCCACTGGTTCTGAAAGCTTGCCCATGTCTATGTTCTGCTGCCACTTGGTGAGTAGATTATTATCCATCCAACTACATACTGTCAAATATTGATTGTTATCATTGTTCTATAAATTATGTATTGAGGATCATGAGCCGTTTAGAAGGAGATCTTATACTGTACTGTCAGCAAAACACAAAGTTTTGAATCAAGAAATTAAAAGAATTCTGCAACTCTTTTCAAGATACATTCATCTTTATCCTTTGTGTAAACCTGATACTAGCTTGAGTGGTCTAATTTGCTGCTTCCTGGGTGGGAAGGCATGCTGGTCCTCGGCATGCATCCACCCAATGGATTAATATCGAGGTCTGGTGTGCCGGCCAGCCTGTGGGTGGTTTTTAAGGCAGTTTTCCATCTACCTTGGCGAATGCGGGCTGGTTCCCCTAATTCCGCCTCAGTTACACTGTGTCGGCTGTCCTTCATCTGAAAGACAATGACTGATCTGATGGAGACATCACAGCAGTGCAGTTTATTCGCGTTACATTTTGCTGTGTGAACTTACTGAAACAAGTGCTTTAGCTTGAAAAACTTCAAGAAAAAGTGATACATTTAAGTTATGTGATGAGATGTATGTGTATGTCTAAATACTGCTGGTACCATTTTGCCTACTACTGTTATGTACGTGAGCAAGACGTGCAGCCCAGGAAGCTAAGTAACAGAGATTTGACACTGTAACTACATCATCACTAAGGTATGCTGTAGCTGGAAGCAGTCTTCGATGGCTCAGGTCTCCACATTACAATCTGCTACAGTTGCATAAACAATAAACTGGGTCATTATACTGCAGTGCCTGACCCCCTTTGGCAGTGTCAGTAGTCTGTGGGTACAAGCATCCACTGATGTAGAGATGTCAACATCACCACACTCTGCGAGCTTCGCAGATCAGCTGTCACTGCATCATGTTGTAAACCAACATGAATTTTGCATGTCATTCATCTCATCATATACATTGTGCAGTGATAATATGAGTTTTTGTGTCATTCACCATCACACATAGGCTGTGCAGTGACAGAACAAATGGCATGTTCAAAAAAAGGTTGTTCACAAGTGATTCAGCACTTCAATTAAAACAAGGGTGTCAATTAATAGATTATCCCAAGCATATATTAAAGTGCTTACAATACTCAGTTGCTTTGTATGTTTCTTTCTTTTTACTATATACTCATATAATGACTACTGTAAACATCATGTCTAACATGGGTTTTCTCTTGTTTGCATTGATTAACATTGAAGATTAACTTAGCTATCATAATCCGAATTCTGCATTCTGCTTGTGATATAAGCTTAATACTTACTGATACTGTACACGGTAGATGATGCCTTGTGTTTTTTGTTTTGATGTAGGACGCTTTCAGTTTCATTATCATTTTACTGCTAATTTATGTATGTTCGACATGATACTTTTCACTTGTACAGCAATTCATGAGTATGTTCACCAAATTTTCAATCTGTTTTGCAAATATTTCTATGGTGTTTACAGTTATATATGTGCATTGTTTAAGCAACAGTAATGGCTGGAAAGCTCACTTTTGCATAAGATGTATGTGTGCCTATATGCCTGTTACACATATCAAATGGGTGAGGTCATAATATTAATGGCATATTTCACCAAACGTTAGAATGTGAGAACTGTGTCTTACTGAGTGCTACCATTTTATTAAATCAGCATATTTGTGACTTAAGACATCTATCGCTTCAGTGAAAACTGTGCCATCCTCTAACCGGACAGTATGGTTGCTTTGTGACCTGGAATATATCAACTGCAATAAAAGTGTTTGTCTACTGCAACCATCAAGACAGAAAAAAAGTGTAAGGTGAGAATCTTACAACCTGTCAGTTGTCGACAACATCTCCGGATGCATTCCTGTAAGTTATTTATAAACATCTGGAAATTGCCCTGACTGTTTTCAAGCAACTGGAATCTGTTCAAACACCAACTAATTCATTCCACACTGAAAAAGAACATTCACAGTGGGGCTGAATTCCCTGGCAGAAATGGTGACACTTTAAAATCACTGGCCACCAAAATCAATAATGTATTACTTGCTGACAGTGGTTGCAAACACTGCACCCAGTAACAAATAAAGAAATATAGATGCTTTAGACTTACCTGTGGAGACACTGTTAAAGCAACAACAGACAGTTGAAGTATTTTTACTAGTTAAGTAATTTAAAATTTTAAACAATTTGAAAGTTTTGTTACTGTTTGTGCATGTAACCTGCTAAGGAGGAAGGCCATGCATCTCCAAGAGAAGGACAATGAGAGCATTTTGCTAAGCGTTGCAGTACCTGCTGACATGGCAGTTACTCTGTGAGAGGCATTCCAGCTTGGAGAAGCGGGCACGCCATTTGATAAAGAGTGTGCCATGATAATGAAAATCATGTCCCAAAAAAATAAAAAAGGTCACCTTATCTGTCATGTCAGAAAGAACTGACCTTTTTTTTTTTTTTTTTTGCTGTCAGATAGAGATCACACTATGTCACGTTGAATGTACACTCCAGCATCTCTGCACTGAGATGCTGGAGCTGGCGGTCGTGTGTGTGTGTGAGGTGTGCTTGCTCATATGTGTGAATGATGTGTGTGTGTCTCTCTTTTACCGATGAAGGCTATGGCCGATTCCATAGCTAAAGATGGAGTGCATATAGGAATAATTTGTAATTATGAGACATTGTCTGTTACACACTGATGACACGATGTGATGATGAAAGCTGGAATATTTTTCCTTCTCCCTCTTGTTTTGCCATCTGCCTCCTTAAAATTCATTTTTGAATTAAGTACCATTAACATACATGAATATAATCTGCATTTTCATAAAAGAGAAAGGTTGGCCCTCAGTTTTAAAGTGAATAACACCAGATCCAATTCTGTGCCTAGTTTTATGTATGTAATTGACTTTCTTATTTATTTTAACTATTCCTAGTTAATTTTCAATGTGGTAGGATCTACAGCTGTGATGAATTTTTTGAATTATTTCTTGAAGCCTTCATCTGCCATTTTCTTTATTTCCTGTATGATTGTATAATTTCGACCTTAGGCCATTTTCAAGTATTTTATGTATGATTTTTTGGTAACAGATCATGTCATATACGTCGTTGCTCCTATGACATCATGTTGTTTGTTGTTGTTGTTGTGGTCTTCAGTCCTGAGACTGGTTTGATGCAGCTCTCCATGCTACTCTATCCTGTGCAAGCTTTTTCATCTCCCAGTACCTACTGCAAACCTACATCCTTCTGAATCTGCTTAGTGTATTCATCTCTTGGTCTCCCTCTACGATTTTTACCCTCCACGCTGCCCTCCAATACTAAATTGGTGATCCCTTGATGCCTCAGAACATGTCCTACCAACCGATCCCTTCTTCTGGTCAAGTTGTGCCACAAACTTCTCTTCTCCCCAATCCTATTCAATACTTCCTCATTAGTTATGTGATCTACCCATCTAATCTTCATCATTCTTCTGTAGCACCACATTTCGAAAGCTTCTATTCTCTTCTTGTCCAAACTATTTATCGTCCATGTTTCACTTCCATACATGGCTACACTCCATACGAATACTTTCAGAAATGACTTCCTGACACTTAAATCAATACTGGATGTTAACAAATTTCTCTTCTTCAGAAACGCTTTCCTTGCCATTGCCAGCCTACATTTTATATCCTCTCTACTTCGACCATCATCAGTTATTTTGCTCCCCAAATAGCAAAACTCCTTTACTACTTTAAGTGCCTCATTTCCTAATCTAATTCCCTCAGCATCACCCGACTTAATTAGACTACATGTTATACTCATAAATTAATTCGAGGTGTTCACACTATTTTAGGAGCACGTTACTTTCAGCCAGTGTAGCAACACAGTACATCAATACCGAGGACAACAAGTGAAGAAGAAACAAAGCAGGTGGAACCGCTACAATGACTGTAAAGGAATAGCATGCTGATAACATTTACTTTTTTATTGAATTTATTTGTTCATCCTGCATCAGGTGGCAGTCAATATTAATTCCCCAAAATTTTGCGTTTGCTATGCAATCCATAAGTTCTTCATCCACATTTATAATAGACAAATTCAGACGTGCCAACTCTCCCGATTTAAGCAGGAGACTCCCGATTTTTCCTTCTTCCTCCCAATCTCCCGACAGTGAAGACCGATCTCCCGATTTTCAGAGCAGTTTCAATACTTTCCTTACTATTTGAAAATCCTGCGCCTTCGATATATTGGTGGATGACAAGGTATGGCTGCTACTTGTCTATGTTAACTTGGCAGATTGGTGCGGTGGCTGTCGGGAGTGGCAGTAGGCTTAGCTCGCGCTTCGTGTCTGTAAGGAAGTAAGGAACTTATCGTTGGCAGCGTTCGGAGGCAAATGAGAATGTCTTTCAACTAGTGCCAATTTCCTCCGCTTCTGGCAGCACCAGCGCAATCGTAAAATTATCATGGACAAGGAGTAGTCGATAGTTGTTCCAAGCGAAGTGATCAGCATTGTTCTGCCTAAAAGGCAGTGTTGCCAAGTTGGGGGATTTCCCCCTAAATTTGAATGTGTGTGAGTCCAAAGAAACCTGCAGAACTCATCACTCATATTGTTCAGCATGTTGAATGATAAATTATACAGTCCGAAGGCTCAGATATGTCCATTATGTAGTATTTACATGTAAATAATAAAGCAAATGTAATTGAATTGTTCCAGTTATTGAATTATTGCAACTTTAATTGTCAGGGATGTGTTGTAATTCACAATAGTACACCCCTAAAATTCTCCTGATTTTTCACTTTTGAAAGTTGGCATGTCTGCAAATTTTATGGTTTCCATTTGCTTTCTCTGCTAGGAGTTCTGGTGTTTTATCTTTGATCACAATGTTTCTGTCATCAGCAAATATACTTTTTCCCCATGTCTAATATTCTCTGCAAAAACAGTATAGCTCCTAAGCTGCTATCCTGTATTTTTATACTTGGGAACTGATAAAGGTTTGCTTTATTTGAAATCTATACTACCTCTACTATTTTACATTGTTTTGCAGCAATGACTGGAACAAGTAATTGGCAATTTCTCTAATAAATAATGATTCAAATTTTTTACATAGAATTTTATGGTCAACAGTATCAATGACTTTGGCTAGGTCTAAAAATAAACCTGAGACATAATCAACATTGTCTGGTTCTTTTATGAACTCTACTCTAGCTAATTCTGTACTTCTACTACTTTGGAAACCAAATTGTGCCTCATCAAGCAGGATGTATTGATTTAAGTAATTCATCAGTCTCTTATTCATAATGTGTTGTATTATTTTTGTAAATGCTGCCTATAGAGAAATTGGCCCTAAATTTTATGTGTCTTCTGCATCACCTTTCTTTTCCTATTTCAGATACTCCGGAAAGTTACATGAGCTGAAAGATTCATATATTATGTCAGTCAGTGGGGGCCTTTATATCACCTATGCATTCTATGAGTACACAGATCGTCACTTCATTTATGCTCACTAACTTATAATTTTTTAACTTTTGCTTGAGTATGCTATCTCACATGGAAAATGACAGATGCAGTCATTGATGAGTACCTGAGATTGGCATACTTTGGTCTTTTGCAGTTACTCATCTTCTAAGCATACTGATGTGTAACCATTTCTTTTATATCACTGAAATTCTTAAAATTAAAAAAGTAATCAGAATAATGAACAAAGTGAATCTCAAGGAACACTTCCAATCTCTCTTTAGGAAACAGAAGATACTGACCGTGGTAAGCCCTATACTTTATGTCAAAAGTAACTTAAGTGAGTTTGATATCAGCAAGGATACACACCAACACAACACTACAGGCAAACTGGACTTTGCTAATTTATGGTTAAGATTTATGACTGAGTGAAGCACCAATTCTACAAGGCAACAGAACTGTTTAAAATCAACACTGTTGTTAGCTTTTAAGATTATTGATAAGGAAATAGAATGAAACTGTATGAATTTTCTGTAAAAATTGTATATTTAATGACAAACTTTTTCTATCATAAGTGCACTATTGTTCTAACTTCTGATACGCCTCATGAATAGTTAGCAGGCAACCATCCACATACTGCTACAATAGATTACTGTTGAACAACTACGAGCCAGTAAAAGCCTAACCACAAATTCACAGTTCTTGAAGAATAGAAATGTATATATGAAGCAGACACTGTCACTGTTTTAACACACAGCCTAATTGTGTAACACTTATTACAGTGTTAAGTTAATGCATTGTCATCATCCTAACCAGCACAGGTTCCTTGTCTGAAACTTGACCATGGACTGACTATCTCGTGACCAAAAATCAGGTACTTATATATCATCACAATAATAGGTGCTGAAACTACACATTGTTTGAAGTTTGATTTACAGAAATTACAATTAAGACTTGACTAATTAAATTAACTGAATACATCGAAAAGTTGCATCTTCATAACAGTTTCTTTTACTGCAAGAGTTAGACCAAATTATTTGTTTAAATCATGAAATGAACAAATACCATTACACAAACAATACTTTTGACAAAACTGTTAATTACTTTGGAAGATACTTCAAGATTACTAGTATTTTGTCTTCCAAATGATTATAATTACTATAGAATTTATTTTGTTTACATGTCAACAATAGAATTTAAGTTATGAAACAATTACTCATTTCTCCCTATAATGAAAGATACTAACTAGGAATAGTCCAAATAAATTAGAAAATCAATTACATACATAAAACTAGTCACAAAATTAGATCTGGTGTTAAATTCTTTAAAACTAAGGGCCAATCTTTATCTTTTATGAAAATGCAGATTATATTCACATATGTTAATGGTAACTAGTTAAACATGAAAAAATAAATTTAAGGAGGCAGATGGCAAAACAAGAGCGTAATTAAAATTATCCCAGCTTGCTTCGTCACATCACCCCCTCATTGGATTGACCTGATAGATATTGCCAATAGCTAAATGGGCAATTCATTGACCACAAGTGATGCCAGAAATTGGGTTTCAAATCTACACACAAAAAAATATTACACTACTGGCCATTAAAATTGCTACACCAAGAAGAAATGCAGATGATAAACGGGTATTCATTGGACAAATATATTATACTAGAACTGACATGTGATTACATTTTCATGCAGTTTGGGTGCATAGATCCTCAGAAATCAGTACCCAGAACAACCACCTCTGGCCGTAATAACGGCCTTGATACGCCTGGGCATTGAGTCAAACAGAGCTTGGGTGGCGTGTACAGGTACAGCTGCCCATGCAGCTTCAACACGATACCACAGTTCATCAAGAGTAGTGACTGGCGTATTGTGACGAGCCAGATGCTCGGCCACCATTGACCAGACATTTTAAATTGGTGAGAGATCTGGAGAATTTGCTGGCCAGGGAAGCAGTTGAACATTTTCTGTATCCAGAAAGGCCCGTACGGGACCTGCAACATGTGGTTGTGCATTATCCTGCTGAACTGTAGGGTTTTGCAGGGATCGAATGAAGGTTAGAGCCAAGGCTCGTAACACATCTGAAATGTAATGTCCACTGTTCAAAGTGCCGTCAATGCGAACAAGAGGTGACCGAGACATGTAACAAATGGCACCCTGTACCATTACGCCAGGTGCTACGCTAGTATGGCGATGATGAATACACGCTTCCACCAATGTGTGTTCACCGTGATGTCACCAAACACGGATGTGACCATCATGATGCTGTAAACAGAACATGGATTTATCCAAAAAAAATGACGTTTTGCCATTCATGCACCCAGGATCGTCATTGAGTACGCCATCATAGGCGCTCCTGTCTGTGATGCAGCATCAAGGGTAACCGCAGCCATGGTCTCTGAGCTGATAGTCCATGCTGCTGCAAACGTTGTCGAACTGTTCATGCAGATTGTTGTTGTCTTGTAAACATCCCCATCTGTTGAGTCAGGGATTGAGACGTGGCTGCACGATTCGTTAGAGCCATGTGGGAAAGATGCCTGTCATCTCGACTGTTAGTGATACGAGGCCGTTGGGATCCAGCACGGCATTCCATATTACCCTCCTGAACCCACACATTCCATATTCTGCTAACAGTCATTGGATCTTGAGCAATGCGAGCAGCAATGTCGCGATATAATAAACCACAATCGCGATAGGCTACAATCCGAACTTTATCAAAGTCGGAAACATGATGGTACGTATTTCTCCTCCTTACATGAGGCATCACAACAATGTTTGACCAGGCAACACTGGTCAACTGCTGTTTATGTCTGAGAAATCAGTTGCAAACTTTCCTCGTGTCAACACATTGTAGGTGTCGCCACCGGCGCCAACCTTGTGTGAATGCTCTGAAAAGCTAATCATTTGCATATCACAGCATCATCTTCCTGTCGGTTAAATTTCACGTCTGTAGCACGTCATCTTCATGGTGTAGCAATTTTAATGGCCAGTAGTGTATATAAAAAATCTTATCAAAAACTACAGTACATATATTTTTCAAATTTATACTTATGTGAACTGGGCATAAAAAATCCCTATACAAAATAATTACACACAGTGTATTGTTGTAAAATATCACAAAATATCCACAAGTTACACTTTTAACAAAAATTATGCATCTTCACCATAAGTGATGTCCTTTTTTGTTAAACGAAGATTATATTTTAAAACACATACTACTCTGTACAAGTCCTGCCTTGCTAAACAAAATAAATTAATCCTCACGGGTTGCAAAAGGTTTCACAAGCACTTTCATACTTTTAATGATCTTTATTACACTTTCTCACCGACTGTCCACGCCTTCAACAGGTCCAAGTGGCAGTTAGTTAGGAAATGTACTGTGGTCAGTTGCCTTGGAGGTGGTTCTCCTCCGCCACAGTACATGAAAAAATTGGACATAATACCCTACTTTAGTACACTTATACTTCTAACTTAAGTCTAAGTAAAAATGTTTCACACTAATGGCAAATGATAGTCATTACATCATAAATAGATACATTTCATAGTTCTCATAACATTGCAATAATTAGCACTAAAGTTGACTACAGTATGAAAGGTGTGGATTAGAAATTTTTTAAAAATCTTTTGCACATTGCACTACAAAACATTACTCTAAGTCATAACTGCCTGAAACTGGTTAAACTTGAAAGATTTGGATATCTTTTCCAATTTGCAAAAATAGCAAAAGCTCACTATATGTATTACATCTAGTACAAACTCAAGATGTGCAGTAGCATATATTTACTAATCATTACATTATGAAAAAAGAATAGTGTCATCATTACATGGCTCCTATTAAAATCAAAATTAAAGGGATGGAAGTTGTATCCTATTTCTCCATTCTGATTACTACTCTCATTCAAACAGGAAATTAAATCCTGACAAAATCACAAAATGTTACCAAATAGTTGACCTTTCAGAAATATTCACATCAGTCTAGCACCACAGTTATCAGTTATTCAGCAAAATTAGTTTTCTTCATTACAGTATTACCACTCAAAATACAAATAGAAGTTTTCAGATAACCTATTGATCCAGTGATGCAGCATTATGTTATTTGTACCTCACAAAAACATTGCTCTTTATGGTAAGCTCTCATAACCAGCTGCAGTGTCATGAATTGCACAATATACACAGTACTCAATGTTGCCTAGTTCACAATTAGATAATCAATACAGTTACACCACATTTGTTTGTATTTAGTTATATTTTTCACTAATCGTGTCTTTCAGCACATTACTTTACCTGCATTTCTTACCTTGTTAACTAGTGGAGTGCATTCTCAAAAAATATCCCTGCTGCAGAGACAGGCTCTCTAACCATTAAGACCCTAACATTACTCATTATTTTATTATTTAATTATTATATCATTATCTAATAAATAAACACCTGCTCTCCTTATCTAATGCAAAATTGACTCTACTGAAAAACACTCCACAGTAATAGATCCTTATGCTAAGGCAAGCTTAACTCTCATTCCCGATCGGACAAAATTATCTCTTAGACAAACTATTATTTCACTGTATTCTAGCCTGGAGGGCAATATACATACAAGTCTTGCTAATATGTTCCACACACATTACTCCAGGCAAGTATTTTCAAAAGTTTTAATTCCTTAATGTCAGAACAGGCTGCACCATGACACAGATAGATATCCCCATACACTGACTGCACTGAAGACAAACACTTCTATTATACCACAATTAATATTAAGATCTAGTATTTAAGATGGTTTATACTACACAGTTTCTCTGCTGCTGCACCAGTGAGCTGATTACTTCAGATGTTAATCATGCTTCATCTATGGTGACCCCTTTCATTTTCAGTTTACCTAACCTCATTGTAGGTTTTCTGTTCATAGGACCATGAGATCATGTTACTAACCATAGGGTATTTTGAAATACATATCTGTGTCCTAGCCTGCTTAAGCGTAGATTCTCTTCAAGGTCCAAGTAGTACATTATTGTTCCTTTATCACGTGCCTGTCAATTTTTAGAATCTTGTGATGTGTTGGTTTGCTCATTTGCATTTGTTGTTAGTGCTTCTGTGCTAGTCGTGTTCGTCTTTGTGCTCTGTTGTTTGTCCCTTGTAACAGGTTGTGTTTGTTGTGTGTTTATGCTGTCACTGTATCTGTAACAGTTCTATTTATCTTTGCTGCTTGTTGATTGGTATGCCATACATGACTTCTTGGTTTATCTGATGTGCTTGTATTTTCAATACGTTGTTACTCTTTTGTAGTTCTGTCTTTCTGTCATGTTCCTGGTTATCTGTTTCTGTTGTTTTAGTTCAGATACTTGTCTGTTTGAATCATGGTTACTTCCACCATGAACAAAGCGTACTGGTTTTATGTACAATTTGCACTTTTTGGTGTCATATTTTTGAGTTTGGTTGTTGATGATACTGTGTTGTTTTGTATGCTTGTCTTCGTTTTTGTGTTTGCTCGTTTTGAATCTTCCTGTGCTATTTGTTATTCTGGTGACTGATGTGTTTGATAGTCATGCTGTAAATGTGTATGAATGTCTCTCAGATGCCTTGATGTATTTGCACATTTGTCCAATTTATGTGATTGGGCTGATTTCTCATCGTTCTTTCATATTGCTTCATCTTCCAGCTCCTCCGTTCTTTGAAGAAACGCATTCTGGAAGGTTGCCCACTGAAACATGTCATGGGTAAGCTGCCTAGCTTAGTATCTCCATGTAGTCTTGTCCCACATCAGTGAATTTTGCTGACACTGTATTCTGTCGGTGCTGCACGGTGAGGCACGGCGTGGCATGCTGACATGTGAGAACTGACAGGCTGACATGAGAGACCAACACACGCCGGGCTGGCAGGAGGGCAGCAACCTCTCGCCACTCATATGGCAGACAAGCATCGATGGACGAATCACTACAAAAACTTTGTTCACTCTTCCTACGTAAATTACAATATCTAACCAGTAAATAATAAATGCACTGTTGTTGAAAAACACTCTCAGCCTATGCAAACATGAATACCAATCGTTCTTACTCAGCTTTACTCAAAGAAATTTGCATCTGAGTGTGGGGACATAACACAGTGCTATAGAGTCAGCAGCCATCTTCGAGCTGACATACAGAGAACAGTGTGTTTTAGAAGATACTCTGAAGGCAAGAGAATGTGATCTGCAAACAGCTTGCAAAGTGGATTTTGAAGCCACAGGACATGCCCCACACACACATGCACACACAAAACATACACCTAATCTCCCTGTTTCATCATGTGTCGTTTGGAACGACTACAAGAAACTTTAGACTTAAGCCATTCTCAAAGAGATGCTTCAGGATGGAGTCACGTGCTCTTCAGACAGCCCTGCTCCTCAGCACTCCATCTAGTACACAAGAAGGATGGCTTGTGGTATCCTTGCAGTAGTTATCAGGCACTGAATGCCCAAACAATAAATACCCAACACCAAACATCTAATATTTCACAAGTTCTCTGAAGGATGTGATCATTTGTAGTGTGTTAAACTGCATAAAACACTAAAAAAACTCGTGAGACAAGTGTGTATAATCAATTCCAATGGCAAATAATGGCGTACCTGAGATTGGAGTGATGACACTGTTCAGACTATCTGAGTTTTGGGTTATGCCTTTTGGGCTTAAAAATGCAACCCAAATATAGTGTTTTTTGGACAGTGTTCTACAGGGCCTTCCATTTTGTTTTGCTTACCTTGATCACATACTAGCATTTTATGAAAATGGCCACTCCCACAAACAGCACTTAAGGGCAGTGTGACAGAGATTAAACTGACTATGGAATTATGCTCAACAAGGACAGGTGTGTCATCACTGAACAAGTGATAACTTTTCTTGGCTATAAAGTGTTGGCACATAGCATGACACTCTTGGAAGTTGGAACTTTACATGCCTTTTCATGGCCGAAAAATTATCAACAACTGAGTCATTTCCTTGGCATGGTTAACTTTTTACTGTTGCCAGCTCCTTGGAACCAGCGCATCGCAAAAGCGTCTAGCAAGCAATCCCTCCAGTGGACAATGGAAATGGAAACTGTTTTCAGTGACTTGCAAGATAGCCTCACCAATGCTGTGGTACTCTGCCACCTCACTCCCGAAGTGTGCTTTGATTTGATTGTTGATGCCAGACAATAGCCTATAGATGCAGCATTACACCAAAAATTGAATGGACATTGGCAACTTACAAGTTTCCTTTCCCAAAAACTGCAACCTGGCCAAACATGTTAGAGCACTCATGACAGGGAGTTTTTTTGCGATCCATGAGAGCATCCAACACTTTCGCCCCTTGTTGCGGCCTGACCTGTCATATACATTGAGTACATCTGCCAATTTACAACAGATGTCTGCCACGTTTGCAGTGCCGATAACACTGTAGCTGACTATTTTTCTCACATCACCAGCCTAACACTGGTTTTGAACTACAACAATCTTGCCAGTGCTCAGTCTTCTGATCAACAACTTCAATTGTTAGTGAATGACTCCTCCACCGGCCTATGCCACCAAATGTTGGATGTACCTGGTAGCATGGCAACTATATGGCGCAATGTATCTAGCAACAAACCAATGCTCTACATCACGTCGCTTCCTCACCCTCCTTTTCTTTTTAAACAATGTCCACAACCTGGTACATCCCAGCGCCAATGCCACAGTCAAAGAGATGATTGATCTATTCATGTGGCCTTCAGTCTTGAAAGATACGTGCACCTAGGCTTGTGCATGCATACAGTGCCAACACAACAAAAGCAGACATGCCCACGCAAATGTGGGGCATTTCCCAGCTTCAACAGTCACGATCTGCCATGTCCACACTGATCTAGTCAACCTCTCCCACCATTTTAAGGCAACAGCTATATATTCAAGGCACCAGACAGATGGAACTAGTGGGAAAATACCATTCCAATCAAGGACATACCTGCTGAGATGACCGCTTGGACATTCATCGAGATTTAGTTGGTATGTTTTGGTTGCCCTCTTCATGTCACTGCAGACCAAGTGTGACAGCTTGAGTCCCATCTCTTCAATAATCAGCCAAAACTTTGCAGTTTCCAATGCTATCGCACCACAAGCTACCACCTGGCAAGCAATGGCATTGTTGAGAGATGGACTGCATTTTAAAAGCCACTCTAATGTGCCTCAACAATACCTGGACTCAAGTGGTGCCCCTGGTTCTGCTAGGCCTATGAATAACCTTCAAAGTAGACCTCGCTTGCTCACCAGCAGGGATTCCAGCAGCGAACCTCTGCACATCCCAACAAATTTTGTCATTTCATTTCCACTGCCAGTAGAGCCACAGCTTTCCTGTCTGGTATGACTGCAAGAACATGTAGCATAGATATGTCGCCCTCCTGTGTTGCACCATGGATCTCACCCAGATGACATGAACTAGGCGATAGGAGACTGTTCTCGTGTCACGCTTCCCACAGATCTCATCCGCACTCCACTACAACCTCTCTACTCCGGATTCTTCCTGGTTCTATGACAAGATGAACACTCACTGGATATAGTCCAAAACAGCAACTGCACCAAAGTCTCCATCGAGCAGTTAAGTCTGCCTGAGCTTTACCGCCAACTTCTGACAGCACCACAACAACACCAGGCACCAGGGGAACCAACACCTCAGACTCCCCCTACTGTCTCCTACCAGTGGTGCACCTTCTGACCTCCATTCCCCAAAACTAGCTGTGTCACCTACTGCAGTTACGTGTGCACCACACCCAGTTGTCCACAGACGAGCCAGCCACGAGGTCAGGTTAAAATTCCCCTTTATACCCAGTGCTTCAAATGAGATAATTAAACAATTGATATGTTTAGCTTATTATTGTCTTTGCATGGTGATTTGCTGACTGCATATAATATAGGGAAAATTATTGTACAATACTTTGTGTATGTGTTTTATATGTAGGCAGCAGTGTTCTTACAACACATTACACACAGCTATTGATGAAGGAAACTAAATGGAACACAAGATGTACAAAACAAAATATTCCACCACAGCAGTAGACTTCATGAGAGCTATGTTTACAACACAAACGTAAACATTCAAACAGTGGCTAATAACAAACATGCCAATGAGAAGTTGAACAATTACACTAATCATATAATTATCTACACTGCAATTAAGGGCAAATGATTTTCTGATAAAGATACTGCCACCAAAATTTTTAGAATACAAAACTTTAGCTCACAACGATTGATTTATTATGAAATATGCTACACACACCTAAAAAATATCAGAGTTGTATGTGATGCTTTTTAATAATAAAATTCTGTGGCGCCATTCAGATGTTGATGGCAGATAGTAGTCATTCTGAACTACAACTTCTGACACCAGTCTTGAATGAAATATTTTTATGCAATCAGAGATCTTACAAGGCATGTCCATTGTATCAAAATTATGTCTTCTATAAGAAACCTGGCAATTTTAGAAGCTTTCGCAGTTGGTCAGTTGGTATAGCCTTGTTGACAGTGTAGTGGATGAGGTAGTTATTGCACACTAGAGGATATTTATTCCCATTTGTTGACTTTGGAAATCTCCCCAAGAGATTAATTCCAGTCTGGTGAAATAAAGCAACTACAGGAGGAACTGGTACCTAATCACAAGGGAATAAGCACATACTCCCATCCTTGGCATGCTCTACCACATCTTACATAATATATGACAGACCGGTAGAGAGCTGGCCAATGATACATGCTTCAGATTCTACTGAGTGTCTTTGCAAATCCGAGATGACCTGATGCCGGAAGATTGCAAAATACGTGAGTATGTCTGGCTCGCACCAACATCCTGACGTTTGCCTCAGTTTTTTTATACTACTGTGATATTGTATTCCTGGTGCCTCAGTGGCCCTTGTAGTGGTACGTGTTGCTATTTAATATGCTGTAACAATGAAATACGTTTGTGGAGAAAATGGTTTTAATTAGCAGTGTAGCAAGAACAGTACATTGTGCATCCATTCCTTGGATTTATGTGCAGATATGAAGGGCAAACTGGGAGCACACTGCATCAACAAGACACTACAAAGAGTGAGTATCTTTACTTGCAAGGGAGAAGTTGTTTACACTTTGGAGTCATGCTCTGAGGACACTGTGGACTCTAGAGAATTAGGGGCCTGATGACACTGGTCTAGCCCCAGAACAAAAGAAGCTATATTATGTACTGTCTCACTTACTGTCATTTGATGAGTTATCATGTCCAGACTGACTACGAGCATGTAGTAAATGAAGTGACCTGTTCACTCGATGTTGTAAGGAGAGTTCTTTAAAGGGTGGTAACAAGATTTTATTTTGGAAAGTAGATAAAAAAATAATATCACAGTTACATAGCTCCACAAATAGGTGTCTCTGGTGCATAATGAAAATCTGGTGGTTAAAAAAGACAATTCATGAGGATCTATGGAGAAAAATAAACCATACCCCTATAGAAGAACATATACACGAGAGAAAATGGAGATGGCTGGGGCACACATTGAGAAAGCCAGATGGAGCAATCGGAAAGAAATCACTAGAGTGGAATCCCCAAGGAACAAGGAAGTATCTGAATTTATTGAGGGCCCAAACAATTTCAAGACACACTTTTTCGTTAACAGGGTATTTCTTTTTGTAATTGTGAAGTAAGCAATGATGCTTTCAGTATCTTTCTGGGTTTGCACTTAAACAACATCTATCACACAACCACTAGCATTAGTATATAGTTCAATTTTGGCATTATTGTCACAAAGTGCCAGAACTGGTGAAGATGTCAGCACTTCCTTAATAATACACATGAGTGGAGGTTTTAGTGGCAGCAGACAGGCTGGTGGGCAGGCTCATCCCTGACACGGTTTTGGAGGTTGAGCCCAGTGCAGCTGAGAGCAAAGGGAGGGTGGCATGGTGGACCAGCTGCTCCTGGCTAGCAACAATTTTAAACTGTAGCCACACCCTATTGTGAAGACACCACCGTTGGTTCACCCAGAGCTCCAGTTTACAGGAGTCCAGATGCGGGAGCCACTGCATTAATACAACTGCGTGCATGGGTGGCAGGCCCACCGAGTAAGGTACAACTAGTAGAAGAAGATGTGGGTTCTATACCCGTTCAAAATTTTGGCCAAACTATATCCATACATGAGGAGGGGGGGTTGGGGGATCGGAGGGCTTACTGATAGGTGGTGAGAAAGCTGATGAGTGCTTCCCTGGAGTCAGCTTAATGATTATCTTGCACATCTGTGTTCCTGACTGTCCACTCGCCTTCCCAATAAGATGCAGGATAGAAAGGGGCAATGGGCAGGTGCCCAATGCTGTTGTATTTACAAAAATCCTGAAATGCAGATGCTGTGAAGTGAGGATAGTTGTTTGAAACCAGGGAGGAAGACATCCCTTTATTGCAGCTATGGTGGACAGTAGCTGCTATGGTAGTGGTAGCGGTAGCCATTCATGCCACACGAAAAGTTGGAGATGGCATCAACAACTTGCAATGACATTGCTCTCTGTAATGATCCAGCAAAATCAATGTACAGCCTTTGCTACAGTCATTAAGGTCTAACCAAGGGTTGAAACACTTTCTCGGATCCAACAGATTGTGTGGTAGACCTCGCAGTTCTGGCTGGTGTGTTATATAGTGGCGTCAACACCAGGTCAACACACACGATGATGCACTACTGGTTTCATTCTGCACCTTCCCCAGTGTGCAGTGTGGAGGAGCATTAGTATGAGGAGACTAAGCATGGGAGAAACTACCACCTGGCATTCAGAATGGTGTGTAGCTAACAAAATGGCACCCTCAGTGATGAAAAACCTGTCCTGTCAGGAAAAATAGATATTCTGTTCCGTGTTGGTGGCCTTAGGCGGGAGCTCCAGCCAGGCCGAGTGTACAGTAGACAGCACCCTGCACAGTAGCAGATCATGGCCCCTTCCCGCTGCTGCTTTGCGCACTTTAATCGGGAAGCCTCAGTTTGTGAAATATTCTGCTGTGATGCATTTAATGTTTTACATGCAAATGCAATGGGCCATTCTGTGCCATCGACACATTTGTAGAGCAGCACAGCATCAATGCCACAATCTGAAACAAGTGGGCGACCAAATGCACTCTTTCAGATGCATGAAAGACTTCTGGTATGCCTCTTATCATACAGATTTAACAGTTTTTTTATGCAACTGATTAAGTGGATCGAAAATATGAGCCACATTGGGAATAAACTTTGCATAATAAGTTACTCTGCCAAGGAATGATTGTAATTCTTAGGAGCCGGTACGATAGCCACGTAACACTATGTGAGCACGAGCCCTTCTTTCCTTAACATATTCCCCAGATGTTGTGCCACCTCCAGGCATATACTTCCCTGTGGATATACTTCAAAAAATGACTTAATAAGTTCAGTAATATGTGAAAAAGATTAACATTTTTACATGTGAAGGGCATCGAGTAAAAAGAACAAAGACAATAAGCATGATTTGTTATTTATTTAGATAGTGATTAAAGAAGACAATATATGATCTGTTAATTTTCATTCATCTGATAAAAGAGAAGACGTTCTACCTCTTTGTGTAGTACCGCTGACTTAGCAAGACGCACTCTTCCTACGATCCATATTGAGGTCAGTAATAAGTGTAACAATTGTTAATTTATCTGAATTGTTTTCAGAATACAGAATGTTATTTGAACTATTGAAACCACCATTTATTTGTAGAAGAATTGTGTCAGTTCCTGTAGTTATAAAAAATTTTATTAGTTACAATCTTACCCTATTGTTGTCCGCCATTACAGTTGGTACACCTATTTTTGGTAATCATGGCTCTTCTAGCCCAGATGTTATTGAAATAACTTATTCAGTTTATGCATTTCTGAAAGTATTAAAGTATCTCAGTCATTATTTTCATTTTCTGATGCAAATTGTACCATATTGGGCCACAAATACAGAGAAAGTTATTTTTCACATAGGCACATTACAGAAAAAGCTATATCGAAATATGCTTCATGCAACTGATATTGTGCTATAAATATAAATACATACAAACCCTAAAGTTCCACCCCCTGAGACCAAAAAAGATCAAGTTCATGTGTTGTTTTTGCTTTGATGTGCAATAATTTATCTGCACAATAACATAATGTCAATAGAAGGTAATAATTATAATCAATTATTTAGCACACGGAAGTGTTAGGTGTAATAAATCTGTGTTAACATTTTTACAGTTTAAAATATTGTAAGAAGATATGTCATAAAAATAATTAACCATTTTGTCAAGGTGGCAACACAGACCATGAGCCCGGAGCCATTCAAACAACATCTGTAGTTGTACAAATGCTGCTCCCAAGTGGCCCCAGTAATTAGTAAGTCATCTAAATGATTAACACAATGTGGGATATCTTGGACGAGTTCCTCAAGACACATCTGAAATATTGCAGGAGCACTTGTGACCTCAAAAGGCAACCTGTAGGACAATTGATGCCGAATGGTACATTAATCACTAGAAACTGCTTCACCTTATCATCTACAGACAATTAAAAATAGGTGTCAATGAGATCTATCTTTGAAAAATAATGCCCCCCAGTCAATTCTGCCACCGATTCCTGCAGCCTTGGAATTGGATACAAATTGACATATGATTGAGTATTAGTGGTACACTCAACATCACCACAAATTCTAAATAATCTATTTAGATTCTTAACTCAGATCATGGGCACAGCCCACTGAATAGACAAAACTGGGATATATTCCTACACTTTGCGACCTATCCAGTTCTGCTTTAGCTTGCTTGCGCGTGGTGAAAGGCTCTGGACGAGTTCACAAACCTTAAACACTGCCAATTTTTTTAACGATATGGGGGCCTGGAATCCTGTTACACAATATAATGTAGGTTCAAGCAGTGCTTAAACTGCACATGTACCGTATCAAGTTCTGTGAATGGTATTGCAGCTGAAACCAGATTTACCTGTTGCTGAATTTAAAAACCAAAAGTACAAAAGTATCTATGCCAAAAATGTTAGTTGTTGTTCAACAGATGACTATGTGCAGTGTTATTTGCCAAACTACATTTTTATATCTAGCTTGGACTACAATCTGACTCCACAATGGGATTGACTGGCTATCGTGCGTCACTGGGCGACCTCAGCTGCAGATAGCCAATGGGCAGGTATGTGTCGTCATTAACCAGAGACACAGCTGCGTCTGTGTCTAACTGGAAACCTACCATTGGCTTATTAATGTCCAGTTGCAGCATGAGCCTCTGCATCATATCTTCAACCGTAATGGGCACCAGCAACATTGCATACAACACACTGACAGCCAATGTTGGTGACACATGCCACCTGAGACAGACACTTGCTAGATGCCCCAGTTCGCTGCATGCAAAACAAGTGATGTCATGGAAAGGGCAGTGGCCATGGTCCAAGGTGATGGGGAGGAAACTGTTGCGTGAGCCTCCACTCACTTTGGGACACGCAGAAAGTAAACAAACTGCTTCTGTTTTTCGTGGTATCTGGTTACGATGAACGCGGTGGATTGCTAACTACTGCACTAACTAATGAATCCCATGTTGGCAGACTACCAGATGAATGGGTGCTCGGTAAATTGGAAAATGATGACTGGAAGTCAGCCATTGATCACAGAGCACAACAGCAACTAATACTACTATATCTACATCTACATTCATACTCGGCAATCCACCATACGGTGCGTGGCGGAGGGTAACTCGTACCACAACTAGCATCTTCTCTCCCTGTTCCACTCCCCAACAGAACGAGGGATAAATGACTGCCTATATGCCTCTGTACCGAGCGAGGTGGCGCAGTGGTTAGCACACTGGACTCGCATTCGGGAGGACGACGGTTCAATCCCGCGTCCGGCCATCCTGATTTAGGTTTTCCGTGATTTCCCTAAATCGCTCCAGGCAAATGCCGGGATGGTTCCTCTGAAAGGGCACGGCCGACTTCCTTCCCTGTCCTTCCCTAATCCGATGAGACCGATGACCTCGCTGTTTGGTCTCTTTCCCAAAAACCAACCAACCAACCAACCTATATGCCTCTGTACGAGCCCTAATCTCTCTTATCTTATCTTTGTGGTCTTTCCGCGAAATATAAGTTGGCGGTAGTAAAACTGTACTGCAGTCAGCCTCAAATGCTGGTTCTCTAAATTTCCTCAGTAGCGATTCACAAAAAGAACGCCTCCTTTCTTCTAGAGACTCCCACCCGAGTTCCTGAAGCATTTCTGTAATACTCGCATGATGATCAAACCTACCAGTAACAAATCTAGCAGCCCGCCTCTGAATTGCTTCTATGTCCTCCCTCAATCCGACCTGATAGGGATCCCTAACACTCGAGCAGTACCCAAGAATAGGTCATATTAGTGTTTTGTAAGCGGTCTCCTTTACAGATGAACCACATCTTCCCAAAATTCTACCAATGAAGCAAAGACAACTATCCACCTTCCCCACAACTGCCATTACATGCTTATCCCACTTCATATCACTCTGCAATGTTACGCCCAAATATTTAATTGACGTGACTGTGTCAAGCGCTTTACTACTAATGGAGTATTCAAACATTACGGGATTCTTTTTCCTATTCATCTGTATTAATTTACATTTATCTATATTTAGAGTTAGCTGCCATTCTTTACACCAATCACAAATCCTGTCCAAGTCATCTTGTATCCTCCTACAGTCACTAAACGACAACACCTTCCCGTACACCACAGCATCATCAGCAAACAGCCGCACATTGCGATCCACCCTATCCAAAAGATCATTTATGTAGATAGAAAACAACAGCGGACCTACCACACTTCCCTGGGGCACTCCAGATGATACCCTCACCTCCGATGAACACTCACCATCGAGGACAACGTACTGGGTTCTATTACTTAAGAAGTCTTCGAACCACTCACATATTTGAGAACCAATCCCATATGTTCGTACCTTAGTTAGGAGTCTGCAGTGGGGCACTGAGTCAACGCTTTCCAAAAGTCTAGGAATATGGCATCCGTCTGATACCCTTCATCCATGGTTCGCAAGATATCATGTGAAAAAAGGGCGAGTTGCGTTTCGCAGGAGCGATACTTTCTAAAGCCGTGCTGATGCATGGACATCAACTTCTCTGTCTCAAGGAAATTCATTTTGTTTGAACTGAGAATATGTTCGAGAATCCTGCAACAAACCGATGTTAAGAATATTGGTCTGTAATTTTGAGGATCCGTCCTTCTACCCTTCTTATATACAGGCGTCACCTGCACTTTTTCCAGTCACTCGGGTCTTTACATCGGGCAAGAGATTCGCGATAAATGCAAGCTAAGTAAGGAGCCAATGCAGTAGAGTACTCTCTGTAAAACTGAATTGGAGTCCCATCAGGACCTGGTGGTTTATTTATTTTCAACCCATTCAGCTGCTTCACAACCCCAGGGATGTCTATCACTATGTCCTCCATATGGGAATCTGTACGAGACTCGAACGGCAGAATGTTTGTGTGATCCCCCTGCGTGAAAGATTTCTCAAATGCTAAATTTAAAATTTCAGCTTTTGTTTTGCTGTCTTCCGTTGCCAGGCCAGACTGATCAGTAAGTGACTGGATGGAAGCCTTCGACCCGCTTACCAATTTTACGTAAGACCAGAATTTCCTTGGGTTTTCAGCAAGATCTTTTGCTAAGGTATGATGATGGTAGTGGTTGAATGCGTCACGCATCGCTCTTTTTACAGCAGCACGAATCTCTACTGACTTTTGCCTGTCCTCATTCTCCCGATCTTTCTTGTACCGCGAGTGCAACTGTCTTTGCTTCCTGAGCATTCTCCGAATTGCGCTGTTAAACCACGGTGGGTCTCTGTCCGTAACCCACTTTTTTGGCACATACTTGTCCAATGCGTGTTTTACAATGTGTTTAAAATTTGCCCATAATTCTCCCATGTCCATTGTACCGGAAGTAAATGAAGTCGATTCATTTACTAAGTGGGATGCTAACAACTGCTTATATGCTCTTTCTGGTAAGAATACTCCCCTAGCCTTCTTGACTGACTTTTTAACTTTTGTAACCATACTCGTAATGACAACATCATGATCACTAATCCCTGTCTCAACACTGACTCCGTCGATGAGGTCTGGTCTGTTCGTGGCTACCAGATCCAAAATATTTCCATTACGCATTGGCTGTCGATTTAGCTGCTCAAGACAATTTTCGGATAATGTGTTCAAAAGTAATTCACTCAACGGCTTGTCTGTACCACCTGTAATGAATCCATAGACATCCCAGTATATACTAGGAAGGTTGAAGTCGCCTCCGACTAATATAGCATGATCCGGGTACTTCTGCGATACAGAGTGTAGACTCCCTTTGAATGATTCTAGAACTGTCACGGTGGAACCTGGTGGCCAGTAATAACATCCAACAATTAACTTTATTTCTCCTAGCCCTGTTATAAACGTGTCCAGATAACTTCACAATCACACTCTACTTCGACCTCAGTAGACACAATATTTTTGTCAACTGCAATGAAGACATCACCTCCTACGGTGTCTAATCTGTCTTTCCGATATACGTTCCAACCCTTACTAAATATTTCAGAACTTCCTATCTCAGGGTTCAGTCAGGTCTCAGTGCTGAGAATAATTTGCGCGCCACACACTTCCTGGAGGGCAGTAAATTCAGGAACTTTATTCCGAACACTCTGAAAATTTACTGCTAATATCTTGACAGCTGAAGTGTCTTTACATTGGATTTCCCTGCCTGCACGTCAACTGGTGAGTGTTCATCAGGACACCTCGCACTACTGCCTAGCCTAAAAAACCCCCATGTGCACGCCAGAAGTACTCTGCTACCCGAGTAGCCGCTTCCTTTGTGTAGTGCACCCCTCACCTATCTAGGGGCATCCTAAAATTCCCCATCCAATAGCGCAAGTCTAGAAATCCGCAGCCAAGACCATCACAGAGTCGACGAAGCCTCTGGTTGAGACCCTCGACTTGGCTCCACACCAAAGGACCCCGATCCACTCTGGGAACGATGCTGCTAATAGAGAGCTGTGCTTGCACCCCGCGTGCAAGGCCAGCGGTCTTCACCAAATCCGCCAGCCACCTGTATGAACTGAGGATCGCTTCAGAACCCAAGCGGCAGGCATCATTGGTGCCGACGTGAGCAACTACTTGCAGACAGCTGCACCCCGTACGCTCGATAGCCGCAGGCAAGGCCACCTCCACATCTTGGATGAGGCCCCCCGGCAGACAAACCAATTGCACGTCGAACTTCTTTCCAGCCCTGTATGCTATTTCCCTTAGGGGCTCCATCACCCGCCTAACATTGGAGCTCCCAATAACCAGCAATCCTTTGCCCCCGTGTGCCTGCTTGGGCCCTGCTTGGCCACCTGCCCACTGACAGGATGAACAGGCGAGGCCAGACAGCCAGCCTCCACATTGGCCCTCTGCCTCAAGCGATGCGAACGCGTTGCAGTCCGCCACTCACCCTGAGGTGAGGGCGGCCCCAACAAGCCGGGTACACCAGAAGGTGTCTCGGCGGTGGAGTCAGCGGACGCAGCAAGCGACAACTGGGGTGTCTCAAGCGACGCGCCAGACCCTCCACCGTCGCTGCACCTTGAGGCAGCAGCCTGAACAATGTTGACGTCAGAAGAATCATTAAACATAGCTTGTGCTGACGCAGTTACTTTGTGAGCTTTGGTAAGTTTTAGCACATTGCTCAGAGTTAGGTCAGATGACTCTAAAACCTTCACACTAACTTCTCAACCAGCAGTAAGACATACAATAACTTCATGGATTAATGAATCAGCATACAACATGCCGCACTAAGCCTTCCAAATCAGCAGCCCATGCTGCCTATGTCTGCTTACTGATTCAATTTGAGCACATTTGTAATGTCATGGGTTTGGTCAATGCACTAGTCACTCAGTAAACCACAAACATCAAAAAAGCTCAAACTATTGGGGTTTGCAAGAATGTGTAGTTTGTGCACCATTTGGTACAGTTTATTACTAGAAGATAGTACGAGTGCACACTGAAATTTTGGGTCAGTTACTTGACTTGAACTGCAGTGAAGAACAAAGTGATGTAAATAGATCTCCCAACTCTTGTTTGCTTCGTTGAAGCAAGTGAATCGTGGACGGGGGTGTAGGAAACTGTATCTGCAGACTGTTGTTGGTTTTGCAGCAGTTGTGACAGCAATTGCTGGTAGAATTGCAGTCGGCAGGTGATGGTTGAAGTGGTCACTGCAACAAATATCTACTAATACCAATATTGCTGGCCACTGTTTTGATCACAAGCAAGGTAGATTATTCCTACACATCGGTCAGGGGCCTGAAGGTGGCTCAACATTGGCTGAGGTTGTTCCTTGATAAAGTTACAACCAGTTTGTGACTCCATAGGTGACTCCTTCAGCAGGTAGCCAGTAATTGTAGCTTAGCACGATTCTCCATCACTGGCACTTAGCTGACTGCCCTGACGTAGTTCAGTTTTTTTCTGTGCACAGATTGAGAGACATGTGTTGCAGTTGTTCATGGCAGTTGGTGACACAGAGCTCTTCTAGTTCACATGTGATTGTTGTTGTTGTCAAAACCATACAGATTTATTTTGTGAGCTGAGTACACTTATGCATTTATGTTAGGTCTTCATAATTTAATTAAACATCCAAGCTCTTGACTAGAACTTGTCTTATTGATGATAGTGGCATAAGTACATCTCATCCAATGGCAGACAATCCTCTCGCACAATCGTCTTTGCATGGAGTTACAGTAGTAGCTTCATCAATCTGGAGCTCCAGTCTTCCACAGTCTGAGAGTGTTTGTGATTCCTGGAAAAAGTCTCACACAAAGACAACATTATCACCTGAAATGATTCCCCAGAATCAAGTAATGTGTGGACATGTTATCTGTCGATAAGGATGTCATTTCCAGATGGGAAAATATTGTCCACGGAGGATTTTCATCTGTGGAGCTTCATCTCTATAGCTGGTCACCTCATTTAGTTTTCCTGATTTAAGCACATGGGATAGCTGCTGAAAGACTGTATAATAGTGGAAAATGGCAGCAGCACGTTTCATAATGACTTCCACTGAGATACCATAGTTATCTGCCTTTTGTCTGACATGCACACAACAGTCATGTTGTTTGACGAATTGCAGCATAATAGTAATTGAACTCATTCTTTATTCCTGTAGTGTACAGCAGCCCAGAATATCCACTATGGAACCACATTAACATGATGTCTTAGGTCCTCCAAATGTGTGTTTTCCTGTGTAGTGATCAAAGTGACAAGAGAGCTGTTTGTGCCTGTGTCGTTGAGAACCTTGGATATTGTTTGATGGTTACATCGTA
Organism: Schistocerca serialis cubense; assembly: GCF_023864345.2. Lineage (NCBI taxonomy): Eukaryota > Metazoa > Arthropoda > Insecta > Orthoptera > Acrididae > Schistocerca > Schistocerca serialis. The sequence goes on along the minus strand of NC_064644.1, from coordinate 22,885,779 downwards.
AGTCTGGCAATATGGATCCCCGTTCTCAATGTTGGTTGGTCTTGTAGGGACTAGTGCCAATGATCACTCAACCACTCCTTGAATTAGTTCTGCTATCAGCTACTGACTGGGGCCAACATTCAATGCTGCTATTTCCAGTCGTAGGAGTCCAACATAAGTTGACAGAATGTCACTGACTGAAACAGAAGTGATTTCTGGTGTTCTCCAAGGAAGTGTTTTACACCCTCTGCTGATCCTGATCTATATAAACAATGTAGGAGACAATCTGGGTGGCACTCTTAGATTGTTTGGACATGATGCTGTGTAGTACAGACATCAGAAGATCAAAAAGAATTGCAAAGTGATCTACACCAGACACCTGTATGGTGCAAAAAGTGGCACTTGACTCTAAACAATAAAAAGAGTGAGGTCAACCACATGAGTATTAAAAACATCCGTTAAATTTTGGCTACACAGTAAATCACTTAAGTCTAAAGATTGTCAATTCAGGTAAACACCAAGGGATTACACTCACAAACATCTTAAACTGGTATGGTCACATAGAAAACATTTTGGGAGAGGTGAACCAAAGACAGTGTTTCATTGTCAGAACACTTAGAAGATGCAACAAATCTACTAAAATGACTGCCTATACTGTGATTGTCTGTGCTATTCTGGAGTACTGCTACACTGTATGCAATCCTTACCAGATAGGATTGATGGAGGAAATTGAAAAAAGTTTCCAAAAAGACAGCTTGTTTGATACTACCACAAATTAGGGGAGACAGTAACACTGATGTGATCAGTGAGTTGGGGAGCCAACCATTAAAACAGAGGTGTTTCTCGTTATTTCAGTCATCAACTGTATCCTTTGAATTGAAAAATATTCCTTGACTTCCACCTACATCGGAAGGGATGACCACTGCAATAAAATAAGAGAAATTAGAGCTTGCACAGAAAGGTGTAAGTGTTTGTTTTCCCCATGCTCTATTTGAGACTGGAACAGAAGAGAAATTAGTCTGAAAGTGGTTCTATGAATCCTCTGTCAAGCTCTTTAGTGTGGAATGCAGAGTAGTCATGTAGATGCAGATGTTATAAAACTTCATATCCCTTCTCTTACTGTATGCCATATTAGCTATGTTATGTCTTCCATGACTACTATTGGTATGACACTCAAAAATCTGCCAACACCTTTTGGAATACGTTTTTCTGGTGCTTGTCTTGACACGTTGACACCACACGAGGGCATCCTTTGTCCCTCAAAGTATCAACAAATGCCCTCTGTCATGCTCTCTCACTATGTATTGTCAACTTCTGCCTTTGCTGAGTTCACTGTCTGACACAGCACCTAGACACAATGTAGACACGACTGTGTCACCTTCCCCTGACTAAAGGCTCTTCTCTTCAGTTGTTCTTCAGCTATATGGACCTGCTACTGGCTGTTGCCAAATGTTTCCTTAAATTCTGCCTGAAATTTGTCCAAGCTCTTGAGTATATTCTTGTTCTCAGTCTACTACTGAGTTGTACTCTACAAGTAGAACCAGAAGTAGGCTAGACACATCAGGAGAAACATACGGTTTTTTCTCCTGTACATACATGTGAGAGCAATGGCCTTCGTACAGACTTACCGGAACTGCAGTGATGCCACTGTCCTATATTCCCAGGGTCTCCAGTAAATTTAGAATAAAGTAGTCATTACAAGAGCAGGATCACCAACGAGAACTAACACTCCACACTAAAAGCATGATTACCAGGCATGAACAAAAGTACATATGAAACTCAACTGCGTGTCTGAGCAAAGAGTGTCCGTCTGTATGACTATGTAAAGACAAGTCATTATTTAACATTGTTACCAAAAATCTCAAAAAGTATTTCACTGATTTACTTCAAAATTTTACACTAGAAAAAAATCTTGACCAATTAACTTGAAATTTTCACGATCCTCTAATAAACCTTTGGACAAATACAAGCTATGCATTTTTCATTGACCAAAAAATCTTGAAAGTTCTCTACTGTTTTATTACTAATTTTTACACAATACTCTAACAAAAGTTTGGACGGACATAGGCTACATGTTTTTAATATGTTTGGTATATAAATATGTATATGTATCATCTAAAGCAGAAACATTGTCAGAACAAATCTCGCAAAGTTCTTTATCAATTTACTTCAAATTTTTACACAGTATTCTAGTAAAAATGCAGATAGACATAGTCTATGTATTTCTTTAAACAACAATGCTATGCTGTACTGTGCTGTGCTGTGAAAATGTGTGGTTTTTGTTTCTTTCTTGCTGTCAGTTTTAATTGTAATAACCATTAGACAAACTGTTTCTCCATGTATATTCTGTCTCCCTGTATATAACATTAAACAAAAATTGTTTTTGCTTCCTCTCAGTCAATTCTCTCAGAAAATTGGAAAGTTATATTTAAGGCTTATCAGCTTATGTTTAGAGTATAACAACTGAACCATCCAAAAATTTGTAAGCTTGCCCATTTGCAGATTAAAACTACATGAAATGCTGTCACTGAAGCCACTACCCACACAGATCCAGCAGGAGGAGAGGTCTCTCATACCCCATATGCCAAAGATACCAGCTGATGTACCCTTTTAAGCAACTTCAACCCCCAATCAAGAATTTGTTGACTATAACAATAAACAAGGCCCAATTTGAGCGAGGGGAGGGAAGAGGAGATGGTTAGAAGGGGGCATGGAGGGGGAAGGGGGGCACAGAGGAAATGGACAGAGGGAAGAAGGATATGGACAGAGAGAGGAGGGAGTGGAGAGAGATTGGGGGCTGGGGGAGGTGCAGGTGGGGGAGGGGGAGGGCTGTGCAGGTGGAGAGAAATAGGGGGAGGAGGTGAAGGACAGAGAGAGGGGGGAGGGGGAGGGGAAGGAGATCTGTGTGTATATCCAATTCCCATACGTATTTAGCAATTATGAAGTAGTGCCAAGTTCAGTAGTATTTATGCATAAACAGAATGTTTTAGGAAATTGCAATATTCAGTAAGCAATTAAGTCTAGAACCTTTCAAAAATCAAGTATGTTAAATGATAAATAATAATTGTAGGATGCAGGAATCAAACTTTTGACCCGCGTCACTACATAGTTGGAGACTATAACCATTGAACCACAACGAACATCATACAAGCACACCACTATAAATATTTGTAATGGATTTTTTTCCTTAAGTAAAATGATCATTTATCTTGTTGCAAAGCTTTTCTATAAAAAGTGGCACATTCTTCATCTTCCTTTAAATTTTTCACTTACACAAAATGTTGCCACATACAAAAGCCATATCAAGTGCAAGAAAAAAGTCCTATAGCTGGCTATGCTGCAACACAAGTCTGCTGTTTAATAATCATCACATGAAGTGCAAAGCACCACAGTTGTTTTTATTGTAAGCAGTGTAGTGTTTCACAAGATGATACACTACTTTCTTCCCTCTAGGACACTTTCAGCTCCTAATTTAGATTAATTTTCCATTGTCTGAATATTCTCAGAGATAAATGGCATCTCAAAATCATCATTATCCAACAGTCAAAAGTACTGAAGGTGGTAAACTGCCCTGACAAGTTCCATCTGCTTCCATTGATCAAGTGTATCCTCCTTCCAGTTTCCAGAAATACTCAGTGGGGGTTATGCCTTTTCCATTTCACCCTGTCAATGCATTCCTGGTCTGAAAAGGGGACACATTTACTTCTGCTTTCTCTCAATTATGACTATGGTGCATTAAAATTGAGGCAGTGAAATGGAGGTGACGTAACATGATAAAAAAAGTGGCTAGTTTCCCATTTTAGAAATTGGGAATGAGGCTGGCACCCTCACATGGCGGAACACCCAGTGTTAGGAAACAAAATATTAATGAGAGATTTTTTTTTTGTGGGGGGGGGGGGATGCAAGCTTAATTTTAAAATGAAGTCACAGAAGTACTGATTGTTACTATGTTTTGATATATAAGGAAGAAAACAAGACAAAAGGAAAAAGTAAGCAAACTGTTTATTATTTCAAAGAAAAGTAATGCCCATAGATTTTAATATATTTAGCCCACTGAGAGACAAGATGTACAACACTTTCATCGAAAAATGTTTGTGGTTGCCTATGAAACCATGATTGTACTCAGGCATGCACTTCTTTGTGCAAAGCAAATCAGCAGCCACAAATGTTCTTATTCAGGGCTCCAAACATACGGAAAACACATGAGGAGAGATCGAGACTGTATGGAGGATGTGTAAGGGCTTCCCATTGAATCTTCTGCAGGTTAGTTAAAAAAACCTTGGCAACCTGTGGGTGGGTATTATTCTGCAATAGAATGACACTGTCTGTCAACATTCCTGATAGTTTTGACTTGGCAACACACTTCAATTTTTTAAAAGTATCCACGTGCCGCCATGTTCCAGAAAGTCAATGGGCATTGGGCCCTTGCAGTCATAGAAAATAGTCATCACGATGCTCCCAGAGCTGGTGTGCACAGCTTCAGATTTTTTGGTGGGAGTGAATCCATGTGCTTCCACTGTTGGCTCTGACTCTTGCTCTCTGGAATAATGATACCATATTTCATCTCCCACAACAATAACCACAGGAAACAATATTCTTCATCGCAATACTGTTCCAGGCACTGCAGTGATGTTGACATTCTGTTCAGCTTCTGCTGCTCTGTCAGGCCATGACGAACCCACTGCCCACACATTTTCCAGACTTCAGATGATCTGTCATGATGGCATGACCTGTACTATGACTGATACCCAACACAAGCCGAATGTCTTCCACCATCCGACATTGGTCATTTCTGATAGCAGCAATGATAGAAAGGGTAATGACAGGATGACTCTGTCCTGCCTGACTGCTATCTTTTAATGACACCCTATATTCCGAAAATAGTTTATTCTATGCAAACACGTGTGCATATGACGTACTGTGTATGCCACACACAGGAGAAATTCAGGTGTGAATTTCAGTTACCAACACATCCTCTGCAGGGAAAAACTGCTCTACTCCTGCTGTTCCTCTTTTCCACCTGCACAATGAAGTCAGATGCACACGACTCTCTGACCTCACATAGAGCACATCTAAGGGACAAATGTCACAGCAGTGAATGTGCATGCTATTCCTTCCTGATTCCCAATAAAGGGCACTTCTATACACACACCTACCTGCCTTATCAATGTACACATCATGCTTGTTAAGTATTCTGTCTAGTTTTCATTTAACTGCCCCTTACACATACCTGTCCTTCAGATCACATTTTTTTTTTTTTTTTTTTTTTTTTTTTTAAAAAAAACTCCTGTCCAAGATTTTCTCCATTTTCAATATATATTGCCTTTACGCGTTGACTGAATATTGTACACCACATCAGTTTCCACAAAGTTCTTAATATTTACTTTGTTCATGTTCTGCAAAACTAATGTTGTACAAAAGTTGCAGTATGTGTTCATTACATAAAAAATACATGTTTAACAAAATAACAATGTATTATAGGAAAGTCAGAATCAGTTTGGAGCAGCACAATTTCTGAAGTCTGTTCTTCAATCACGGTAAGCCTGTGATGTGTATAGATGCCTCAATTGGCCCAAGAGCAGGATGGAAGGATACCATTTCACTAGCATGAACAAGACCAGGAACATTTCTGTTAATATTCATGTCCTGGGTAACTTTCACAATTAATGCTGGCCGCTCCTTTAAGAATCTAGAACAGAAACAAATGATAGTATAATCATAAAATATTTTAACAAGGACAAACAAGGTTTATTTCAAAAGAAGTTGCTGTGTAAATATAAATAGCAGCAGATAAAACTGTTCACACTGTCTTTTGTTGATCCACAGGGCATGATGCTTCCATATGGCCACCACCTACAGGGGTTCTAAAACTATGATACAGCAAATATTGAAATCTAATTATTTTGGTCTTTCATTGAATTTTGACATTAAAGAAATTATGTGAGTCAGAGAGAAAAAAATTAGTGAAAAGGAAATATTTTTTCAGTACATAGGGGGCTAATTGTTGAGCTTTACCCATGTTGCATGAAAAAAATACAAATAACCTAAGTGGCTGATGCAAGAATCACATCTGACTGCAACCTCTAGGGTGCCTAATGACAAATAAAGGAGGCAGATGGAATTTGCACACAATCAAAGACTCATGGATGAAACTATGCAATTAAAAGATTTCTATTAATTACTGTGAGGTCACACAGCATCAATTCTGTTCTTCTTTTTTCATCTCATCCAACTAGGGACCATGCCAATTCAACTTTCCCTTTTTTCTGAGCTTTAACTGCTGCTTTCATCTCCAGTGTTTATCTTTTGTCATTTGGGTCCACACTTTCCCTGTCTACAGCTTCTGATTTTCCTGGAAAGAGAAGTTTCCAGTTTTCATAGACCTCTTTCAATTTCTGTGAACCATCCTTGTTTGGTTATCTATCCTGAAGGTTGACTAATGTCCTTCTAAAAATCCTTCCTGGGCTCATGTAGCCACGAAAGGCAGTCCTCCTTTCCTGAATTTTGTCCCTTACACTCTCTATGTGGTTACACAATTTGCGGCTGTGATGTCTTTTGTACTCGCTGATTTCTTTGATGAGATGCAGGATTTTTCTCAAAATCTTTCTTTTTTGGCCTCATGTTTCTCCATTAGACCTTTCTTGTTAATTGTAAGTATCTCTGCCACATACAAAGCCTCTGGTTGATTAACAGTACCATAGCATCTAATTTTGGCATTTAGCGATATCAATCTCTTATTGTAGATGTCTTTAGGTGGTTGGTAGGCCACTGCCAATTTGTTAACACATGACAAGAAGACATCTTTCCCTGTTAGGCTAGATTTTATCCATTCACTTAGGTATTTAAACTTTTCTGCCTACTTAATTTTTCCTAGTGCAACCTCCAGTTCTCTTGGCATTGATTTTATGTTTGTCATAAATTGTATCTTGTCAAAGGAGATTTCAACCCAGCCTTCACTGCCTGTGTCTGCAGTTGGTTAAGCTGTTTTGCTGGCATATCTATGCAGTCTGGAAGGTCACTAGATCACCTGCAAAGGCTAGACAGTGAATTGTAAGATTCTTATACTTGTAGGCTAGTGTTACTCCATTTTCTATCTCTGAATTGTTCACTTGTTTCCACCATTCACATGTGATCTTTACTACAATACATTTGAAGAGCACAGATGTTAGTCCATGTCCTGGTCTCACTCCTGTTCTGATTTCAAAGGTATCAGACATCTCTCTTCTAAACTTCAGTTTGGTGGTGGTGGTGGTGTTAGGGTATGCTGGTCACTCGCTTTTATCTTGTTATCCAAGCCAAACTCTCGAAAGATTTGAAATAGGGTGGTTCAATCAATCGAGTTATACACCTACCTGAAATTGATGAAGGCCACCATGAATTCCTAGTTCCTGAGTTTCAGATATGAAAGGATGAACTTCAGATTCATAAATGCTAAGGCGTATGCACTTCCCTGCCTATAATTCCCTTGGCATTTTGCTAATTGGGGACTGAGTTGTTGCTTTGCCCTATTCTGCAGATCTTTTGGAAGGATCCTGCTGTTAGCAGAATAGAGATGCCACAGTAGGTATTCACATCTGTTCTGTCCCCTTTCTTAAGTAGTGGATGAATTATGGCTAAGCTCCATCCACTTGAAAGTTTTTCGCTTTCCCAAATACCTTGAATAATTGCAACAAGTTTATCAATTGCTTTACCCCTGCATGTTTCTACAGTTCAACAGTTCAGCAATTGTCATATCTTAACCCAGTGCCTTGTCGTCTTTCAGCACTTGGATGATCTTCCCGATATCTTTCTTCATGGGCAGAGGTGTATCTGGGTTTGAATTATTTTCATAAATGAGTGCAGTCTCTGGAACCTCACAGTTTAGGAGACATTCAAAATAATTTGCTATAACCTGGCCATTGTTGTCATTACTGTGAGCTACTTTCCCTTTGAAATCTTTCAACTGTAGTCTTTGGGGACTTAATATTTGTTCAGCAAGTGTTGGGACGATTTATGTAAGTTAATACATATTTTTTCTGGAAGTCTTGCTCAATCCATAGCAAGTGATTCTTATTAAATGCATGCTTTACATTACCAACATAGTGGAGAACCAACCATACCCACATAAAAGCTATTGTTACGATGGGACCACCAGTCTTAAAGGCATTTTTTAAAGCTACAGCCAGCTATTCACGTGGATAAATTTGACATCATTTTTCAAAGCTGGCACATTGGCCGCTGTCATCAATCCGTGAGGCAGATTTGATCCAGGGCCGGCACATATCCCTGTGTCCCAGAAATGAGTGTTTTTACATGCTCAGTTGTCCAGGCTGGTGTCAGCGAGCACTTTGTTACTGTAAAAATTCACCCAACAGTTCTTGCACATTTTCACTGAATTTTAACTCCCTAGTCCTGAAGCACAAGAAATTACAATACCCTATACAAAAAATGTGTTTCTCAACCTCTAGCTTGAAATGTTCACTAGCACAATAGTGACAAAAACATCAGTGAAAGTCACTGGGTACACTGTAAGAAGAATGAGATTGCCTCCTATACTCAGTTACAATACTACAAAAATAACAAAGAAAAGGTTCACAGAGAGTAAATTATCAGACAATGTATGGATATAATATGGCATTACCTTTCTTTCACAATTTTGTTCACAGTTTTCTCCTGTTGCTGTGTAACTGATGGCATAGCACACATAAAATAAACTAGTTTGGAAGACTTCGCAATTATGTCAATTATGCTGGCGAGATCTGGCTTGATCTTATTGCGAATTGAACGAATCACAACTCTTTCTACAAGTGGACATAGTTTTAGATGTTCCAACAGTGACTCTATTTTGCCCAAATTTGAGTGTTCAATTCTGTAACAGGCAGAAATGTTAGGAGTATTAACTATGTAAATGACAATAGAACACAATTTATACTGATCTTACATTAACAAGGAAAGAATAAATACCAAGGAATAAACCTGCACAACAAGTTTCCCAAGGAGCCTAATTAAGCTACACAGTCTACACAATGAGGAATTATACATAGTGGCAGTTCAGTAAGTACAAGTAAATAATAATAATGATGATAATAATATTAAAAGATTTATCATTTCACATAACATATTAATGAAATTATTTTCTTTATTTTCATTTTCTTTTTTTGTCCTTCTTTTCTGGAAAAAATTACTCCCAAAGCTATATACTGTACAATACTAACACCCTATCCTCTTTCTAAATTCAATACATCACTGATTTTGAAGAATTGCTAACTCAGTTTTTTCATGCTAGCAGATGGGAGGTGTACTACACAAAATGGAAACCAAACATCGTCACTATGGTCATGAAGTCAGCCAGTAGTACACGTAGTGTTACATTATGCTTGTATAGGGGTGTGCAGTTACAGAGTGAGAAATTATTGAATGGTGTAGTACTAGCCTTTTGCATCATTTAATAACTTCTTTGATACACAATACTGTAGACAATGGACAAACTGAATGAGTTAGCACTATTTTAAACAGACCAGCCTTATATTCAGGAGGATGGAGGTTCCAGCCTTCATCCAGCCATCCTGATTTAGGTTAGATGGTTCCTACACAAAGCTATGTCTGACCATCTGCCACTGTCAAACTAGACCTGTACATATGTAAATGCCTGTATATATGAATTATTTTATTTTTGTTATTATTAAATTGTAATTCTGTGACATGTCCAGTATCCTTGTAAAAGTTATCTATGGATGATTAAAGCTACTACAAGGGGTGGAAAAGGAGAGGAACAGGGAAGGGAAAAGGCAGGTGGGAGCACTGGCAGAGGGTGGCACACAATGAGGGTGAGGGGACATGAATAGGCAGGAAGCTATAGGACAGATGGGGGAGGGGGAGGGGGGGTGGAAAGTGTTAGTTGGAGGTTGTGGTGATAGTAGGTTGCCATAGATTATTGAGGCCGGGATTATTTTGGGAGCAGAGAATGTATTATAAGGGTAATCCCCATCTGTACAGTCCAGAAAAACTTGAGGTGGAGGGGAGGGTCCAGATGGCTCAGGTTGTGAAGCAGCAACCACTGAAATCAAGCTGTTATGTTCAGCTCCATGTTGTCCCATGGGATGGTCTACCATGTTCTTGGTCACAGTTTGATGCTGGCCGTTCATGCTGGTGGACAGCTGGTTGGTCAGCTTACCTGTCTAAAGAGCTGTGCAATGATTGCAGCAGAGCATCTGATGGGATACGATAAGTCTGTGATACGGCTGGAATAGGAAGTGCTGGATGGGTGGATTGGGCAGGTCTTGCACCTGAGTCTTCCATATGGATATGACACCTGTGGCAAGGGTTTGTGTTTGAGTGTGGCACAGGTATGGACTATGATGTTGTAGAGTTTGGGTGTGTGAGAGAACACCACTTCAGGTAGGAGCGGAAGGATCTAGGGTAGGATGTCCCTCATTTCAGGGCATGATGATAAGTAATCAAAGCTCTGACAAAGGGCGTGGTTCAGATGTTTCAGTCCTGAGTGATACTGGATGACAAAGGGTTTGCAGTTGCTTCTTGGGGGTGGTGGGAGGATTGGTGGTGTGTGGGGAAATGGCGCAGGAAATCTCTCCACCATCCTCAATCGTTTACCTTCTAAATCTCTACTTGTCACTGTTCATGCCACTTTACTATACACCAAAATCCCTCATGCCCATGGTCATGCCACTATTGAACACTGCTTTTCCCAACATCATTCCTATTCCAACCTGTTTATGGGCCATCTAGATGAAACCTTCGTAGCCTCCAAAAACCCCAAACACCTGGTCTGGTTCAGGTTCACTGTAAATAGCTTCATGATCTGGACACAGGGCCAAGACACCCTACCCTCATCCCTTCACAACCTCAGCACCTTCTCTCCCATTTCTTTCAACTGATCCTCCGTAAAACAGTGTGGTGTGTTCCTGAATGTTGATCACCTGCTCTCTAATGGCTCTATCCACATTAAACCCACCAACACCAACAGTATCTGCATTTCTCATTTGAAGGAGAAAGCTGGTGACTGAAGTTTCATGAGAATATTGTCCCACAACAAAACATGCATTTGTTTCAATGACTGCCACCCAAATTTGCTTATATCATCTCTCTCCCCTATTTTGTGACAATACAAAACAATCTGCCCTTCTTTGAACATTTTTAATGCCTAAAGTCATATCTGATGAGCACCCACACTGCACAGCAATACTACAGAAGAGGACAAAGAAGCACAGTGCAGGCAGTCTCTTTAGTAGACCTGTTACATTTTCCAAGTGTTCTGCCAATAAATGACAGTCTTTGGTTTCCTTTCCTCCCATCATTGGCAATGAGATTGTTCCAATTTTACTTATTTGTAATTGTAATCTCTAAGTATGTAACTGAGTTCACAGCCTTCAGATTTGTGTGATTTATTGAGTAACTGAAATTTAGTGGAGTCCTTTAGGCTTTTCATTATTTAGAGTCAATTGCCACTTTTCTCACCATACAAATATCTTGTCTAAATCATTTTGCAATTGGTTTTGATTATCTGATGACTTTACAAGATGATAAATGACACCAACATATGCAAGCAATCTGTGTGTGATGCTCATATTGTATCCTAAATTGTTGATATAGATCAGGAACAGCAGATGGCCTATACGACTTCCTTGGGGAATGGCAGATATTAATTCTGTTTTACTTGATGAGTCTCAGTCAGTTACTACAAACCGTGATCTTTCTCACAGGAAATCATGATCCATTTGCACAATTGAAATAATACTATGTAGGGACCCAATCTGATTAAAAGTCATTTGTGAGGAATGTTGTCAAAAGCCTTCTGTAAATGTAAATATATGGAATCAATTTGACATCCCTTGTCAATAGCACTCATTACCTCACGAGGACAAAGAGCTAGTTGTGTTTCACAAGAATGATACTTTCTCAATCCATGCTGGATATCCGTCAATAAATCGTTTTCTTTGGGGTAAGTCATAATGTTCTAACACATAATACGTCCCAAAAATCTACTGCACATTGACATTAGTGATATAGATTACTCCTGTTTCCTTTCTTGACCACTGGCGTGACCAGTATAATTTTCCAGTCTTCAGGTACGGATCTTTCGATGAGCAAGCAGTTGCATATGGTTGCTGAGTATGGACGTATTGTATAAACGTACTCTGAAAGGAACATAACTGGTATACACTCAGGACCAGAGGCCTAGGATATCTACATTTCAGTTGCTCATGTTGGCAGTTGTTCTTGATTCAAATTCTGGAATATTTACTAACACATATGTCTAGTATGCTCCCAATATTTGCTCATACAATAAAACATGTATACCAATATATGCAAAAATGAAGTAATGTTGATGTTTAGCTTAAAGAGATTTCTCTAACTCAATTTAATGAATTGTTGTTGTTGTTGTGGTCTTCAGTCCTGAGACTGGTTTGATGCAGCTCTCCATGCTACTCTATCCTGTGCAAGCTTTTTCATCTCCCAGTACCTACTGCAACCTACATCCTTCTGAATCTGCTTAGTGTATTCATCTCTTGGTCTCCCTCTACGATTTTTACCCTCCACGCTGCCCTCCAATACTAAATTGGTGATCCCTTGATGCCTCAGAACATGTCCTACCAACCGATCCCTTCTTCTGGTCAAGTTGTGCCACAAACTTCTCTTCTCCCCCATCCTATTCAATACTTCCTCATTAGTTACGTGATCTACCCATCTAATCTTCAGCATTCTTCTGTAGCACCACATTTCGAAAGCTTCTATTCTCTTCTTGTCCAAACTATTTATCGTCCATGTTTCACTTCCATACATGGCTACACTCCATACGAATACTTTCAGAAATGACTTCCTGACACTTAAATCAATACTGGATGTTAACAAATTTCTCTTCTTCAGAAACGCTTTCCTTGCCATTGCCAGCCTACATTTTATATCCTCTCTACTTCGACCATCATCAGTTATTTTGCTCCCCAAATAGCAAAACTCCTTTACTACTTTAAGTGCCTCATTTCCTAATCTAATTCCCTCAGCATCACCCGACTTAATGAGACTACATTCCATTATCCTCGTTTTGCTTTTGTTGATGTTCATCTTATATCCTCCTTTCAAGACTCTGTCCATTCCATTCAACTGCTCTTCCAAGTCCTTTGCTGTCTCTGACAGAATTACAATGTCATCGGCGAACCTCAAAGTTTTTATTTCTTCTCCATGAATTTTAATACCTACTCCGAATTTTTCTTTTGTTTCCTTTACTGCTTGCTCAATATACAGATTGAACAACATCGGGGAGAGGCTACAACCCTGTCTTACTCCCTTCCCAACCACTGCTTCCCTTTCATGTCCCTCGACTCTTATAACTGCCATCTGGTTTCTGTACAAATTGTAAATAGCCTTTCGCTCCCTGTATTTTACCCCTGCCACCTTTAGAATTTGAAAGAGAGTATTCCAGTCAACATTGTCAAAAGCTTTCTCTAAGTCTACAAATGCTAGAAACATAGCAATTTAATGAATATTTTGACTAAAATGTGTTGTATTTAGTAGGAGGCTTTGGACTGTCATTATCATTTGAATGAGCCATTGTTAAGCATCGTGAATTTCGTTAATGACCAAACTAAGTGAATTGCTGCAGTGTGCTATTGCCTGATGGATTAGTACAAGACAGTACTGTGTGAGAACTGTGGCATCTAGTTTAACAATATAGCTTTGAGGCTGATAAATGAGTAAAAAAAAAAAGTGTGACCTAAATTGTGGTGTTGGGTACATTTTTTGAGCAAACACCATTAATTTCTGAATAAGATTTCCAGCTCCTAGACAAGGGATTGACGTGCTACTGAGGAGGTGACCAAGAATACGAAGATCGTATTGTGGCTTTACATATTGTGTGCAACCCTCTCTCTGCTGTCACATCAAAGGAAGCCACAACAATGGTTGTCACACTGACAGTCTATGGTGATTCAATCATCACTTCACTGTCCGTACAGACACTTGTCTTGATGTAAAGAAACCCATTTTCTGACACAAAGGACAGGACATAGCCGTGCAATCCAGTACGGCTGAAGGAACAAAATGTCTATACCCACAGTTGCTAACTATGTGGGGCCATTAAGAAGCTGCATGGCACTGCATATGGCTCTGCTAGATGCGTGCACTCTACATTTTAATGATGATCATGGGATTCTGACTATGTGAGTGGAAAAATCGTATAATGATAAATCGCAGGTTTTACAGGTCAGAATCCTGCCGCTGTGGAACTCTGACACACACTGGCACACCTGTCTCCTCCTTACACAAGGCACAACACACACTACTCAAAGACAACCAACATTCAAGTGCAATTTCTGAATGAGACTGACTGCATAATCCTGCCTTGTATACAGAATTTAAATTGCATTACTTCCATGTGCTTTGTGCTGCTAGCACAGAAATGCTGATCATTCACATATCCAAGCATGTAGAACAGTTCAAACCAATTTGACTTTTTGCATTCTGTCTTCACAGCATTGCAATTTTAATGGCTAGCGGCATGTATATTTTATAGATTCCTGGACACTGAAGATGTGACAATGCTTAATCAATGGATCAAGTAATATGTATGTTGAGCTTTGGGCAATGTACTGTGGCTTCAGGATGCTATAAATTCGTGTCCAGAATGCCCTCAAAGAATCGCCTGAGAATGTTGTTTTCAAGCACTATGAATGAAAACTTGGAAAATGTAACACAAATAAAGGTGTCAATTTGTCAGTACATTTTAGTAAGCTTCTGCACAATCTTTAAACTGACAAAGTCCCATCTATTCAGAATAGATATACAGAGTATCAGGTATAAGATTTTGTTTACAGAACATCTACAACTGAGCTGCTTGTTGAGAATGAAAATATCCACTACAACTGAGCTGCTTGTTGAGAATGAAAATATCCACCCTAGTTGTCATTTTGTTTTATAATAAAACATGACTGGTTTGGGGAAAATTATATTCCCACCTTCAAGTGTGCAAATTTACTGAAACAAGGGAGGATACATTTCATTTCCCTATCTGGGTTCCCTGTTTTCTAAACTGACTAACTCAATCACACTTTCTCAGTTACGTTTGTAAGAGAATTACCATTGGTAGTTACTTTATTTACAATTCCATGTAAACTTATATTATATTTCCTCCATTGTTTTAGTGTATTTGCACACCTACAGATGGGAATATAATTTTTCCAAAACTAGTCGTATTTATAATAAAACAAAATGACGAGTGAAGTGTCTATTTTCAGTCTCATCAAGTATCGGTCATTTGAATTTGAGATCTTGCAGATGTGAGGTATCAGTCAGTTCATTTATAATTTTCTGGATGCAAGGTATTGCGTATTTGAAATATGAATGTGGGTCTACCCAAATCCTCAACAGTTGTGTAAAAATACAGTTTTCAATCAGAATTGCAATGTTCCTAAATTTCATTCAAATACCCAATAATGAATGAAATAATTCATTTTGAAACACTGAAACATATGCAACTATTGTAATGCAAGTACACAATGAGTTCTGTGAATCATCTGGATGGTGGTGGTGGTTGTTGTGGTCTTCAGTTGAAAGACTGGTTTGATGCAGCTCTCCATGCTACTCTATCCTGTGCAAGCTTCTTCATCTCCGAGTAACTACTGCAACCTAAATCCTTCTGAATTTGCTTACTGTATTCATCTCTTCATCTCCCTCTATGATTTTTACCCCCCACACTTCCCTCCAGTACTAAACAGGAGATCCCTTTAGGCCTCAGAATGTGTCCTACCAACTGATCACGTCTTCTAGCCAGGTTCTACAACAAATTACTGTTCTCACCAATTCTGTTCAGTACTTCCTCATAAGTTATGTGATCTGTCCACATTTCAAAAGCTTCTATTCTCTTCTTGTCTAAACTGTTTATTATCCATTTTTCACTTCCACACATGGCTACACTCCATGTGAATACTTTCAGAAAGGATTTCCTGACAGTTAAATTCTATACTCAATGTTAACAAATCTCTCTTCTTCACAGATTCTTTCCTTGCCATTGCCAGTCTATATTTTATATCCTCCCTATTTCAACCATCATCAGTTATTTTGCTTCCCAAATAGCAAAACTCATCTACTACTTCAAGTGTCTCATTTCCTGATCAAATTCCCTCAGCACCACCCGACTTAATTTGATTACATTCCATTACCCTCATTTTGCTTTTGTTGTGTTTATCTTGTATCCTCTTTTCAAGACATTGTCCATTCTGTGAAGTTAAAATCTTATGGGTTATTAGGCCACGTCATGTTTCTTCTAAAATGATCGATGTTTCGACCCCTCTGCTGGGATCTTCCTCATGATCTTCTGGTGCCCACTAATGATAGAACTGTTCTAGCAGTAGTGGACACCAGAAGATCCTGAGGAAGATCCCAGCAGAGGGGTCAAATCGTCGATCATTTTAGAAGAAACATGACGTGCCCTAATAACCCAGAAGATTTTAACTTCAGAGACAACGGCCACAAAAGCCTGCAGACTTACAAACTGTCCATTCCATTCAACTGCTCTTCCAAGTCCCTTGCTGTCTCTAACAGAATTGTGGTGTCATTGGCATACCTCAAGTTTTTATTTCTTTTCCTTGAACTTCTACTCCAAATTTTCTTTGGTTTCCTTTACTGCTTGTTCAATGCACAGGTTGAATAACATTGGTGATAGGCTACAATCCTGTCTCACTTCCTTCTCAATCACTGCTTCTCTTTCGTGCCCCTCGATTCTTATAACTGCCATTTGGTTTCTGTAAAAATTGTAAATCGCCTTTCACTCATTGTATATTACCCCTGCCACCTGTAGAATTTGAAACACAGTATTCCAGTCAACACTCTCAAAATCTTTCTATAAGTCAACAAATGCTATAAACATAGATTTACCTTTCTTTAACCTGTCTCCTATGAGAAATCATAGGTCAGTATTGTCTTGCATGTTCCTACATTTCTCCAGAAGCCAAACTGATGAGTAAGATGTTTGAGACAGGTAAAATAACATCAGGCTTCAAATAGAATATAATAATTCCAATTCCAAAGAAAGCAGGTGCTGACTGGTGTGAAAATAACTGACCTATCAGTTTAATAAGTCACAGGATCAGTTTGGTTCATTTGGATGGTAAATACTATGAATTGTATGCATAATCTTTGATTTTCCCCATAACCTCTGGCGGCCAGATGGACACACACACACACACACACACATACGCAGCAATGAGCTGGAGGAAGTTGGTGAAGATGCTGATGATCAGTAGATAGAGAGAGAGAGAGAGAGAGAGAGAGAGAGAGAGAGAGAGAGAGAGAGAGAATAATACATTGAGTTGAAGAAAAATAAACAAGTAATTAAATCTTCTATTTTATTCACAAAAATCCAGGCAATTTAAAGCATTTGACTCCAAGGAAAAACTGTGGACCTGAAGTTCCTGTATTACGATCAACTATGACAATGCTGCTAGGAATCCATTGAGAAAACAGATAAGTTATAACTAACTGTAACACTTTGTCTTTAACATTTTGTAATAAGTGCAGAAAAACTGAATATTTCAATAAAAAGCACTTAGAAATTTTAAGTTTCATAGTTAGGTGAGAACTTGTAGTTACAGAGGTCATCCCTTTTCAAAACTAAATTATGTCACTTTCTGTCTTACCACTCTTGTGTAGTACTGATGGCTTTGCGACTACAAGCTTACAAAGTAAGAGACTGTCTTAACAAGTTTTATGCTTCTTAAGTGTTGTCATAAATATTATAAGGTAATCATTATATCTTTAATCACTGCATAGTTTACATCTGTGTTCTTCTACAGAAAAGCATTTGCCCAGTACAATGACAATTTGGCCCTTCAACTTGTTCTATGCATCTCATCCTTTGAAGATAATAATTACATATTGTTGTGTTTGCATTAAAACAGTAGGAAGTTTGTTGACTGTGTAACTGTAAAATGATCAACAGTTAAACATCTGTAACTTTAATCTTGACATACTCCACATCTAGACAGGCCAAACACTGTATGGGTTCTATGGAATGTATACTCAACAAATAAATACATCATTTATTATCAAATGCAAACAACTGAAATATGCAAAAAGTTTCCAACTTGGAAGGTCTAGGCCCAAGAGTGCTGCCAACTGTCATTCTTTGCACTAAACGTGATTTTCATATGTCTGTTTTGAGGAATGTAACTAATAATATTTCTACACAGGGAGTAGCAGACCAACACAAGAGGAAAATTGATGATTAGATGCCAATATCTAATTATATTTTTAAAAAATTAAAAATAAATAGCAGCTGGTTGATGGGTCACATAATGCAGAAAGTAAGTATAAAATGAAAACAGAATTATAATTGAGACTGAAGTGGACAACTACTGTGAGAAAAGAAACAATAAGCAAACAACAGAGCAGAAGAAGACAGGTGACATGGAAAACAGCATGACACACCATAAAAAAATAAGACAGAGATCAAAATCGAACATAAATCTGAAAGAGAGAAAAGACAATAACAAAAATGAGAAGAGTAATGAATGAAACTGAGGAAGACGGCTATGAGAATGTAGAAAGTAAGTTATGTTTTCCAAGTTTCTGTCAGCTTACCTGAAGTCCCTCAAGACTTTACAATGTTTTAAAGCATTGCAGATATCTGGAAGGTAAACACAGTGTCCTTGCAAACCCAAACTATTCAGGGAAATGCTTCGAAGATTCTCACAGTTTGAAGTTATCTGAAAGAATACCATACTCAATGACAAAAATGATTAAAATACAATCAAGATCTGAAAACATATTTTAGTGCAAGGAGAAGAGCCATGGGCACAGTTAAGAATTTTCATACAATCTGTTGCTCCTGACATAATAAATTGTCTACACAAAGGCTTGGTCAGGGGAAAGGAAGCCCTCATAATGATCTCTTTCCGTAGTACTTTGTCTTTTATAAATAATAATAATAAAGGAGAACTGGAACTAAATTCTTCCTACAGTCAAACTGTGTGTGTGTGTGTGTGTGTGTGTGTGTGTGTGTGTGTGTGGGCGCGCACACACACTCTAATTATCCACTGTATGAACACGTTAGGTACAGTTGCTTTTGACTCAAGCAAAGGCAAGGAGACACACTGGCCAGCAGAAGTCGTACTCTGGAGGCACATTGTTCAGTCAGTTTAGTACAGCCAGGGGAAGCAGTCCCACCAGGAAGGCATTTGCTGAATAACCCATACATTTTAAGTTGCAGAAGTTGAGATTTGTTATGACAGCGAGATTCATTACTTGTATCTGCTTTTTCCATTGGAAATTTGGTTGGTTGGTTTGGGGAAGGAGACCAGACATCGTGGTCATCAGTCTCATCAGATTAGGTAAGGATGGGGAAGGAAGTCGGCTGTGCCCTTTCAGAGGAACCATCCCGGCATTTGCCTAGAGTGATTTAGGGAAATCACGGAAAACCTAAATCAGGATAGCCGGACACGGGATTGAACTGTCATCCTCCCGAATGTGAGTCCAGTGTCTAACCACTGCGCCACCTCTCTCGGTCATTGGAAATTTCTGTGTGCTAGTGGGTAAAGGCATAAATTTGCAGGACCCAGTGCTGAACTCTTCCAAAAGTAGAGGAATGCAGCAACAACCAATTCCTAGCAGCCTCACAGGGTGTAAAAAAATTTGAAGTCACACTCTGCCCCAGCAAAACGCCATCTTTGCAACTGATAGTGGAAATCTGATACATTGCCTTATTTAAACAATGGAAAATCCAGGATAGAATGTAACAATATAATGAAAAGGATAGTTGCTACTCATCATATAGCAGAGGTATGGAATCACAGAAAGGCACAACAAAAAGACTGTTGGAAAGTTAGCTTTCGGCCTACAAGGCCTTTGTCAAAAATAGGAAACATACACACACTTACGCAAATGCAACTCTCACACACATGACCACAGTCTCTAGCAGTTGGAACCAGAGACTGTGGTCATGTGTGTGTGAGTTGCATTTGTGTGTGTGTGTGTGTGTGTGTGTGTGTGTGTGTGTGTGTGTGTGTGTGCGCGTGTGTGTTTTCTATTTTTGACAAAGGCCTTGTAGGCAGAAAGCTAACTTTCTGACAGTCTTTTTGTTGTGCAACTCAGCATCTCCACTATATGGCGAGTAGCAAGTGTCCTTTTCATTAGATTGTTTTATTTGGAAGCCAAGAGACAAGAGGAAGATTTCGCCATTCTGCTGCGGGATGTAGAAATGACAGGCGGACATTATGATGTGGGAAGTATGAAGACACAGATTACAAGCAGTACACAGTGTGAACGATGGCATGAGCTGGTGGGAGTGTCACAAACATGCCATCAGTAACAAAGATGTGCTAAGCATGCACAGCTACAGAGAACCAGTTAATTCTTTCCCAAAATCCCAATAACATGCACCTCAGCTGTATCTTCCGCAGTGCTTCCTAAGATTAAAAAGTCATGTTGGGCATTCAATAATTTAACTGCATGGCAACTGCACATTCATTCATTCATTCATGGATGTCAGATTCTTTATGTACGATTTGTGTGAATAAACTACTTCAGGAGAAGGAAGGAAGATCAGAGTTTAATGTCTGTTGACAGTGAGGTCATTACAGACAGAGCACAGGTTCTGCTGAAGGAAGGAGAGAGACAGAAATCAGCAGTGTCCTTTTGATGTGATTTACAGAAATTGTTTTAAAATTCCTTTAGAGTGAATGGTTCTTCCAGTAGGGAAAACCCAGCAACCCACTATTCTTTCTTTCCATTCCTCCTCCTCCTCCTCCTCCTCCTCCTCCTCCACCACCACCACAATGCATATCTGATCCAGCAATTAATCAGCACATAATTGGCAATCAGTTAAAGGTAAGCCTATTGATCTGTTTAAACAACAGAAAATAGAAGATAAATGATAAAATATAAAAAGGATAGATTGCTACTCAGCATGTAGAGAAGACATCAAGTTGCAGAGACAGGAACAACGAAAAAAGAACTGCTAAAATATTAAGCTTTCGGACAAAGTCCTTCTTCTAAAATAAAAAATACACACTCATTCACACAAGCACAACTCACATGTACACATTCCCCATCTCTGGGCACTGGAGCCTGACACATATACAAATTATAATAACATCTCTTCTAAATATGGAAGCTAGAGCACACCATGGTGGTGGGTTACTAAACAACACCAATGCCAATAAAATGGAAGAAGGCCAAAATTTAATGACTCGTTGACAGCATCCCCATTACATACAGAGCACAAGTTCAGTTAACAAGGATTGGGAATCATATCAGCTGTGACATTTCTGATAGAACTATTCCTGCATTCATGTTATTACTAAAGTAAGTGAATCCTATTCCTGGATATGAGTCTAGTCTTCTATGCTCCACCTCACTTGATCCAGAATTTATTTATTTGTTGTTCACCAACATATGTTGAAATAGACAATTTTACATTTCAAATTTTATATCGTGTTTAATATTTTAGCATACTACTGCGACAAATTTCCTTAGTACTGGCAAATTGATGTGGTGCACTTGGAAATGGTAAGAAACACTCTACACACTCTATGTTGAAGGTTTTTGCATGCACTTTGACAGTTTCAGGAACACAAAATACTGAATTTTTATTTCCTTCTTAGCTTTATTATTACAGTAAATGATAGGTTTGAACAACACATGGGGATGAGAAGATTTATTGTTTACATTCAAATTCCGTAACACTGTAAAAACATTTATCAACTAACAGTTTTTGAAGATGCTTCTCAAAAGTATCATTTGGCAAATCTCTCACTGTTGGTGGTAGCTTGTTATATGGCTTTATTCCCGTGTGTTTAAAACTACCTTGGATCTTGCACAGTCTTGTACATTCTATGTCTAGTTTATTTCTATTTCTAGTTTCATGTGAATGAATAGCTGTTCTTCAATGTAAAGAGTTGGTTTTTCTTTCTTCCGTTTTTGAAAGAAGACGTGTTTTAATATAAAAGGAAGGTACAGTTGAGATGTTTAGGTCTTTAAAATGCTTTTGACATGATTCTTGGCTTGTAATTCCTGTGATTGCTCTTGTAGCTTTTTCTGTCACAGGAACACTGTCTGAGCACCATGAATGTCAGGTAAGTGCAGTACATATACAGCAAAACTTAGATCGCACATTTAAAACATATGTCCCATGACTTTTTAACTTAAACCGGCTTGAGGTCAGTTCACTTACTCTATGACACAGGCTATCACAACAAAATGGTGAGTTTAGGAGACAGCAATAAATACATAGTAATTTTATGATATTGGAACTTTGGTAAACAAGCAAAATCTAGTATACACTGACAAGGACTATGAGACTAAACAATGATGTAACATTATACAAAAAACTACAAACCACATTCAATCTGTCTTGGGCAACAAAAATTTCTGGTACTGTGGTATTGTCATTCAGGATGCCTGAGGAGGAATGGTAAATACTGATCAATACTGGAGGTTAGGACAAGGACTATTATTTGAAGCAAAAATGTCCAGTAAACTTGGGCTCTTGAAATGTATTCTTTAAATGCTATGAGCACTTTTTCATTTTCAATTTTGTGAAACAAATCTCATCTGCTGCAAGCTCTCCGCTTCCTGTGCTTCTAGAGGATGTAGTATGGACCAAAACAATAAACAATTTTCTAGTAAACATGAGCTCTAAAATGCATAACTTAAGAGCTGTGAAAGCCTGATCAGGAGAAGAGATGTGCTTCACAGTAAGGAAGATGAACAAGTGCTGAGAGTTCTTAAGCTATGCACTTTACAGCCCATGTTTACTGCAATTTTTGCTTTGAATGATTGTTCCAGTCCTGTCCCTCAACATTGACCATACCTCCTCGGACACACTGCATTTTATGACCATATTCCCAAGAGAATGGTTCCCCTTGAGTTCACACTTCTGCCACAGCTGTGAACAACAAGTGTGTAGGTGCATGCACGCATGCACTCTCTAGATCATTGAAAGTCTTGTCTGAAAGCTAGCAAGTTTTCATTCTTTTTTTGTATGTGTGTTGAAGACTCAATGTTTCTACTAAGTGGTAAGTAGTCTCATGTACTATTGGTCTATTTATAATGATGAGCAATTAACAAAGTCTTGAGTCTGAGTATTTATGAAAGTAACAAAATGTGACTGAAGTAGTATACCTAGTGTCTTATTGCATACTTCTATATTTGTTTCTCGGTCTGTTAAATTACAGTAGGTAGGACACATGTTGAGGAACCGAGGAATAATTATTTGGTAATTGAGGGGCAAGGCGATAAAAAATTTGAAAGTAGACCAATGGTTGAATACAGTAAGCTGGCTAAAATTGTTGTTGTTGTTGTTGTTGTTGTCTTCAGTCCAGAGACTGCTTTGATGCAGCTCTCCATGCTACTCTATCCTGTGCAAGCTTCTTCATCTCCCAGTACCTGCTGCAACCTACATCCTTTTGAATCTGCTTAGTGTATTCATCTCTTGGTTGCCCTCTACGATTTTTACCCTCCACGCTGCCCTCCAATACTAAATTGGTGATTCCTTGATGCCTCAGAATATGTCCTACCAAGCGATTCCTTCTTCTAGTCAAGTTGTGCCACAAATTTCTCGTCTCCCAACTCTATTCAATACCTCCTCATTAGTTAAGTGATCTACCCGTCTAATCTTCAGCATTCTTCTGTAGCACCACATTTCAAAAGCTTCTATTCTCTTCTTGTCCAAATGATTTATTGTCCCCATTTCACTTCCATACATGGCCACAGTCCATTCAAATACTTTCAGAAACGACTTCTTGACACTTAAATCTATACTTGATGTTAGCAAATTTCTCTTCTTAAGAAACGCTTTCCTTGCCATTGCCAGTCTACAGTTTATATCCTCTCTACTTTGACCATCATCAGTTATTTTGCTCCCCAAATAGCAGAACTCCTTTACTACTTTAAGTGTCTCATTTCCTAATCTAATTCCCTCAGCATCACCCAACTTAATTCGACTACATTCCATTATCCTCGTTTTGCTTTTGTTGATGTTCATCTTATATCCTCCTTTCAAGACACTGTCTATTCCGTTCAACTGCTCTTCCAGGTCCTTTGCTGTCTCTGACAGAATTATAATGTCATTGGCAAACCTCAAAGTTTTTATTTATTCTTCATGGATTTTAATTCCTACTCCGAATTTTTCTTTTGTTCCCTTTACTGCTTGCTCAATATACAGATTGAAAAACATCAGGAATAGGCTACAACCTTGTCTCACTCCCTTCCCAACCACTGCTTCCCTTTCATGCCCCTCGACTCTCAACTGCCTTCTGATTTCTGTACAAATTGTAAATAGCCTTTTGCTCCCTGTATTTTACCCCTGCCGCCTTCAGAATTTGAAAGAGAGTATTCCAATCAACATTGTCAAAAGCTTTCTCTAAGTCTACAAATGCTAGAAATGTAGGTTTGCCTTTTGTTGATCTATTTTCTAAGATAAGTCTTAGTGATGCAGGAATTGTGCAAATATAAAGAGAGTTGCACAAGAAAGACCAGAATGGAGAGCTGCCTCAAACCAGTTTCATACTGCTGACTGCAACAATAAGAGCGAGTAGTCAAGCATACCTGACTGCTACGTGAAAGAAATCAGTTCATGTCTCAGTAATAGTAATACCTTTTCTTCTTGAATCATACCCAGCCTCTAGATTACATCTGAAGCACCACTAGAAGTACATCTAATTTTACACCTGACTTTAAGGTGTATGTCATCATTTGCTCCACACTGCACTCACATGTCAGTGGGAAGAACAACATATATCATCCATGCTTTCTTAATGTATTTTCTGTACTTGCAGATGATGCTCATGGGGCAGCCATCAGACAGCGATGAGCTACATTTCATAAGTTATATGCTGTCAAGGATTTCATTAATCAGCTGAACCTCTTAGGAACATTTTAGGGTTTGTTCAACCCCCCCCCCCTCCCCCCCCAATTAACCGAAGTGGCTGCACTGACTCTCAGTGTAGTCTGATCAAAAGTAATATGGAGGACGGTTATACGGTTATTTTATAATCATGTAATGTGATTGGAAAGAATGTCACATCATTTCTCTTCCAAGAGAATTTCTTCATGTCTTATGTAATGTAGGCTAAAACAGAAAACATCTGTCAATGCGATACCATTAAATTACTTTGAATTGCATTTTAAAGAAGAAAAATAATAAAGATTCTAATCAAAAAAACAAATCTTCAACATCTACATATTCAGCAAGTGTCTGTATGGTGCATGGTACCTGTACTAGACATTTCCTTTCCTGTTCCATCACAAAGACAGCTAGGGAAAAACAATTGTCTATATGCCTCCATATGAGCCTTAATTTCTCTTTGCGGTCCCTATGCAAAATGTACGTTGGTAACAGTACAATCGCTCTGCAGTCAACTACAAATGCTGGTTCTCTAGATTTTCTCAATAGTGTTTCATGAAAAGAATGTTGTTTTCCCTCCAGGGATTCCCATTTGAGTTCACAAAGCATCTGCATAATACACATATGTTGATCAAACCTACTGGTAACATATCTAGCAGTCTGCCTCTGAATTGCTTTGGTGTCTTACTTCAGTTCAACCAGGTGGAGATCCCAAACACTCGAGCAGTACTCAAGAATGTACCACGCTGGTCTTACTTTACAAATGAACTGCACATTCTTAAAATTCCCCCAATAAATCACAGTTGACCACTTGCCTCCCCTACTACTGTACTTAAATGCTCATTCCATTTCATATCGCTCTGCAACATTACACCTAGATATCTAATCGACGTGACTGTGTCAAGCAGCACACTACTAATTCTGTATTCAACTATTATGGGATTATTTTTCCTTCTTGTCTGCACTAACTTACACTTTCCTACATTTACAGCAAGATAACATCCATCAAACTAACTAGAAATTGTGTTTACATCAACTTACATCCTCCTACAGTCACTCAGCAAACACGCACAGATTGGTGTTCAACCTGAATCTAAGAATATGGAATCTGGTGTGAATTCTAAAATTTTCCCGGCGAATTGACTGTTCAAACAAATTTCAGGCTTGCAGCTGGTCGTCGTACAATACTTCGCACGATATTTCAACTGGGAAGATTGCGGACCTTGTGGGATCAGTTAAGGATAATCTGTTACTATGAAAGGCCGGAATTTACAAGATACCGTGCCAATGTGGTATGGCTTACATAGATCAAACCACACGCACCGTGAAAGAACGCTGCACTGAGCATCAACATTACACCCGCCTTTTGCAGCCAAGCAAGTCCGCTATTGCTGAACATTGTATTTCTACTGGACATTCAATGGAGTATGAGAAAACAATGATTTTGTCCACAGCAACGTCTTTCTTGGGCTCCATTATTAAAGAATCCGTAGAAATGCGACTGGCGGTAAATCTGTTAAACCGTGACAGCGGCTACCGGCTGGACAGTGCATGGAATCCCATCATCTCCACGATTTGTTCAAATTGAAGACAACAGAGTGCGTCGACGGCCATGGCAAACAGCAACGCAGAGGGCAACTGAGTTCCGCTATTCCACCAGCGAGGCCGCTGCCGGCGGGCAGTGTGGTTCAACTATCAAGTTTTCGACGCATGTACAGAATAGTTACAGTACGCTATATATTGCGGAACGGAGGACGTTTTCGCCAGTCTGCGACGGCTCACCTGAAGATGATTGGCAGGTGCCCAGTTGAAATATCGTGCGAAGTATTGAACGACGACCGGCTGCAAGCCAGAAATTTGTTTGAACAATATGGAATCTGTTTGTTGCACTTCATCCATGGTTTGCATGATATCATGTGAAGAAAGGGCAAGATCAGTTTTGCACTAACAATGCTTTTGAAATCTGTGCTGATTTGTGGACTGAGGCTTTTTCAACTTAAGAAAATTTATTATAATCAAACTGAGAATTTTTTCATGGATTCTGCAACAAACCATTGTGAAGGATATTGGTATGTGATTCTGAGGAAAAAATTATTTATCTGATAACTGATTTTTAGCCTGTAATTCATGAAGTTACAATAACAACAAAAGAACATCAAATCAACTACATTACAGTGTGAATTTCACAATGCTGCACTTTAACAGTTTCACTGTGGGTCACAGCAATGATCCATTCAGGAATGAAATGAGTCTTAAACTATAGGATTTGGAAATCTCTCAATACTGAAGCAACCAAAGTAATTTAGGATGTACAACACAGAAAATTTAAAATGTTTGCAAAAAGAATTAAAATTATAACAGGAGTACATCAGTGCATATAGCAATAGGCACTGAAAAAAGAAAAAAAATTAGAAAACTAATATTTCTATGAACAGAGGGAGGGGAGCAGATTACAATAAATTACTGTCTCTGAAGGTGTTAAATGAAGATGTATTACATTGCCACTTAAGATGCACCCAAAAGTACAAGTGTACAAACTGTGACTTTTACCTTTAGAAGAAATCTTGCATCCTGGATATTCAGGTAATGTAAGGCAAGTTTGCGCAAATTAATGAACTTCCAAATGTTCGACAAATGTTCACTATTAGTGCTAGAGCTCGTGACACACCTGAAAAATAAGTATTATATTTCCCATTTAAATGGTTATGAAAAAAATTGTTGTATAAATGCTTGCAATTAAAAATTAGGTACAATAAAAATTTAATACCCCTCTCCAATAACAATGTACAAAAATGAGCAAAAGCAACAACTCACCTGCAGCTCGTTGCCATGTGGCACATAGAAACAACAAATGTACAGACACATTACCAAATCTTGAGCTACATATCTTTTTCTAGTTTGAAAATACAGTCCCAAATAAACACTCTCACAACCACCCAAACACACCCACCCACAGCTGTGTGGCTGTGTAGTGAGATTGAATTTTTAAACTAGAAGAAGAGTTGTAGCTTGAAATGTAACTCACTCAGCTAGAGGAATAGTGAACTCAATACCTGCATATGCCACAGTCAGATGCATGTCTTTTCAGGATTTGGTGTGATGTTATGTAGTGTGATAACATTTTTGGAAGTATATAAGATGTTTTACTTAGTTTTGTACTTCATTTACATATTTCCAAGCTAATAATATCAAGTAAAAATCAACACGCACTGGGTATTTCCCTGCTTCGTGATATGAAAACGACTATTTAATCTATGATTTGGAAAAATTAAGGTTGTGCACTGCAACCTATTTAAAAAATATCACTGAGCCTGTGTGATGCATAATACAAAACCCAATAAAAGTATTAGACCACGTATGAAGAATGTAAAATGAGTCTAATGAACATTTCACTCATTAGTATAAAAAGATTATTTTTTTCACAAAAAATAATGTTACCATTAATTACGCAAGCAAATATTAAATAAATTACCACATGAGAACTTTTGTGAAAATTTTTTTTATAATGAAAATAACTTTAACTGATTTTATAATAAAGAAGCAAAGGGACAAACTATTGGAAACTGTAAAAGAAACTGCAGCCTGTCTGTCCACGTTGTTTTGTTTTAATTTCTAGGATTTTGTCAGCATTGGCCAGATGAGGAACAACAACCAACTCAAACTAAAGAAAAGCGTCTGGTTTAATGGTTTACTAAACACATGAACCATCGTTAAAATTTTAATGATAAGTGTCATGTTTCTTTTAGTAATGAACAGAAAGTTCTGGTCGAGAATAGCAAATTATTTAGGAATACAAGAGACGACTTACTGAAAGCCAGAAGTGCTGTGTTTTCGAAGGTACACAAACAAAAGGTACAGAGCTTTGCTTTGCTAGCTTTCGGAATAGAATTCGTTTCTCAAGCTGGTAGGAGAAACACACACACACACACACACACACACACACACACACACGCGCGCGCGCGCGTGCGTGCGTGCGTGTGTGTGCGCGCACTCATGCATGTCTCCTACGATTACCAGCTCTTTCATAGCCCACAGTGAATATACTGGGGCGGGGTGGGGATGAAGGGCAGGGCAGGGTGAGGGATGGAGAGAGGGAGGGGGATGGGTGGAGGGGGGGGGGGGGGAGCATCTAGCAGCTCCTGGGGAGGATCCAGATGGAATGGGTTGGCTATCTGGATTCTCCCCACCACCATTAGTTTTCCTGAGCTGCACAGATGGGGGCTATCCTTGCAGCACATCCTATGTTCCCGTAACCTCCCTAGGCTAAGCCTAAGGTAACTCGCTGTCCCCCACCCAACAGTGTGTGTGTGTGTGTGTGTGTGTGTGTGTGTGTGTGTGTGTGTGTGTGTGTGTGCGCGCGCGCACACACACACCATCCCGTCCCAGTACCCCCACCCAATATGTGTGCTCCATCTCATGTCCTAGCCATGAAATCGTGCGCTCATCCATCTGCCACCTGCTCCCTCTACCTGCGCCCCTAGCTAGCCCACAAATAGCTCTCCACCCTCCCAAGAGCCTCTACACACTTCCCCCCCCCAACCCCGTCCCTGCCTCTCTCCATCCCTCATCCCACCACACCCTGCACCCCACCTCACCCCAGTACACTTACCGCAAGCCAGAGAAGAGCTGGCAGTTGACTGAGCACAATATACCTTTTGTTTGTGTACCTGTCGACAACACCATGCTTCTGCCTTTTGGTGAGTCATCTCCTTTATTCCTATAAAATTCATTTTTTCTTTTAGTTCATTTTAATGTGTTGTACTACGTAGCACACATATCTTGCAGCATTTACTAGTGTTCAGTGTTCGGATGCATGAAGTGATAAAATTCACTATTTAGGAAGCAGATCACAAACTCAAGAGTTAAAGATGTCTCACAGCAGGCAAATATTTTTATGCACCACGTGTCAACCAGCTGCAGGTGAACAGTTAACTTTCTTTGTTTTTGGTTGTTTTTTCGCATTCTGGAATCTACTTTATTTTAACACCCCCAATAATTATTTCTTGTAGAAAGCAGTAAAACTTTAAACATCAATACAAGAAACAGAATACATACACAAACAAAAGGAGAGTATCACTATAGTGTTTTAAGGAGTCAAACAGAGAAGCCTTCCCCATTTTTCTTGTAGTAAGTAAATGCACCTTTGAATGGTAAAGTAAGCTATGTGCAATTCATAGTTACACAAAAATAAGACAATACAGAATAAACATAGCTTGATGCCATCTTGGGTAAAACAAGCACAGTTTTCTCTTCTAAAAGCTGAAATGAATGTGACAAGAAAAATGAGTGTGTTTTCCAAAGAGTTGTTTCACTAGTGAAGTTAGGTGGCAGGAGCACCAGGACTTCTGGTCAGTTGAATACAGTGTTATAAATACTAAATCAAAAAGGGGTAATGCAGGAGTAGGTTTAATAATGAATAAAAAAATAGGAACGCAGATAAGCTACTATAAACAGCATAGTGAACGCATTGTGGTAACCAAAATAGACACAAAGCCCACACCCTCCACAGTATTACAAGTTTATATGCCAATCAGCCCCACAGATGATGAAGTTACTAAGGAAATGAATGATCAGACAAAAGAAATTATTCAGATAGTTAAGGGAGATGAAAATTTAATAGTCATGAGGGACTGGAATTAAATATTAGGGAATGGAACAGAAGAAAAAGAAGTACGTGAATATAGACTGGTGAAAAGGAATGAAGCACAAAGTTGCCTGGTAGAATTTTGCACAGAGCATAATTTAATCACAACTAACACTTGGTTTAAGAAGCATGAAAGTTGTATATGTGAAAGAGAACTGGAGATATTGGAACATTTGAGATTAATTACATAAGAGCTAAAACAGAGATTTTGGAAGTAGATTTTGAATTGCAAGACATTTCCAGGGGTGTAAGTGGACTATGACCACAATTTATTGGTTACTGACTATAAAGTAAAACTGAAAAAATTGCAAAAAGATAGCAAATTATGGAGATGGGACCAAGATATGTTGAAAGAACCAACAATTGTGGAGAGTTTCAGAAGAATCATTAGGCAAAGGTTGACTAGAGCAGGGAAGGAAATACAGTAAGAGATGAATGGGTAGCTTTGAAAGATGAAATAATGAAGGCAGCAGAGGATCAAATAGGAAAAAAGGGCTAGTAGAAATACTTGTGTAACACAAGAGATATTGAATTTAACTGATGAAAGGAGAAAATATAAACATGCAATAAATGAAGCACGTGAAAGGGAATACATGAAATGAGATTGACAAGAAGTGCAAACCGATTAAGCAGGGGTAGTTAGAGGACAAGTGTATGGATTTGGAAGCAAATATCACTAGGAAGAAAAATTGATGCTACCTATACGAAAATTAAGGAGACCTCTGTAGAAAAGATGGAAAACCAATCCTAAACAAAGAAGGGAAAGCAAAAGGTGGAAGGAGTATGTAGAGGTTCTATACAAGGGAGATGTATTTGAGGGCAATATTATGGAAAAGCGTCAGGGGAGGCTTACCAGATGGGATGAGATTTGTATGAATATCAAGAGCTCAGATGGAAAACCAACCATAAACAAAGAAGGGAAAGCAAAAGGTGGAAGGAGTATGTAGAGGTTCTATACAAGGGAGATGTATTTGAGGGCAATATTATGGAAAAGGGTCAGGGGAGGCTTACCAGATGGGATGAGAAGGAAAGACTGACTGTTGGGACTGATTGCTGAGTTCCCAACAATCAGTCTTTCCTTCTCATCCCGTCCAGTAAGTCTCCCCTGACCCAGGTTCTGGGTAACTTTTCTGAACTGTACCCCTTTTCCTAAATCTCTCCAGTCCTATTTCCTTCACCCCTCTTCCTTCCCCTTCAATTCTTCTGCCAGAAGAAGGAACCACTGGCTCCGAAAGCTTGTAAAAATTGAATCTTTCTGTGTGTGTGCTCTCCTGCCTCCACTTGGTGAGTAGATTTTTTATCTATCCATTTACATTATGAAAAATATATCTAAAAACAAAGATGATGTAACTTACCAAACGAAAGCGCTGCCATGTTGATAGACACACAAACAAACACAAACATACACACGAAAGTCAAGCTTTCGCAATCAACGGTTGCTTCATCAGGAAAGAGGGAAGGAGAGGGATAGACAAAAGGATGTGGGTTTTAAGGGAGAGGGTAAGGAGTCATTCCAATCCCGGGAGCAGAAAGACTTACCTTAGGGGGAGAAAAGGACAGGTATACACTTGCACACACACACACACACACACACACACACACACACACACACACACTCACATCCATCCGCACAGACACAAGCAGACATTTCATTTCTAGTTAGTTTGATGAATGGCAGCTTTCTCTGAATGAGGAAAAATGTAAGTTAATGCAGATGACTAGAAAAAACAAACCCGTTAATGTTCAGATACAGAATTAGTAGTATCCTTCTTGACACAGTCATTTTGTTTAAGTATCTGGGCATAATGTTGCAAAGTGATATGAAACAGAATGAACACACAAGGACAGCAGTACAGAAGGAGAATGGTAACTTCATTTTATTGGGAGAATTAGAGGAACATGTGGTTCATCTGTAAAGGAGACCACATACAGAATACCAGTGTAAGTTGAGTACTGCTTGAGTGTTTGAGATCCCAACTAGGTTGGATTGAAGGAAGACACCAAAGCAGTTCAGAGATGGGCTGCTAGATTTGTTACATCAACATGCAAGTATTACGGAGATGCTTCAAGAACTCAAATGGAAATCCCTGGAGGCAAGGCGACATTCTTTTTGAGGAACACTATTGAGATAATTTAGAGAACAAGCAACTTGAAGCTAACTGCAGAATTATTCTACTGCTACCAATGCACATTCTGCATAAGGACCACAAAGACAAGAGAAATTAGGGCTCGTATGGAGGCGCCTCTTTTTCCCTCACTCTATTTGTGAGTGGAACAGGAAAGAAAATGAACAGTAGTGATACAGGTGGGTTGCAGAGTAAATATGTACGTAGATGCCACAATTATTACACCGACATCGCTTATACACCAGGAATAAAATCAGTCCCAGAACTTTTTCGATGGGTAATGTACAAATGTAACTCATTCTGGGGTTATATGAACACCACAGAAAAATTTGCTTCCACAGGACTTCTTCTTTTTTTTCACATGATTTTTCTTTTTATAACATATAGCATTGTTGGAGTTCTTTGTATTTTGTAATGACCTGTCAAACAACAGTGTGTGTGGGACAAGCATGCTTCTTGGAGCCTCACCTACTGCATGTCTCATGCCCCCCCCCCATTTCCTAAAAGCTTTCCTGTGTCGTTTGAG
Source organism: Schistocerca serialis cubense (assembly GCF_023864345.2). NCBI lineage: Eukaryota > Metazoa > Arthropoda > Insecta > Orthoptera > Acrididae > Schistocerca > Schistocerca serialis. The sequence goes on along the minus strand of NC_064644.1, from coordinate 22,852,672 downwards.
TTCACCATGATTTTTTTTTTTTTTTTTATTTACTGGAAAGTGTACACACCATTGGCGGATAAAATACCCATTCTGGAAACAAATTCTAGACAACGGTCTAACCATTTCTTGCAATATACACTCCTGGAAATTGAAATAAGAACACCGTGAATTCATTGTCCCAGGAAGGGGAAACTTTATTGACACATTCCTGGGGTCAGATACATCACATGATCACACTGACAGAACCACAGGCACATAGACACAGGCAACAGAGCATGCACAATGTCGGCACTAGTACAGTGTATATCCACCTTTCGCAGCAATGCAGGCTGCTATTCTCCCATGGAGACGATCGTAGAGATGCTGGATGTAGTCCTGTGGAACGGTTTGCCATGCCATTTCCACCTGGCACCTCAGTTGGACCAGCGTTCGTGCTGGACGTGCAGACCGCGTGAGACGACGCTTCATCCAGTCCCAAACATGCTCAATGGGGGACAGATCCGGAGATCTTGCTGGCCAGGGTAGTTGACTTACACCTTCTAGAGCACGTTGGGTGGCACGGGATACATGCGGACGTGCATTGTCCTGTTGGAACAGCAAGTTCCCTTGCCGGTCTAGGAATGGTAGAACGATGGGTTCGATGACGGTTTGGATGTACCGTGCACTATTCAGTGTCCCCTCGACGATCACCAGTGGTGTACGGCCAGTGTAGGAGATCGCTCCCCACACCATGATGCTGGGTGTTGGCCCTGTGTGCCTCGGTCGTATGCAGTCCTGATTGTGGCGCTCACCTGCACGGCGCCAAACACGCATACGACAATCATTGGCACCAAGGCAGAAGCGACTCTCATCGCTGAAGACGACACATCTCCATTCGTCCCTCCATTCATGCCTGTCGCGACACCACTGGAGGCGGGCTGCACGATGTTGGGGCGTGAGCGGAAGACGGCCTAACGGTGTGCGGGACCGTAGCCCAGCTTCATGGAGACGGTTGCGAATGGTCCTCGTCGATACCCCAGGAGCAACAGTGTCCCTAATTTGCTGGGAAGTGGCGGTGCGGTCCCCTACGGCACTGCGTAGGATCCTACGGTCTTGGCGTGCATCCGTGCGTCGCTGCGGTCCGGTCCCAGGTCGATGGGCACGTGCACCTTCCGCCGACCACTGGCGACAACATCGATGTACTGTGGAGACCTCACGCCCCACGTGTTGAGCAATTCGGCGGTACGTCCACCCGGCCTCCCGCATGCCCACTATACGCCCTCGCTCAAAGTCCGTCAACTGCACATACGGTTCACGTCCACGCTGTCGCGGCATGCTACCAGTGTTAAAGACTGCGATGGAGCTCCGTATGCCACGGCAAACTGGCTGACACTGACGGCGGCGGTGCACAAATGCTGCGCAGCTAGCGCCATTCGACGGCCAACACCGCGGTTCCTGGTGTGTCCGCTGTGCCGTCCGTGTGATCATTGCTTGTACAGCCCTCTCGCAGTGTCCGGAGCAAGTATGGTGGGTCTGACACACCGGTGTCAATGTGTTCTTTTTTCCATTTCCAGGAGTGTACTTTCCCCTAGCCATCATGAGAAGTGGTGATGTATCAAGACATTATGAATGATTCCGATTTATCCCTCAGTGAAGTGAGATAACATTAATTTACTTAACAAATTTTTATAGGTTTCACATCCTCAAGTAAGTATGTACAAGGAATTTTGTTACTCATGCTTACTTCCCAGCTGACATTTAGTCCTGTAATGTGCCACTTCCTTAGTGTGTGTGAAATGATCTTGACCTGGATTTTATAGCCTTGTCCTTAGCAGCACCAATCTTGACCACCTCAAAGCTGGAACTCTACATAAGTGTGGAATGGTGGCATGAAAAAATGTACATGATACCAACAGTTTAGTTGACATTAACACTGACACTTTATTCCATGCAAAGTTCAGTTATTAATTATGGTGACCACTTTTTACTAGAATCAATCATTGGCACACATTTACAGAGCAAGAAACTAAATAATGCACATTTAGCACAGTCCTTTAGTGATCCATTGGATATAATCAGACTGCAATAGTTCATATTAAGTTGGTTCATCATTAACATCATCATATTTAACAGTCGCTCACTCTGATGATAACAGCCTTTTACAGTACTTGTTAATCACAACACAATTCAGTCACAATGTTCATTAATTATAAGGTATAAGGGGCATTCAAATGAAACCCAGTCACTAGTGTGAAGTAACAGTAATGATTTAACTCAAAAATGTAGTTATACACAGTACATATACTCAAAAATAATCACATACACAGTACACATACTCAAAAATAATCACCAAAACTGTTAACGCATTTATCCCACTGTGACACTGGGTGGCAATTCCATCCTTGAAGAAGCTAGTAGGCTGCTGTCGGCTCCACACCTGGACTCAATCACACACTTCATCATACATTGCGAATCGATGTCCACAAATAGCTTGTTTTAAAGGTCCAAACACATGAAAGTCACACGGTGAAAGGTCAGGACTATACAGTGGATGCTCCAGCATTTCCCACCGAAACTGCTGCAATGTCATTTCACCGCATTGGCCGTGTGTGGGTGGGCGTTATCATGCATGAGGATAACACCATTGGACAACATGCCTTGGCATTTCTACTTGATGGCTCGTCTAAGGTTCTGCAAAGTGGCTTCATAACACTGGGTATTGACAATAGTTCACCATTCCAGGAACTCAACAAGCATTGGGCCCTTGTGGCCAAAAAAGAAGGATACATGACCTTACCAGAACTGGTGTGCATGACCTCTGATTTCTTTGGAGGTGGTGAAGTCGAATGTTTCCACTTCTTGCTCTGATGCTTGCTTTCCAGTTCCAAATGGTGACACCACGTTTTGTCACATGAGACAATACGCATCAAAAAGCCGTATTCCTCCTCATGATAATGTTGCAAATGACTCAAAGACAGCACCATTTGAGTATTTCGCTGTTCAGCGGTCAGTTGGTGGGGAACCCACTGTGCACAGATTTTTCGAAAGTTCAAGTGATGATGCATTATGGTGTGGCCAAAAATAGCCAGTAACCAATGGATCTCATCCATGGTGATTCTGCAGTTGTCCAACACTAAAGCATTCACTTCCTCAACCATTTCCAGTGTGATAACACAATGATCCTGTCCAGGATGAGCATTGTCTTCCAGTGACTTGCGCCCTTCAAGAAATTGTTTGCGTCATTCCACAACACTTGAACAACACAGACTATACTCACCATACACAGCCTTCATCCGTCGATACATTTCATGGTCTCCAACTCCCTCCGCCGCCAAAAATCGAATCACTCCATGTTGTTCCTGCTTACTCGCCTGCAGGTTCGGTAGTGAACGATAACTTGTGTGACCACCTTCTCTTCGGCATGAGACCACACTGGTCCTACACAACATCAAATGGTGTGTATCCGTCAGTCTCTCTACCAACAGATGGCGCCATCATACCCGCAGTTACGTGATGCCACCTTACATATAAGGCAAAGGTAGATGCACTGACCAGATTTCATTTGAATGAACCTCATATAAGTACTGCAATCATGTGAAAGCTTTTACACATTAAAGTTCTTGAGTTTCGCAGTTGCCAGCGCACACATTTTTACTTATACCAACACATTTATTTTCAACCCATGGACTGACTGTTCTTGGCGATTTCCAACTACTTATAGACAGGCATGAGAACAAATTATTATCCTGAAAAATGGCTAGGTTGTAATTTATTGCTTTTGATCACATAAAAGAACCTAATAGAGTTTTTGATTATAGGAAATGCTGCTGGCTACAAATTTGTAATAACACAAGAACATTATTTTTCTTCTGCAAAGTGAATCCCGTGTTTACACAAATAAGAATCATACTGAAAATTAAAATTAATTACATGGAATTATTAATTAGTGAGTCAATCACTCAATGCTGTGTGTCATTTTATATGGAACAAATTGAAGCAACAAAAGGAATTAGTCAAAATCTGAAATCTAACAGCAGTTATTACAAAATCTGTGGTGGAAACTGACATTGGTCCAGAACTTTGATGTTAATTGTTGCATAAGATAATTAGTTTCAGATAATTAAAAAACTTTACAGGAAAGTTAGAATGCTTTTCTTTCAAATGGTGTAGGTCATCCTTTGCAAATATTAGAATTAGCTCATGTTTTTGCAGGTGACAAACTATAGTCCTAACTTTAATTGATTGTAACTTTTATTAACAATTTCCCAATGAAAATTAATCATACAAATGGAATCAAACCACTTGGAATGAGAATCTGAATAATAAATCTAAGTGAAATTAAGTGTAAATACGATTTTGAGACTTTTCAGTAAGTGCTATACGTTAACAGGTAAGTACATTGAAAATGTGACTGAATTTAGCAAAAGAATCTGGTTATTTTTGGGAGCAGGAAAAAACAAAAGACGGAAATAATCCATCTGCTTTGTCACAATCTGAGTCAAATATTTGTCTTGGATGTATTGTAACAGGACTTTTTTTAAGGACTGGTGAGGGAGGGATTAGGTAAAATACAGATTCAAAAATTTTGTATGTGTAGTGACTAAGTACTAATGTACTTTGTAACCCAAGATGTCTGCAAATCTTATGATCAGTATGTAAAAGAAGACTGATCAACGGTCTATCTACACCAGTGGGATTGGTGATGTTTCGAGAAGTCGTGTAGCTCAGCATATTGAATGTGTTATTCAGATAATTGCTCACCTTGGTGCAGGGTGCTCTTTTCAGTAACTGCTTTTTAAACCAAACTGTAGAAAATGGCAACAGCAAAATCAGTGGAGCTGCCATGGTAGTATCTTTCTCTCTTCATTGACTTCAAAATGAGCTTGAATTTCTCCAATGGAAACCCCAGGCAGGAATATTAACAACATAGGAAAAGATAGATTGCTACTTACCATAAGGATGACAGGTTAAGTTGCAGACAGGCCCAATTAAAAGACACTTAAACAAAAAGTTTTGGCCATATCCTTCATCAGCAAAAGTGAAACACACACCATTCATCCACAAAAACAAGCACACCTGACACACACACTCAGGCTAGAATGCATGGTGTATGTTTCTATTTTGCTGATGAAGACTGTGGCCAAAAACTTTGTGTAAGTGTCTTTTAACTGTGCGTATCTGCAACTTAATATGCCATCTTTACAGTAAGTAAGAATCCATCTTTTCATACATTCCTGAGCTTGAATTTTTCTCTTATTTCAATTTTGAACATTATGTGATATGCTTATTTGAGAAAGTAGTAAGTTTCTCAACCCCTATTGGTAAACGCTTCCTTAAAAATTTCAAAATAATCATTTTCACTACCATATTCTTGTTCTGTTTGGACTGCAGGCAAACCACTAATGCTCATCCCTATGCCAGAAGAGCTAGTCCAGAGCAAGAGACTGGCTTCTGCATTTAATTATTTCAAAGTGTTAACATCACAACTAGAAAATAAGCACAAAATTTTTTAATTAGTACTACCACTTCAAAATGTTCCACAAGAGAGATTTCAGTTGTTATACTTTTTCAACACCTAAGAGCAAGTTTATACCAAAGTTACACTCTCAGTGACTAGGAAACTAAACGATAAACTCAGCCACCAGTCACAATGTAAATATACCTGTCAAATTTCAGAAGTCAATTGAGTTACTTAACAAGCAGAAAGCATCCAACAGAATGGACAATGCCTCCAAGAGGATGGTGATAACTATTAAATAAGAAGCATCAAATAAACTAGTTACATGTGAGCAACTTAAGGAGGGGTGACAACTTTTAGTGGTTTTGTGCGATGTTTATTATTCGTGAATAGCAAGGACCTCGTACTGTGCATGCATAAACAAAACTTTAACAAAATTTCAAGGAACTGATTCAACAAGGAAATAAACCTTTACTTAACTCCAGCCTATGGATCATTACAGCGCCCACATTCTGAGGCATCAACTAATGTAGTTTCATTTTTGTTGTTGCTATCCTCAGTCCAAAGACACTTGCAAGTCTCTGCATCTATGAGTAACTTCTGCAGCCTACATATATTTGAACCCACTTTCTGTATCCAAGCCTTCATCTATGACTACAATTCTTCCATCAACCTTCCCTTCTATTATATGAATGCATGGTGTCTGTTGTTTTGGGCATGTCCAAAACAACAGACATCAAGTGGAATCCACAGCTGTGGTCCGCTACATGTAAATTGAAGGTGGATGGAGAAGAAAGGAACGGGAAGGGATTATTGATGTTAGTTGCATTGGTACTGTATGTGGAATCACCAGTGCCGAATAAATGTGTGTGCTGGACGGGGTCTCGAACCCAGGATCTCCAGCTTACTAAGCAGCTGTGCTAACCTCTGCACCACCCAGATATACCGTTTATCACAACTGCATGGGCTAGCTCAACAAGCCTCTCGGCCGACCCACACTCCAATCTTGCACCACCTATCCGCAATCCTTGTCCATGTCCTCCATACTCGCTACTTTGAGATTCCCAAAGGAGATCAGATGTAATCATGCATCCGCACTTAAGAAGGTGGATTCATTGCCCGCAAAGGTGAATTGATAGTAAGCAGGAGACCTTGGGTTCAAGTCCAGGTCCGCCACATATTTTCATTCATCGACACTGATTCCGTGTAAACTCCAAATGCATCTGATATCAATCATCCCTTCCTTTTCCTTTCCTCTCTTCCACCTTCAATTTACATAGAACACTTCCCTTCATAGCCAAATCACCAATTCCTTGGTGTATCAGGACAAGTCCTATCAACCAATCCTTTCTGTTATGAAGTTGTGCCACAAAATTTTTTTCTCCCCAATTCAGCCCAGTACCTCATCATTTGATATTTGGCCTAACCATTTAATCTTTAGCAGTCTTCTACAGCACCACATTTCAAAAGCTTCTATTCTCATCTTGTCTGAACCGCTTGTCATCCAAGCTCCACACGGCTACACTAGACAAATACGTTCAGAAAAGGGTTCCTAACATTGAAATTTATATTCACTGGTAACAAATTTCTCTTTTTCAGAAATGCTTTTCTTGCTATGGCCTATCTGCATTTTATATCCTCACTACTTTGGCCATTGTCAGTTATTTTGCTACCCAAATAACAAGACTTACCTACTTCTACTCTAAGTCCCTCATCGCAACCTGATTTAATTTGATTACATTTCATTATCCTTGTTTTACTTTTACTGATGTTCATCTCATAATCTCTGTTCATGAGACTATTGATTCTGTTCAGCTGCGCTTCTGAGCTCTTTGCCATCTCTGGTGGAATTGCAATGTCACCCATAAAACTTAAAGTTTTCACTTCTTCTCCCTGAACTTTAATTTCCTTTGCTAAATTCTCCTTAGTATCCTTCACACATTGAATAATGTTGAAGATAGACTACAACCCTGTCTCATATCCTTCTCAACTTTGGCTTCCCTTTCATGTCTTTCATATTTGCAATCTGATATGTGTCCGATTTGTAAATAGTTTTTTTCTCCCTGTACTTTATCCCTGCAAATTTTCAAGGAGTGTACTCTAGTTCACATTGTTGAAAACTTTCTCTAAATCTACAAAAACTATAAATGTAGGTTTTTTTTTTTTTTTACCTGTCTTCTAAGATAACTCATAGGGTCACTGTTGCCTTGCACCAGAAGTGTTGCAACAGACTTCAAGGGGTTGTAGGAGATGTCTTGAGAAATATAAATCAAAAACAGGAACCCATTTCCGGAAACATCATCCAATGGTGCAACCGAGCGTCGAAGTTATGGGGGCTGGCACCCGCCACTCTAAGGCCACACGTCCAGCAGCAAAAAAGACTTCATATGCTGATGGACCATACGCAAAATTTCTTCCCATGTTGTTTCAATGAAATTAACCAATCTTCAAGTTTTGAAAATATAATAAAACTGGATAGATAACAAATCTGCTAACCAGGTGTGACGAAGCAGGCTGGGATATTTTTAACTCCCCTCTTGTTTTGCCCTCTGCCTACTTAAATTCATTTTTTCACTTTTAACCAATTGCCATTAACATACATGAACATAATCTGCATTTTCGTAAAAGAGAAATGTTGGCTCTCAGTTTTAAAGAATATAACACCAGATCGAAATTTGTGCTTAGATTTATATATGTAATTGATTCTCTAATTTATTTTGACTATTACTAGTTAGTATCTTTCATTATAGAGCGAAATCAGTAATTGTTTCATAACTTAAATTCTATTGTTGACATATAAACAAAATAAATTCTGTACTAATTACAAACATATGGAAGACAAAATTATAGTATTCTTAAAGGATCTATTTTGCTCTATTCGAAAACACATTAGCAAAGCCATACCTTAATTAATTCCAAAGTAATTAACAGTTTTATCAAAAGTATTGTTTGCATAACTATATTTGTTAATTTCATGACTTAACAAATAATTTGGCTTAACTCTTGCAGTAGAAGAAACTGTTAAAAGGAATCAATGTTTTGATGTATTCAGTTAATTTAATGAGTTACGTTTTAATTGTAATTTCTGTAAATTTAACTTTGAACAAGGTGTAGTTTCAGTACCTATTATTGTGATGATATATAAGGGCCCAATTTTTGGTCACGTGACAGTCAGTCCACGGCCGAGTTTCAGGCAAGGAACCTGTGTTGGTTACAATGACGACAATGCATAAAATTAACAGTGAAATATGTGTTACACCAACAGGCCATGTGTTAAAGCAATGACAGTGTCTGTTCAATTTATTTGAAGGACTGTGAACTATGTGATTATGTTTTACTCACCATAGATGTTTAACAGTAAACTATTGTAGCAGTATGTGGAGGTTCGCCTGCTAACTATTAATGAGGCTTATGAAAAGTTAAACAGTAGCGCGCTGGCCATATAAATGTGTATATGGGGGGTTGTGAACAGTGAAAGTAAAAGACAGTGAAATGCAACTGTGCAGCTGTCAGCTACATCATTTAAAGTAGTCCGTGTCTGACTTCCACGCCCCATTTTTGAGCCAGTACGTCGACACCGAGGACAACAAATGAAGAAACAAAAGCAGGTGGAACTGCTACACAGGCAGCAACAGGGGAACACACACATATGAAGGGGAAGGAAATTTGCAAACTTATAGACCCAGTGCCTCCTCCTTCTGGCAAAAGGGTTGAAAGGGAAGGAAGAGACATGAAAGAAAAAAGACTGCTGAGTGTTAGGAAATGGGGAGAGTTTGGAAAAGTTCTCTAGAACTCTGAACCATGGGTGGCTTACTAGACAGGATGAGAAGGAAAAAGAGATTGTTGGGGACTGCACTGGACGAGATTTGAATACCTGAAAGCTTAGAGATGGAAGACCGGATAATAAGCAAGACAGAGGTTACTGACAAAACATTGTACAACATTTAATAAGAGTGGAAAGCTAAGTGCATTGTATGTGGTAGAGGTAGGGGGAAACAGACAGGCCAGAAAATAAAAAATACAGAAAACTAAAATGGAGGAAGAAAGGAAGAAATGCCGAGAGCAACAAATCTAACATAAATCAAGGCCAAGTGGGTGGCGCGAACCGAGGGCATGTTGTAGCGCCAATTCTCACCTGTGGAGTTCGGACAAGCTAATGGCTGGGGGAGAACCAAATGGAACATGTGATGAAATAGGCACCAAGGTTGTAGAGCATGCTTTGCAACAGGATATTTTGCATTGGCAGTGTACATCCCGTATCTAAAAGTCCATTCATCCTCACTGATGACTTGGTTCTAGTCATATCAATGTAAAAGGCTGAACAGTGTTTACTTAACAGCTGGTATATGACGTGTGATTTCACAGGCGGCTCTCCCTTTGATAGTATATGTTTTATCAGTTATAGAGCTGGTATAGGTGGTGATAGGAAGGTGCACAAGGCAAATCTTACTACAGGGACAGTCACAAGGGTAGAGACCATAGGGTACAGAAATGTGTGCAGAGGGAGTATAGGATCTGACCAGAATACGTATTGCTAAGATTGGGAGGGCAATGAAAGGGTGTGGTGGGCAAAACGTCGAGTAGGATGTATATCATTTTAGGGCATGAGTTTAGGAAGTCCTAGCCTTCTCAAAGTATCTGATTAACTCATTAAAGACCAGGATAATACTGAGTGACATGAGGTGTACCCCAAAGCTGTTTTTTCGAGGGATAAATAGTGCCGTGATTGGATGTGATGGTCCGGAAAACCTGCTTTTGAGCTAGATTGATGTGGAAATTATGTCCAGTGAAGGCTCAGGTGCAAATGGTGGTAAATTGCTTTAAAGTGTCTACATCTGAACAAATGTGTCTGCTTCAAATGCCATGGCTGTATGGAAGGGAATGTCTGACATTCAAAGAGTGGGGAACTGTCAAAATGTAAATACTGTAGTTTGTTAGTGTTATGGCCTAAAGTCAAGCACCGGCATAGCACGCCAGTCGAAAATGAGAGAGCAGATAGGGCTGTGAAGTAGACGTCAGCCAATTGTACGCTGACTGACCCCTCTCCAGGACGACAACACAATGGCAGCGGCTTCTACAGGAAGAGGACATAAGCACCAAGCTGAATGGTCGTGGCACACTTCTACAGCAGCATCAAGATTAGGCACTTCAAGACCAGTGACTTAAGAATTGTTTATACTAAAGAGCATTGTTTATTTTGTCTGTGCCCTTTGCTTGTGACACCTCTATTTAACACAATGTTAAGTATTGTCATGTACTTTTCATAATAAAACTCATTAATATGATTTGCTTTAACTGTTGTCTAGCAATCCGAGAAGCAGGATTTCTAGACGCCCCATCTTTGACAGCTAGGCAGGATTCAACATCTTTGACAGCTAGGCAGGATTCAACAGTTGGTGAGTTTCATGTGAACATGAGTGTGGAACTGTCCCTAGGTGAGGATAAGGTCAACATCAAGGAATGTGGCATAGGTTTCAGAGCAGGACCATGTGAAATATAACTGGGAGAGTGTATTTAGAGATTACAAAAATCTTAAGGTCAGCCTCGCCGTGAGTCCTAGATCATCTGGCACGTATCCATTCCATTCCCATCACACATCTTGCTTGTCACCATTGATACCATGCTCTCTATACCTACATCCCTTATATATAAGTTTGGTCTGCTGCTGAACATTACCTCAAGCAAATGTTGGTAAGGAATAAAGTTGATTAAAGTAAGCAGGAAGGATGTTACAGGCATGGAATCAGATGGGTACTAATTGAGGCAATGTTCAGCAGCCGAAAGACCATCAACATGGGGGATGTTAGTATGGAGGGAGGTAGCATCAGTGTAGACAAGCAAGATGTGGGATGGGCATGGATTTCAGTCGATCTAGGACTAATGGTGAAGCTGACCTGTTAAAATTTTTGGAATCCCTAAATACACACTCGCAATTGAATTTCACATGGACCTATTCCAAATACCATGCTACTTTCCTTGATGTTGACTTCATCCTCACTGAGGGTTAGCTGCACATTTCTGTTCATGTTAAACAAACAACAGTATTTACATTCTGATAGTTGCCATCCTTTCTATGTCAAACATTCCCTTGCATATACCCTTGGCATTTGAAGCAAATGTATGTCTTCAGATGCAGCATTTCTTCTCACAAGGGAACCTCCCCATCGCAACCCCCTCAGATTTAGTTATAAGCTGGCACAGTGGATAGGCTTGAAAAACTGAACACACATCAATCGAGAAAACAAGAAGAAGTTGTGTGGAACTATGAAAAAATAAACAAAATATACAAACTGAGTAGTCCATGTGCAAGATAGGCAACATCAAGGGAGTGGGGGGTCAGGAGCACTGTGGTCCGGTGGTTAGCGTGAGCAGCTGCGGAACGAGAGGTCCTTGGTTCAAGACTTGTGAAAACTGTAATTTTTTATTTTCAGTCTGTGACAAACTCTTACGTTTTCATCGCTTTTTGGGAGTGATTACCACATCTACAAGAAAACCTACATCGGGCAAGGTAGAAGAATCTTTTTACCCATTCGCCAAGTGTACAAGTTAGGTGGGTCGACAACATATTCCTGTCATGTGACGCACGCGCTGTCACCAGTGTCGTATAGAATATATCAGACATGTTTTCCTGTGGAGGAATCGGTTGACTTATGACCTAGCGATCAAATGTTTCCGGTTCCCATTGGAGAGGCACGTCCTTTCGTCTATTAATCGCACGGTTTTGCGCTGCGGTCGCAAAACACAGACACTAACCTTATTGCAATGAACTGAGACGTCAATCAACGAACGGAAAGATCATAACTTTGCGAAAATAAAGAAATTAAAATTTTCACACGAGGGAGGACTTGAACCAAGGACCTCTTGTTCCACAGCTGCTCACGCTAACCACAGGACCACGGCGCTGCTGAGCTCACACTATCCTTGATGTTGTATATCTTTCGTATGGACTACTCAGTTTGTATATTTTGCTTATTTTTTCATACTTCCACACAACTTCTTCCTGTTTTCTCGACTGATCTGTGTTCAGTTTTTCAAGGCCTATCCACTGTGCCAACTTATAACTAAATCTGAGGGGGGTGCAATGGGGAGGTTCCCTTATCAGTAACTATTTCTTTCTTCCCTCCCTTTTAGTTTTCTGATCTGACTATTCCCCCTCCCAGCTCTATTACACACAATGCACTTGACTTTCTGCTCTTATTAACACCTGCACGATGTTTTGCCAGTATTCTCTGTGTTACTTACTACCCTATGTTCCACATCTAAGCTTTCACATTTTTAAATGTAGTCCTGTGCAGTCCACTACAATCAGTCTTTCCTTCTCATCCTGTCCTGTGAGTCTTCCCTGCCCTGGGCTTCTGGGCAACTTTTCCAAAATCTCCCCATTTTCTAAACCTCACCTGTCCTTTTCCTTCATCCCTCCTCCTTCCTCTTCAACCCTTCTGCCAGAAGAAGGAGCCACTGGCTCTGAAAGCTTGCAAATTTCCTTAATCTTTATAGGTGTGTGTTCTCCTGCCACCACTTGGTGAGTAGAGCTTTTTTTATCTATTTACACTATAATTTTGCAATCTTCTTTGTTATTCATTGATCATGCCTGATTGCCACAATTTCCAGTGTTGGAGACAGAGCTAGCTGCTGTATAGAAAAACCTTGTTTTTTATGAATCTGATGCCTATTTCCTCAGTGGATGATGGTTTCAGATAAGGGTTTCTATCTGCAGTTTATTTTTCTCCTGGAACCCTCTAAAATCTCTGATGTTCTCCAGGATAGAGGAGAGAAATAAACTACAGAGCAGCACCTGTGCCTAAGACAGTCATCTACCAAGGCAACATGGCAATATTCATAGGAGACAAGGTCTGTCTCTGTGGCAGCTACCTTCATCTTTTTCACTGGTGGTTGCGCCAATCAGTCACGATCACTAAATAAAAAACAACGTTTCCATATGTTCCATCTACAATCCGTCAATGCACACAGTCACATCTGCTGCCAAATAGTGGCCTTGTGGTAGGTGCCAGTGCCTATAACGTCGATGGTATGAAGCATCATTGGATAACATTTCCAGACACGGGTTCCTACCTTTGATCTGTTCCTTGAGACATCTTCTACAACCCTTTGAAATTTGTTACAACATTTCTGGGGCTCCCTGTACATTCTTTCAATCTGCAAAGCTAGTATGCACAAACTGTTATTACTATGGTGGGTGTTGGCCTCATGTCTTTATCTTGGTTACAATAATGTTTGCTGTGCTGTTCATAGCACCTCACCAACATTTATGTTCTCTTACTCATTATAAGGTCTACTCCTGAATTACCACTGTTTGATTTAGTGTTGATCACCCTGTACTAGTCTGACTGGAAGTCCTGTTCTTCCTACGACCACACTTTGCTAATTCCCACTAAGTCTAACTTCAATACATCCATTTCCCTTTTTAAGTTATCTAACTTATCTACCCAATTAAAGAATCTAACGTTCAACACTTCAACCCTCTCAGAACACCAGTCATGATGATCACATCCTCCAAAGTAGTCCCAGCAAGGAGATCCTAATGGGCACTCTTTTACCCTTGGAATATTTTACCCAAGAGGAAACCCTCAGGAAAAAATAATGGCTGTGGCTCTCCCTTGTTTTCAGCCATTCTCAGTACCAACACAGCAAGGCCATATTGGAAGGCAAGATGAGTCAATCATCGAGACCGTTGCTCATGACATGACTGCTGCTGCCAGTCTTCAGGAATGAAGGGTTTGTTGGCCTCTCCATAGATATCTTCTCACTGTACTGTGGTTGCATGTATGGTAAAGCTATCTGTATCTTTTTTTAACGTGATAATTAAATTTTGAATACTTGTTGTATAAGATATGGCACAGTGATATGCATTGCCGATTAGGAAGCTTCAGAGGTCTAGGTAGCCTACAGAATGCATTCTCACATCGGGAAGCTCGTCATCTGTTGTATCTGTGCTTGCTTGCTGGTTGCAAGCCTCGTGACACACGTGCACTTTGCAGAGCATTTAAATTACACACCATGGAAAAGGAAATGTTGTTGAAAGCAAAAAAAATTCCTGTATTGGTTGTTGCTTATTTCCATAACAGTAACAGCCAACACAGGGAACTGACAAAATTTGTCAGTCTAATAGACCCTAAATACTATCAGTAGTTACTCTTCAATAGACAGCCGTGCTGGTTTTGACAAGAAGCTGATTAATAACGACCAGCAGTGACTCAGTTCTTCGTGCTGTCAGTAATCATGGGAATGGGATGGGAACAGAACTGCTGCTATTATCACTATACAGTTATTTTTCTCCTCTCTGCCACAGTTTACTGTAGCACTTTGTTCCATGCAACAGGCAGACATGTTACATATAGTAGATTGCCACTGATTGGCTGCAGTTCAAACTTCTTGTTGAACCTGTTGAAGTGGCAACCACCTACTTCTTGTACAACGGAGAGTGTTATGAACAAGCTGATGAAATGGCTCCAGGAGTTGCAAATCTCTGAATATTGTCATAAATCTCTACATGGGACACATTGAGGTGGTGGTCTTTCAAGCCACTCACCTGAAACCCAAGCACTTTTTCTGCTATGTCAATGATACTTTTGTGGTACAAGAGCATGGCAGACAAACACTCAATGAGTTTCTGGACCACCTCAAAAGCATCCATCAAATCATTGCTTTTTCTGATGGAAATGGAGGAGAATGTGGCTGTCTTCCTTTCCTGAACATACTAATAAGGAAGAAGCTTGATGATACACTGTGCTCAGTTGACTGCCAACCGATTTAGCACAATGTAGGGAGACAAGTGTGTGCATGTGATTGAGTGTATGTGTGTTTGTGTGTATGTTTTTCCTACAGGCTTGAAAAAGGAAGTTCATTTCAAAAGCTAGCAAGACTCTGTACCTTCTGTTTGTATACCTATTGACAACACAGCACTTCTGCTTTTCGGTGAGTCGTCTCCTTTATTTGTAAATAATTCAGATATAACTCTGCTGTAGAGGACAGCCATGTCATCGAAAGTAGAGTTGAGTTGCCTTCACAAAGTCAATTAAGCCATTCAATGAGACATTATCTTGGTGTAACATACTTCAACAGAATTCCAGAAAACTGAAGAGGTGCCACAGTTTAAAAATATGCTCATAGGACTTTGGCTGCTTGAAAACCTATGAACTGATGACATGTTGCAACTGAATCAGGTCTCCAATGAGAGCAATGTTTAAATCACCAACTCCACAATCTTGGCCACCATTTGGCACATTGAGTTGCCTCTCAATTACAGCTAACGTTTTGTGTGAAACCACTGAGCATTCATCAATCATGAATGTATATTCAACACTGAATTCAGCAACTTCTTTCTCTAGTCATTCACCAAGCAATGGTAAACAAGTGATTTGACATTTATAGTCATTTCAAATGCTAAAAGCACAATGGCAAGTAATTCCATTTATGTTCTTAGCTGCAACACTACTTGGTGCAGTGACAAGAGCACCATCTAGTCTTCCTGTACGCAGTTTGTATCAATTTGTGCATCACTCTGAGCACCGAGCTTTTACCAGACCTTGCACCTCCAGAAATGAATAAACATAGAGCTGGAATGTCTATGTTATTGATGTCCGCATTGATTTGACATTTGACAAGATTGTAATAGACTTTTCTCTGCTTGATTGTGAGTGCACTGCACATAACTGTGTGTTCAACTAGTGGACTAAAACCAGCTGGAAGTTGCAATCTAAGTCTACATTTACTCTGCAGCAGTTGTAACTTCACCTGTTTCAGACCTGAAGTCACAATCTTCGTCTCACAATACAGTAAGAACTTCAAGACCATTCAAGACCATTCAATAGCTCCCAACACCTGTTCTCAAGATATTCTATGTCTGCATCCAATGTTGACTTCAGAGAATCTCTTTCTGAATTCAGTGCTTCCTAAACCCTCATAAAAAGTGCACCACCATTGCTACGTAAAATATCTTCTTAATTTCGAAAAGGACAGTACAAAAGTAGAAGATTGTAGGCATAAACCTCAGCACACTTGTCAATTCATGTATGTGATGTTCTAAGCATTGCTGAGAACTTTCTTCTTCGCATCTTCGTTCTGCTGAATGTTGTTTCCAGTAAGTTTCTATGCTATGAAGCCATATGCAGATGCAGAGTGTTGCTTAATTGGTATAACAGAGTGTACAGAGCACAGATTATTTTTAAAACTCAGGGACACACACACACACACACCTCTAAGGTAAGTCCAGACTTCTTGGAGAAGAGGTGGTTAAACCTTCTGCTACATAGTTTATGAGGTGATGATGTATGGCCACCACATTCAATGGTACTAATTTTTCAGGTTGGAGCAAAACAGTTCTGGGAAAGTATGAAGTTTTGCCCAGCATACGTGAAGGCTAATGCATGGTCCTAGGGTTAGATTTCCTGTATGAATCTGACAAAATTTGATTTTTGGCAACACAAGGTAGGGCATTGTTACAACTGGGAGAAGCTGTTACCAATGGTTCACTGTCACAAGGTTCATCTGTCATGAAAGACACGCCAATTAACAAATGCAAAGTCACATATAGTGATACAGTGCTGCAAGGAACAGGGAAATTACTTTGGAGGTACGAGGCAACAAAAGTACCAGTCAACATATTATTAATCACTATATACAGGAGATAGGAACACAAAAACACTGCTATACATGGAGCTTTCGACCAAAAGGTCTTCTTCTACCACAGCAAACACACACACACACACACACACAAACACACACACACACACGAAAAAAACTGCTGTCTCTGGCCATACAAGCAACTGCGGCTGATGGGGAAAAAAAATCTGGGTGGTGGGGGTAAAGAGGAGGCTGGGCTGGAGAGGGTGAGGCATAGTAGGGTACGGGTGGGGAGGGGGTAGTGCTGATTGTAGGAGCATTCGCGGGGGGGATGGTGGAGCAGGGTAGGACTACTAGGTGCAGTCGAGAAGAGAGTGTGTGTGGGGGGGGGGGGGGGGGGGGGGGGAGTGGAAAAGGAGAGACATAGAGGAGGGAAAAAAGGGAGAGACTAGTACGGGCATTGGTGGAATAGAAGGCTGTGTGGTGCTGGTGAGGGAGCAGTGAAGGGGATAGGCGGGTGAAGGACAGGTACTAGCAAATGTTGAGGCTAGTGGGGTTACAGGAACATAGGATATACTGTAGGGAGGATTCCCACCTACGCAGTTCAGAAAAGCTAGTGTTGGTAGGAAGGATCCAGATGGCACAGGTTCTGAAGCAGTCACTGAAGTGAAACATGTTGTGTTGTGTAGCATGTTCAGCAACTGGGTGGTCTAGCTCTCTCTTGGCCACTGTTTGTCAGTGGCCATTCATGCAGACAGACATCTTGTTGCTTGTCATGCCCACATAGAATGTAGCACAGTGGTTGCAGCATAGTTCGTAGAGCACATGACTGCTATCAAAGGTAACCCTGCCTTTGATAGTATAGGTGATGCTTGTGACTGGACTGGAGTAGGTGGTGGTGGTGGTGGTGGTGGTGGTGAAAAGAAGTATGGGACAGGTCTTACATCTAGATCTGTTACAGGGATGTGAGCCATGAGGCAACAGATTGGGAGTAGGGTTGGAGTAGGGATAGACAAGGATATCGTGTAGTTTCAGTGAACCACTGAATGCCACTGTGGTAGGATATTACTCATTTCAGGCCGTGGCAAGTGGTAGTCGAAACCCTGGCTGAGAATGTAATTCTGTTGCTCTAGTCCTGAATGGTATTTAGTAATGAAGGAAATGCTCTTTTTTGGCCAGTCTGTGGGAATGTGAGAGATGGTAAGTCACCGGAGAGACAAGGCACAGGAGATCTGTTTCTGTACAAGGTTGGGAGAGTAATTTCAGTTGGTGAATGCCTCAGTGAGACATGTGGTATATTTGGAGAGGGGCTGCTCATCAGCACAAATCTGACGTCCACGAGTGGGTATGCTGTATGGAAGGGATTCTTGGGATGGAATGGGTGGGTGGTAGCTCTCAAAGTAGAGGTGTTGCTGGTGGTTGGTAGGTTTGATTTAGGTGGAGGTACTGATGTAGCTATTTTTGAGGTGGGGGTCAACATTAAGAAAGGCGGCTGACTGGGTTGAGGAAAACCAGGCGAAGCAAATGGAAGATGATGTGTTGAGGTTCTGCAGGAATGTAAATAGGATGTACTCACCTGTGGTCCAGATCGCAAAGATATCACAATGAATCTGAACCAGGTGAGGGGTTTGGGATGTTGGGTGGTGAGGAAGGATTCTTCTAGGTGGCCCACAAACAGGTTGGCATAGAATGGTGCCATATGTGTTCCCATTGCTGTACTATGGATTCAAAGGTGAATAAATTGTGGGGGAGGATAGAATTGGTCATGGTGACCAGTAAGGAGGATGTAGGTTTGGAATGAGTCAATATTGGGAAAGGTAGTATTAAACTGCAGCAAGGCCAAGGGCATTAGGGATGTTAGTGTAGAGGGAAGTGGCATCAACGGCGATGAGGTGCCATGTGGTAAAGGAAAAGGAACTGTGGAAAACTGGCGATAGGAGGGTAGTTTATGGACAACAGGCTAAAGATGTTGGTCCACGACAGCAGAGATTCTCTCAGCAGGGGCACAGTAATCAGCCACATGGAGAGTATGAGTTACAAGGGGGTATGGGCTACGGGCCTGATTTACATCATTTTGCAGGACTATGTTGGTGAGGGCTATGGACAGGCAGAATCTGAATGGGTGAAGGTCACTGTGTAAGGAGGGGTTCCAGCTGGAGGTGGGTGATTTGACGGTAAGGCCATTCAGTGTTATTCTGAGAGCCAGGAAATAATGCAGAGATAGTATGTGGGTCTGGGTTCTGGCTAGGGATAAGGTAACTTTTTGTATTGGCACAGATAGAATGAGCATGGATCCATGGTGGATTGTCATTATTCCATCCTGGATTTTTCACTGTACTGTTTGGAAGAGAATAATAAGGTAGATAAAGGGGTGAAATTTCATATGCAGAAATGTTGTACGCACACAGCAAAAAATGGTGAATAAGTGTTTCATGTCATTGTGGATAATTTCAGTGCCAGTTACATAAGTTTGTCACCAAAGTCATTAGTTGCCAATTTAGATATGCTACATGAAGATGATGTAGACAGTCAAGTTTATACTTCATAAGCAAAGTGCCAATATACCTGCATTACTTGTGAAAGTGAAACGTATTTGAAGGAGCAGAGAGAGTTGAAATGGAGAAACTGCTGTCATAATTTGATGCCCTCTTTATCCTCAGGGACCACTGCCAGCAAACACAGTGATGCTGCCAGGATTCCAACTGAAGATAAATGACCTGGTATATTATTCCACCCTTCTTTTGATGCTTTTATAATCAACATATGGAATATGATGCCTATGTATCTGAGCACTGAGCATGATCCAATTGCATGAACCATGGACCTTGTCGCTGGTGGGGAGGCTCGCGTGCCTCAGCGATACAGAAGGCCATACCGTAGGTGCATCCACAACGGAGGGGTATCTGTTGAGAAGCCAGACAAACATGTGGTTCCTGAAGAGGGGCAGCAGCCTTTTCAGTAGTTGCAGGGGCAACAGTCTGGATGATTGACTGATCTGGCCTTGTAACATTAACCAAAACGGCCTTGCTGTGCTGGTACTGCGAACGGCTGAAAGCAAGGGGAAACTACAGCCGTAATTTTTCCCGAGGACATGCAGCTCTACTGTATGATTAAATGATGATGGCGTCCTCTTGGGTAAAATATTCCGGAGGTAAAATAGTCCCCCATTCGGATCTCCGGGCGGGGACTACTCAGGAGGACGTTGTTATCAGGAGAAAGAAAACTGACGTTCTACGGATCGGAGCGTGGAATGTCAGATCCCTTAATCGGGCAGGTAGGTTAGAAAATTTAAAAAGGAAAATGGATAGGTTAAAGTTAGATATAGTGGGAATTAGTGAAGTTCGGTGGCAGGAGGAACAAGACTTTTGGTCAGGTGATTACAGGGTTATAAATACAAAATCAAATAGGGGTAATGCAGGAGTAGGTTTAATAATGAATAAGAAAAATAGGAGTGCGGGTTAGCTACTACAAACAGCATAGTGAACGCATTATTGTGGCCAAGATAGACACAAAGCCCATGCCTACTACAGTAGTACAAGTTTATATGCCAACTAGCTCTGCAGATGATGAAGAAATAGATGAAGTGTATGACGAGATAAAAGAAATTATTCAGGTAGTGAAGGGAGACGAAAATTTAATAGTCATGGGTGACTGGAATTCGTCAGTAGGAAAAGGGAGAGAAGGAAACATAGTAGGTGAATATGGATTGGGGGGAAGGAATGAAAGAGAAAGGCGCCTTGTAGAATTTTGCACAGAGCATAACTTAATCATAGCTAACACTTGGTTCAAGAATCATAAAAGAAGGTTGTATACCTGGAAGAATCCTGGAGATACTAAAAGGTATCAGATACGAGGGCAGTTCAATAAGTAATGCAACACATTTTTTTTCCCGGCCAATTTTGGTTGAAAAAACCGGAAATTTCTTGTGGAATATTTTCAAACATTCCCGCTTCGTCCCGTATAGTTTCATTGACTTCCGACAGGTGGCAGCGCTGTACGGAGCTGTTAAAATGGCGTCTGTAACGGATGTGCGTTGCAAACAACGGGCAGTGATCGAGTTTCTTTTGGCGGAAAACCAGGGCATCTCAGATATTCATAGGCGCTTGCAGAATGTCTACGGTGATCTGGCAGTGGACAAAAGCATGGTGAGTCATTGGGCAAAGCGTGTGTCATCATCGCCGCAAGGTCAAGCAAGACTGTCTGATCTCCCGCGTGCGGGCCGGCCGTGCACAGCTGTGACTCCTGCAATGGCGGAGCGTGCGAACACACTCGTTCGAGATGATCGACGGATCACCATCAAACAACTCAGTGCTCAACTTGATCTCTGTTGGTAGTGCTGTCACAATTGTTCACCAGTTGGGATATTCAAAGGTTTGTTCCCGCTGGGTCCCTCGTTGTCTAACCGAACACCATAAAGAGCAAAGGAGAACCATCTGTGCGGAATTGCTTGCTCGTCATGTGGCTGAGGGTGACAATTTCTTGTCAAAGATTGTTACAGGCGATGAAACATGGGTTCATCACTTCGAACCTGAAACAAAACGGCAATCAATGGAGTGGCGCCACACCCACTCCCCTACCAAGAAAAAGTTTAAAGCCATACCCTCAGCCGGTAAAGTCATGGTTACATCTTCTGGGACGCTGAAGGGGTTATTCTGTTCGATGTCCTTCCCCATGGTCAAACGATCAACTCTGAAGTGTATTGTGCTACTCTTCAGAAATTGAAGAAACGACTTCAGCGTGTTCGTAGGCACAAAAATCTGAACGAACTTCTCCTTCTTCATGACAATGCAAGACCTCACACAAGTCTTCGCACCCGAGAGGAGCTCACAAAATTTCAGTGGACTGTTCTTCCTCATGCACCCTACAGCCCCGATCTCGCACCGCCGGATTTCCATATGTTTGGCCCAATGAAGGACGCAATCCGTGGGAGGCACTACGCGGATGATGATGAAGTTATTGATGCAGTACGACGTTGGCTCCGATATCGACCAGTGGAATGGTACCGTGCAGGCATACAGGCCCTCATTTCAAGGTGGCCTAAGGCCGTAGCATTGAATGGAGATTACGTTGAAAAATAGTGTTGTGTAGCTAAAAGATTGGGGAATAACCTGGTGTATTTCAATGCTGAATAAAACAACCCCTGTTTCAGAAAAAAAATGTGTTGCATTACTTATTGAACTGCCCTCGTAGATTATATAATGGTAAGACAGAGATTCAGGAACCAGGTTTTAAATTGTAAGACATTTCCTGGGGCAGATGTGGATTCTGACCACAATCTATTGGTTATGAAGTGCAGATTGAAACTGAAGAAACTGCAAAAAGGTGGGAATTTAAGGAGATGGGACCTGGATAAACTGAAAGAACGAGAGGTTGTAGAGAGTTTCAGGGAGAGCATAAGGGAACAATTGACAGGAATGGGGGAAAGAAATACAGTAGAAGAAGAATGGGTAGCTCTGAGGGATGAAGTAGTGAAGGCAGCAGACGATCAAGTAGGTAAAAAGACGAGGGCTATTAGAAATTCATGGGTAACAGAAGAAATATTGAATTTAATTGATGAAAGGAGAAAATATAAAAATGCAGTAAATGAAGCAGGCAAAAAGGAATACAAACATCTCAAAAATGAGATCGACAGGAAGTGCAAAATGGCTAAGCAGGGATGGCTAGAGGACAAATGTGAGGATGTAGAGGCTTGTCTCACTAGGGGTAAGATAGATACTGCCTACAGGAAAATTAAAGAGACCTTTGGAGAGAAGAGAACCACCTGTATGAATATCAAGAGCTCAGATGGCAACCCAGTTCTAAGCAACGAAGGGAAGGCAGAAAGGTGGAAGGAGTATATAGAGGGTTTATACAAGGGCGATGTACTTGAGGATAATATTATGGAAATGGAAGTGGATGTAGATGTAGATGAAGACGAAATGGGAGATACGATACTGCGTGAAGAGTTTGACAGAGCACTGAAAGACCTGAGTCGAAACAAGGCCCCGGGAGTAGACAACATTCCATTAGAACTACTGATGGCCTCGGGAGAGCAAGTAATGACAAAACTCTACCATCTGGTGAGCACGATGTATGAGACAGGCGAAATACCCTCAGACTTCAAGAAGAATATAATAATTCCAATCCCAAATAAAGCAGGTGTTGACAGATGTGAAAATTACCGAACTATCACTTTAATAAGTCCCAGCTGCAAAATACTAACGCAAATTCTTTACAGACGAATGGAAAATCTGGTAGAAGCCGACCTTGGGGAAGATCAGTTTGGATTCCGTAGAAATGTTGGAACATGTGAGGCAATACTGACCTTACGACTTATCTTAGAAGAAAGATTAAGAAAAGGCAAACCTACGTTTCTAGCATTTGTAGACTTAGAGAAAGCTTTTGACAATGTTAACTGGAATACTCTCTTTCAAATTCTGAAGGTGGCAGGGGTAAAATACACAGAGCGAAAGGCTATTTACAATTTGTACAGAAAGCAGATGGCAGTTATAAAAGTCGAGGGGCATGAAAGGGAAGCAGTGGTTGGGAAAGGAGTGAGACAGGGTTGTAGCCTCTCCCCGATGTTATTCAATCTGTATATTGAGCAAGCAGTAAAGGAAACAAAAGAAAAATTCAGAGTAGGTATTAAAATTCATGGAGAAGAAGTAAAAACTTTGAGGTTTGCCGATGACATTGTAATTCTGTCAGAGACAGCAAAGGACCTGGAAGAGCAGTTGAACGGAATGGACAGTGTCTTGAAAGGAGGATATAAGATGAACATCAACAAAAGCAAAACGAGGATAATGGAATGTAGTCAAATTAAGTCGGGTGATGCTGAGGGAATTAGATTAGGAAATGAGACACTTAAAGTAGTAAAGGAGTTTTGCTATTTGGGGAGTAAAATAACTGATGATGGTCAAAGTAGAGAGGATATAAAATGTAGACTGGCAATGGCAAGGAAATCGTTTTTGAAGAAGAGAAATTTGTTAACATCGAGTATAGATTTAAGTGTCAGGAAGTCGTTTCTGAAAGTATTTGTATGGAGTGTAGCCATGTATGGAAGTGAAACATGGACGATAACTAGTGTGGACAAGAAGAGAATAGAAGCTTTCGAAATGTGGTGCTACAGAAGAATGCTGAAGATAAGGTGGGTAGATCACGTAACTAATGAGGAGGTATTGAATAGGATTGGGGAGAAGAGAAGTTTGTGGCACAACTTGACTAGAAGAAGGGATCGGTTGGTAGGACATGTTTTGAGGCATCAAGGGATCACAAATTTAGCATTGGAGGGCAGCGTGGAGGGTAAAAATCGTAGAGGGAGACCAAGAGATGAATACACTAAGCAGATTCAGAAGGATGTAGGTTGCAGTAGGTACTGGGAGATGAAGAAGCTTGCACAGGATAGAGTAGCATGGAGAGCTGCATCAAACCAGTCTCAGGACTGAAGACCACAACAACAACAACAACAACATGTATCTGAGCACTGAGCATGATCCAATTGCAGCAAAAAGTACCATAATATTAAGAACCACTCATGTTTAAGAATGAACTAATTTGTTTTATGTGTTTGCCTCCTCTGTAGGCTAAACAAACCTGGAACAAAATGTGCAGCTTTCCTTTATTAATTCTGCTATGCACTAATATCTGCAATGTTGAGCTTCCTACATCCATACATAACAGAAAATCTTATATGTTCCACTCTAATGGGTAATTGGTGAAGTGTAGGTGAAATGAGAGGCTTGTAAGGTGCTGCCTTTGTACATGAAACATATCTTGTTACAGTTTTTTTCTCAATGAATCTTGAATAGTAACCAGTCTTACTGCCTTTTACATGCAATATGTTGCACTTGTTTGTGTACACAGTCAATTGCTAGCTGACAATGTGACTTCTTTACGTACATCAGCATTGTTCGAACACATCCTCATCCGGTGCTATCCACCAGTTCATTTACATATATGACTCTTTTGTGATTGTAAAGGTGACTATTCACTGTATAGTCGAGGCACTGAGCAGCGGCAGCTCTGAAGAGAAACACTGTCCGATAGCTCAGAAACGTTTTCAGTCTTATTCAACTGCCGGGTGTTGACTGGTCAACAACTGAATGGTTACCTTTAGTCTTCCCACTGCTTCCATTCGCCCAGGACGTTGCATTGCCTCTTTTTTGTGGTTGTAATGAACTGTGACTGAATAGCAGATTGCCTTGAGAGCTAGGTGTTGTTTCATACTCTAACTACCCATCCGTTTTCATAATGCAAGCACTAAACTACAAGAGATGAGCTTGCACAATGATATGGCAGTTTATGATACAATCCACTTTTTTATGAGTCTTATTATCAACTAAATAATTTTGTCATCTCCTTAAAGGGTACTATAATGAGCAGAATGTCATCTACTTTACTCACATTTGCTGATTTTGAGTTGCCCTGGAGATGAGGATGGTGGCACATTAGTTTTTTTGATAATTTTCTTTTTATGAAGGATATACTATTACTTTTCAGATGGTATCCACACATGTTACACAACTGTATATATGTATGTGTGTATGTTCCACATAATCTCCTAAACTACTGGACTGATTTCAATCGAACTTTGAACACATCTCACTTAGTCTGGAAAGAATCTTTGTGGGGGTAAAAACCATCTAACTGTCCAAAGGGGAGGGGGGGGGGGGGGGGGGGGGTTAAAAAGAAGTGTACACCATGACATACAAATACCCAGAGTGTATTCATCCATTACCTGAGAATGAGATCACTTACTGACTTTCAACAAACCTTATACATAATTTCAAAACTTTACAAAACTTTTTCTCACTGACCACCCCACTCAAAACAATGGAAAAAAGTTTATCGCTTACTATATTTTCATGATTCATGCAGTAAAACTTCCATATTGGAGGTAGTGTTTTAATTTATTACTTCTTTGCTACTAACTGTATTGAAGACACATGTTGCAGATAGTTCTCACATATACCATTGAATGTAAATGCAAAATTTTTTCTTTGAATGATGCATAGTTCAGGAGATATGATGTCACAAACACTGAAATGTATAAAAAACTGCTGCATCAAGCACGATGTTTAAATTTATTACTTCTTTACCGTTAACTCTACTCACAAACATTTTGCAGACAGTATCCACATATACCACTGGATGTACCTGAACTGTGTGAAACTGAAACCGCAGGATGAAATTTGCTAGAGATACCGGTGAAATATGTGTAAAAGTATGAGTGAAATCTGGTGGCTGAAGCCAGAGACTGTGGTCATGTGTGTACAAGTTGCGTCTGCGCACACACACACATATATATATATATGTGTGTGTGTGTGTGTGTGTGTGTGTGTGTGTGTTCTATTTTCGACAAATATCTTGTTGGCAGAAAGCTCATATTCTGTGACTCAGCATCTCCGCTATATAGTGAAATATGTTAAATACATGTGACAAGTGTGTGCGTGGACAAAGCCGTGGGTAAAAAGTGCCTCCTGAACCACTGGACTGGTTTCAACCAAACTTGGTAGACATATCATAAACTATCCGGAACCAAATACTGAAGGGGTAAGAACCAGCAACCTCCTACTTGGGTGTGGGTGATGATGTGGAGCAAGAAAGGGGAGGAGAAGATGGGCAAACAGAGAGGGGCTAGAAGGAAATGGACAGAGACTGGGGGGAGTGTGAAATGGACCGACAAAGGGAAGAGGAGAGGAGGAGGAGGAGGAGGGGAGTGAGAGGGAAAGGGAGAGGAGGGAATGGACAGAGATGTGGCAAAGAGGAGATGGACAGACGGAAGGAAATAGACCGAGAGAATGGCAAGGAAGAGGAAATGGATAGTGAGAAGAAGAGGAGCATATGGAGAAGAAAGGGAAGAGAAGGAGATGGACAAAGAGACGGGGGAGAATGTGATGGATTTATAAGGAGGTGAGGAGGAGGTACAGGGGGTAAGGAAAAGATAAAGAGGATGAGGAGGAGACAAGAGAGGGAAGGAGGAGATTACAGAAGGAAGATGAGATGGACAAAGGGGGAAGCAGCACATGAATGGAGAGTGGGAACAGGAACACATGGAGAGCAGATGGACAGATAGAGGGGGTGAGGAGGATATGGACAGATAGAGGGGGTGAGGAGGATATGGACAGCGAGAGGGGGGAGAATATGGACAGAGAGAGGATGAGGAGGAGATGGAGTAACAGAAGATTGGAAATCAAACAATGGAAAATCCAGGATGGAATGTAACACTATTATGAAAAGGAAAAACACCACTCACCTTATAGTGGAAATGCTGAGTCGCAGGGAGGCACAACAAAAGGACTGTCACAAATATGCTTTCTCCGACAAAGGTCTCTTTGGCCGAAAGTTTGTTTGTTACAGTCTTTTTGTTGCGCCTACCTGCAACTCAGTATCTCCACTATATGGTGAGTAGTAACTTTCCTTTTCATAATAGAACACTGGAATACATACAATACCTGGACAACACTAGATACTCAGTTAGTCTATTTAAAACTAAATTTAAAATAAGCTTTGTTTAATAATTCCTTTCACTCCATTAGCCACCACCTCCGCCCCCCCCCCCCCCCCACACACACACACCACACACACCTCTCTCAAAAATAAAATAAAAACTCACTTATTTTGGATATCATCCTAGCATTCAATAACACATCTCAGTGTGTCAAAAAGGCAAATCACAAAATAAATTAGCACTTTTTTTTTTGTTAAAACGAGTGAAAAGAAATGGCTGACTTACGTAGTACACCCCCTTATGTCTAGTTCTGTAATCTGCAGGCAAGATTTGCTCAAAACTACCAAAAAGTCATCTATTTTTCTTCTTTGGTCTGATACACCTGGAGTTCCTGAAAACAAAAAAATCGAATATGTACATTTCCTCTGCTTCATAATTGAATACGTACATTTACTCTTCTTCATAATTCATACATCATCTGCAGTTGAGAGAACAGATCTTTTGGCTGATAGGCTTGATATTGAAACAAAGTCATTTTATGACTCATTTAGATGTTTCACCATACAAAACAACATATCATAAGGCATAATGATTTAACCAAACATTGCTACTAATTAAGGGACTGGAACAATTTTTCCTTCACTCTACTGCTTACAGCTTTTACCTCTTCTATCTTCTTTTCTCCATTTCTTTGCCATTCTTCCGAAAGAAAGATTTATAAAATTTTACAATTGAAAATCCAGGATGTAATGTAATAATATTATGAAAAGGATAGTTGCCACTCATCTCACAGAGGAGATGCCGAATTGCAAATAGGCATAACAAAAAGACGGTCAGAAAGTGAGCTTTCTGCCAACAAGGCCTTTGTCAGAAATAGACAAAACATCCCCCCCCCCCACACACACACATACACACACACACACACACACACACACACATACACACACACACACACACACACACACACACACACATACAGGGCTGGCGCAAGAAGCCCAAGTGCCGCCCTGTGCGAGCTGCTAAATTGCCCCCCCACCGTATTTTTTTTATTTAAACAAATCTGTTGGAAATGTCAGCAATCAATCACAATTTTTGTTTTTACTTTTCAGATCTACCTAGGTTTCGGCCACTGAGTGGCCAGTCTCAAAGCTTTTAATATGTGCTTACTTCTAACCATCATGTTGACAGTTACATTCAGCATGACGGTATAGATGTAAACATAACTCAAAGCATTGAGAATAGCCACACTGTGCCCTAAATCTATGTAGATCTGGCAAATAAAAACAAAAATTGCAACTGATTGGTGACATTCTCTACAGATTTGTACAAAACAGTCGTTGGGCACCAGCTCAAAAATGGAGTCAAACCTGATTGAAGAAATCTAGCTAATTTTAACAAGCCTTGTGAATTTACAAAGTGTTCAAATGTGTGTGAAATCTTATGGGACTTAACTGATAAGGTCATCAGTCCCTAAGCTTACACACCACTTAACCTAAATTATCCGAAGGACAAACACACACCCATGCCCGAGGGAGAACTTGAACCTCCACCAGGACCAGCCGCACAGTCCATGACTGCAGTGCCTTAGACCGCTCGGCTAATCACGCGCGGCATGAATTTACAGTTAATGTAAATAAACATTTTTCAATGGTTGTGAACAGATAATGTATTCAACGGAAAACAAAATATATTACAGAGTTTACTTTGGAATTTTATTTGGTTTGAACAATAATATTTACAGTAACTATTTACGTTGAACAAAATAAGAAACAACACAGTAAATAACCAAGACACTGATTATAATACAAAAATTCAAAAAAATACTAGACAAATCGAACCTTCCTGGCTTTTTCTTGAGCAAACTCTTTCACACGATCTGTGTAATTTAAGTCCTCTGCAAGCTTGTGCTCAATTAATATTGTTGCAAGATCATTCAAACGAGTTTGGCTCATCGTTGATCGGAGGTATGTCTTTATCAATTTCAGTTTTGAGAATCTCCTCTCTCCACTCGCAACTGTCACTGGGAGTGTTAGGAGAATTCTCAGAGCAAAGTTAACATTAGGGCAAAAATTATGTCTTCCTATAAACTTCAGAATCTCTTTTGAACTTATTCCAGGTTTCAACAATGTTGAAAGCACTTTTAGTTCCTCCCTCAACTCCAGTGCATCAATGTCGCTTGACGCATGATCTTGCAAAATCACTGCGAGGTTTCTACACTTTGTGTCCAGGCTGTCAGGAGATGCATTCTTCAGCTTGCCGATGTCGTAGAGAAAATCAAAATAACCACAATGAGATTTCAGTTGATTGAATCTCTCATTCAAAGATGTGGTTCCTATATCTAAAAGATAATAGTATAATTCAATCTTGTAACGTTTTGTTGGGTCATCTATTGTCTTCCTTCATAGGTAAAGTGTGTTGGCTTCTTACTTCATTGCCAGTACTCTAATCCATGGTAATGTTAGATCTTCTAGCTTTAATTCTGTAGCCAGTTCTTTGGAATCCATCAAGAAAGACACAAACTTTTCTTCTGTTTTGCAGGTCTCAAAATATGCTTTCATTTTTTCAAGCATTTCCACAGCCTCAGAAACATTTATATCAACGGTCTGGAGGGTCTTACTGACTGATGTGAAGCAGAACATCGTACCAGATTACCAGAGAAATGAGAAAGGTGTAATTGCTTCGTGAGAGGTCATGCCATTGAATTCTTCTGATATCTGAACCAGTATATCATAAACGCCTCGAATTTGAAACCTCAGGGGAGCAAGTGCATCGATGCGACTTTCCCAACTAGTATCACTCAGTGGCTTCAAAGAGGCGATAGAAATACATCTGCACAACAATTTAATAAACCGGATAGTGGATTTCAACTCAGCACAAGATGGGAGTCTGCATACTGAAAAAGTATGACAGGAATGCTCCATTCTAAATAGTGCCAGCATCTACGGACAGAATGGAAAGAGACAAGGACTCGATGCTCACACTGAGGCACACCACATTCCTCACCACAGGCAGCACCAATTTTCCCCACTACTGGTGTAGCTCTCTCTTCCAGAGATATGTGACTGGCCCACCTACAGTCAACATTCCAGTGGCTACATGGGATATGCAGCACACAGCAACCCAAAAATTTGTCTGAGGATGATGGGTACAAAAATCATTGAAATGTTGCAACAAGATAATGTCACCACTCAACTGACTATCCGAAAAGATTTTATCATCAGAAATGATTATGTTGTGTTTCCAGTGGCACCCCATACCACCATGACAGGTCCTAGGCTCTTATGATGATGATGAATTCAATCTAGTATGTTCATTTTCCTGGTAGCCTCCACACACAGATGTGTGCATTGTGAAGCTGTGTGCAGAACTTGGAACCATCTCAAAAGATGACATGGTGCCACTCCTGTGCCCAGTGTTGTTACTATGTGCATCACTTCAGAGTACCTCTCTTTCTGCTGCTGTGCCAAGGCAAGCCACAATAATAGTCCCAATGCTAACTATCTATGGCATTCCAGACTTTGTCGCACTGGAAAAAAGTGCATTTCCAGGCTCAAGGTGTGTGACACAGCTGTACGACCCTACATAGCTGAGCAGTGTCTAGCCTCTCAGGTGCTAATCACATGGGCTGTTGAGATCCTGTATGACATTTGGTATGGCCCTCCTGAACCGACAGATCCCCTATTTGTGTGATAGTCACGGGGTCCCAACCAACACAAGCAGCAGCAATATTAAAGAATGACAAACAGCAGTCTCAATTCTGGCATGCACTGATTTCTGCTTGTTAGCAAGCAACAACATGATGTAATCACAAACAAATAACATTCCAAAATAATTCCTGAATGAAGGACCTACTGTATGATGTTTCCTTATACACAGAATTCAGATGGAGTTACTCCTAATTTGCTTTGTGCAGTTGCACTAAAATTATAACCATTTGCATATCAAAGCATTTAGTGCATTTCATACCAGTTTAGAGTTTGCTGCATGCCACTTTCAAGGTGCTGCAGTTCTGATGGTCAACAGTCTCTATCCTCATCATGAATGGGATTCTACACTATCCATTCTAGGTAGCTTTCAGGGAATTTATTTAGTATCATTTTGCAGTATGTCTCGGTGTGGGTGTGGCTGTCATGAGAAAGACCCAATCATAAGTTTATGTACACTGTCGATACTGGGTCCTGCCCAATCAATCACAGACGCAGCTACAATTTATATCTCCGCGGATTTAAGCTTCTTGTCTACTTTGATTAAAACAACATTTCCACTTCATTTTTGATATAGGCCTCATTTTCTCTGAAAATCTCACTGTTAACAATTTCATGTCTCACCAAGCTTTCTGTATCTAGTATTATATGAGTCCCATTTCTCTTTAGAAGTGCTCCAGACTCTGTTACTTTCGTGCAGATACTTAAGCTGTTGATCACTAAGGTTCTAATAGTTTCATCTCTTTGGATCTTACACTAATATTTAAGTACAGATATCTTTAACTGGATTGGATGGAGAGTTGCTGAATTAAAAAAAGAGTCTTGCACGTGCCCCATCAAAGTCACCAACACTGGTAGTAGCCTCCGTTGCTGTGTAGTGACCCTCTGACCTACGTACGGTAACCCAGCAGTTCTCAATCCTATGACGTACGTTCAGAGAGACACATGCTATTTGTCACAGAACCTACAAAGTCTCTGGTTCAAACATTATTATGCAAAACAGCATCAACATTATTGTGTATTGTCACAGCAACTGACAGAAACCTAGAAGAGTATATGATTAAATAAAGCTATCTTCAGATACAAAGGAGAAGTAAGATTGATCTGGGGAAAAAGTGCTTATTGAACTGCTTGCCTCTTGGGTCAATAGATGTCACCGACAAATGGAATAACTTAATAGAGCAAGTTTTACTATCATCACATAAAAAATAAATCTGTACATATTAACAACTAAGTTACAGTCCAGTTGATGAGTTTTTGTATTTAGGTCAACTGGGGGGGGGGGGGGGGGGGGGGGGGGGGGGAAGATCTGGATGGACAAGAAAGAAAACAGAAGTGTAAAATCTGTTTGGGGGTGCTTTTGGTAAACCAAATTGAGCTTTTAAAATTAAGATTCCAAACTGTCTGAAATGGTAACTTTGGGTAAGTGTGTATCACAGGTGCTGGGTTACAAGAGTGAAATGTGGACTTTCATGAAAATGACTGAAGCACTGAGAGCTGCTAAGTGAGCAATGAAGAGAAGTGTGTTGTGAATTATTAGGAAAAACAGGAAAACAAAGGGCTCAGGGAACAGATTGAAGTTGGAGATGTAACTGTGATAGAATGAGGTGGAGGTGGGTGGGGCATGTAACCAGGTAATTTTGTGCACCTAAGTGGTCTGGTGCAAGTCTCTCAACTGGATGCCACTATGGCACCTGGCACATCCATAACCTACCCCAGCAATACTGCTAGGGAAAGGGGGCATACAGTTCAATGCAGAATCCAAACCACATGTTGTTCCTGATGGATGTTCACATCATTGAGAGAAGAGGGCTAAGTTAAAGGCAGATTAAAAATTCTGTAGCCTGACCGAGATGCAATCACATGGGATTTCAGTTTCCAGGTACATACTTTGTCATTATATCACCAAGCCTGACTACATAGCCAGCTGAATTTATGGTAGGTAGGCCATGGATGTTTGTTGCTGAATTACAGTAAATTATATAATATTTATACGGTAATCTATTGGAAAGTAGGTAGGTAACATTACAAAACCAGTAGAAGCAGCATGCATCCAAATATCTAAATATTATAATATATGAAAGAGTCTAGAGGAGCCCCTTATCCAGCAGTAGATGTCAAATGTTTAGTGATAAGACTGATGATGTTAACAATGTTAACGAATATAAATCTTAGATGTCTTACCATGGAGATACTTCAATGCCACTTTGCGCAATTTGTTGCTTGGAGAAAATAATGTAGTAACTTCATTCATATATGAAGAGCTACATGGTAATGTATACATAATGCTTTCAAGATTATCTAATACTGCTGGATCAATATCTTCAGTCCCCTGGAAGTAAAGAGAAGTGTCAAAGTACACTACCAATGATAGTTAAAGAAAAATTCTACCAAATGATAGTTAATGAAAAAGTTAATGAAAAAAGGAAATACAATGGCAATCCAGGAAATAATGATCAGTTTTGCTTTCCCACTGCTTCTATCCAAGTTCAAACATTTATCTCAACATCTTTTCTCAGTGTTGTCAAATCACCAGCCACACAAGCTGTTGTTATGCATCCTATAGTTGTTTAAAATCGACTATGTGTTAAAAAGTCCTGTTGGTTATTTAATGAAAGAAACATGTGAAACATTCAACAACAGGCAAAACTAAACTGCATGATGAAACATGACCTAGACATCTGTCTTACATCACAGATGACTTGAAGAACCAAGTGAAGAAATCGTACAAGACAAACTTGTAACTGCAGACAAGTTATGACAGTTATTTCCTATATATTTCTCATTCTGTGTTCAGTGGAATTATGTCTGTCTATTGTGGCTACAGCAAAATTATTGGATGATGGGTTCCCTGACAACTGAGAGAGCAACGTAAAACAAATACAGAGTGAACCATAACTCCACCAACAAACTTTCAGAGGTTGTTCAGTGCTACCTTCCAAGTCTTTTGGTACAAGGGACTTACAGTCTCCAACAGCATATTTGGTTTGTTATTGCAACCACCCTTGTTTCTGTGAAAATACATTCAGAACATTGAAGAAACATGTAATAAACCATAACCAAAACATATAACACACAACACAGAGTAACACAACAGCCCTCAGACAAGACAGTGTACTGTGATGTCATTGCTATCACTGCAGGAACAGCTCAACATTGCTTCATGGTCCCACTCTTCCACTGCATTCAGTGAACCCATACAAGAGGTGCATACTGGCCAACTCTTCATCAATAAACCTATCCATACAGCTGTGTA
Organism: Schistocerca serialis cubense; assembly: GCF_023864345.2. Lineage (NCBI taxonomy): Eukaryota > Metazoa > Arthropoda > Insecta > Orthoptera > Acrididae > Schistocerca > Schistocerca serialis. Next base: position 22,818,281 of record NC_064644.1, on the reverse strand, counting down.
CCAATGTTAAGATACAACTAAAACTGCCAGAAACACAAACCCACAACAGAACTAGGCAGTACTGAATGCAAACTTGAATGCAAAGAGTAAAATGGGTACTACTCTTGTCAACAGGAGGTTCTGTGAACGAAAAGAAACAAGCAATGTTGTGCAATATTTTCAGTGCAACAGAGATACAAAGCTAATTGTTGCTAGAAACAAAATGAAATGTAATAACTGTGTAATGATCCCCAAAGACCATGGGTCCCTTATATCAAAACTCTCAAAGTATTGCCAAACAACCTTTGGAAGTTTGTTGTTGGAGTTCTGGTACACCCAGTAAAATGGCTGCAGTACTGACATTTTTTATGCAATAGCATACATGTGGAAATGCTTTTCTGGTTCAAACTATTACTTTGTGCTGAAACATGGGTGTACACTACACCTCACAAATAAGTGCAAAACGCTTAACTGGCATCATCCTTCATCAACTAAAAAGCTGCAAAAACTGAAAAAACTGTGCCAACAAAAAAGTTTCTGACAATTGTTTTTTGCCCTTTGCCCTTTGCCTTTTGGTGGATTTCACACCAAAAAGTGTTGTTACAAATCCAGATCAATATTGTGACACCTTAAGAAAACTACAGCGAGCATTTTAAAATCGTAGGCATGAAGTACCGCATCCCAGTATTGAGTTACTTAATCACAATGCCCATCCTCAAAATGCTGTGGTAATCAGAAGCTTACTGGATCTATCTGGATGGGAATTTTTGATCATTCACCTCACAGTGCAGACCTTGCATTGGTGATTTTCACCTTCACAAAGCACAAAAAGTTCTTGGGTAGGAAATACATTGAAAAGTAATAGACACAGGTTTAAAAGAGTAGTAGTAGCTAACTGTGATGTGGGGATTTCTACACGATTGCAGACAGATACAACGAATACTTCAATGTACGAATGTGATTAGGTAGAGAAATAAAGTACATTGGAGACTCCATTAACCACACTAATTGTTGCCAGAGGTCATTCACACAATCAAAAATCCATATAACTAAATGAATGAAGGAAAGCAATTCTTGTATGATTAATATAGAAAGATAACCTATGTCACCTGCGTATGGCTATCGTTTAGCTACATTGTTATATGGTTATTTTTTTAGAGTTAATAAATAATGTTAAGTGTATATTTAAAACAACAAAAACAAATTAAACTTATTAAAATCAACAACAAAAATCAATGTTTCTTAAAAGATTGTTGTTGTTTTTGCAGCCATTAGTCTGAATACTGGTTTGATGCAGCTCTCCATGCTACTGCATCCTGTGTGAGCCTCTTCACCTCCAAATAAATACTCCAACCTACATCCTTCTGAATCTGCTTTCTGTATTCATCTATTGGTTTCCCTCTACAATTTTTACCCCCCCCCCCCCCCCACTTTCTCCAGTACAAAATTAGTGATCACCTGACGTCTCAGAATGTGTCCTATCAAGTGATCCCTTCTTTCGGTCAAGCTGTAACACAAACTTCTTGTCTCATCAATTCTATTCCGTAACTCCTCATTAGTTACATGACCTACCCATCTAATCTTCAACATTCTTCTGTAGAACCACATTTCAAATGCTTCTATTGTCTTTCTGTATAAACTGTTTATTGTCTACGTTTCACTTCCATATGTGGCTACACTCCGTACCAATACTTTCAGAAAAGACTACCTAAAACTTAAATCTACATTTGATGTTAACAAATTTCTCTTCTTCAGAAATGCATTTCTTGCCACTGCCTGTCTACATTCTATATCCTCTCTACCTTGGCCATCATTTTGCTGCCCACATAGCAAAACTCACCTATTACTTTAAGCATCTTGTTTCCTAATCTAATTCCCATAGCATTGTCCGATTTAATTCGACTACATTCCATTATCCTTGTTTGGCTTTTATTGATGTTCATCTTTTATCATCCTTACAAGGCAATGTCCATTACATTCAACTGCTCTTTCAAGTCCTTTGCTGTCTCTGACAATTACTATGTCATCAGCAAACCTCAAAGTTTATATTTCTTTTCCTTGAATTTTAATTTCTACTTCAAATTTTCTTTGATCTCCTTTACTGCTTGTTCAATGCACACATTGAACAACATCAGGTATAGGCTACAACCCTGTTTCACTCCCTTCTCAACCACTGCTTCCCTTTCATGCCCTTTGACTCATATTACTGCAGTCTGGTTTCTGTACAAGTTGTAAACAGCCTTTTGCTCCCTGTATTTTATGCCTGCTACCTTCACAATTTCAAAGAGTGTACTCCAGTCAACACTCAAAATCTTTCTCTAAGTCTACAAATGCCATAAGCATAAGATTACCTTTCCTTGACCTATTTTCTAAGATAAGTTGTAGGGTCAGTATTTCCTCTTGTGTTCCTACATTTCTCTGAATCCAGACTGATCTTCCCTGAGGTCGGATTCTACCAGTTTTTCCATTCTTCTGTAAAGAATTCATGTTAGTATTTTGCAACCATGACTTATTAAACTGATAGTTTGGTAATTTTCACACTTGTCAGCAACTGCATTCTTTGGAGTTGGAATTAAGAGATTAGACACATTTTAGTATTTATGTCCATATTTTCTTAAAATTAAAATACTGCAACCTCATTCATGAAATACCTCACAAAAGTCACATAGGACAATCACTGTAGTTTAATTTTGTTTAAAATATTTGGTAATTGTCATTTGATGTAAACAATTTCTTCTGTTCATTGCTGCTACATCATGAATTCGTTTTAACTGTAATAAACTCATGATCACACTCTCTTTTTCGAGCCATTTGAAGATTGTTTCCAGGTCTTGAAATGCTTCTGCATGAGTTGATCCTACATTATTTTCTGCATCTAATTATCTTCTGTAACATCATCTTGCATTTCTTGCTGTTTTTTTGCCTGCAATATATTTTCAACAATTTCATCATCCGAGATGACCTGAAAACACTGATCATTACTGTCACAAGTGATCTGCTCTTTCATTTCATTGGCATTTCATTCACGGCAGATCTGTATGATTGTCATTGGCTCATTTATATCCTCTGAAACAGAATCATCCATTCAGTTACTAAATTTTTGTACTTCTGTTTTAGTGTTCTATACCAAGCTCTGTTCAGAGTCTTCCTTTCAATCAAATCCCACACATCTACAGCCACGTAACAACAATCCTTTTAAATTCATCTCCTTGAACAATGAGAAAACAACTTCTACATTATCTTCATCAACAGATAACAATCTACATAAAAGTTGTTTTTTGTAAAGTAGTTTTAATGTTTCACAATCACTTTGATACACTGGTAGTAGCATGGATGTCACATTAGGAGATAAAAGTTTTACTCTCTCCCTCTTAACAGTTCAGCTAAAGGATGGGTTGGCACATTATCCACCCTTTTTTTTTTTTCTTCGGGGTTAAAAATGTTGCCATACCAATCAATGAATTTTCAGAGTTCGCCCCTGCTCTTTTCTGACTTTTATTACTTAATGGAACACTGATATTTTAGAAGAATCTGACATTTTTTGATTTTCCCATGAGCAGCAAAGGCATTTTATGGATCCTGGTAGCAACTGCACAAACTGATATTGTTACTTGCTCTTTACTAGTTTTATATCCTGGAGATGAACTCTTTTGACAAGAAGAAAAAGATTTTGATGGTAATTATTTCCAATTTAATCCAGTATCACCAGCATTGTAAAGAAAGTCCAGGTCATAATTATCATCCAGTTATTTTTTTAAACCACGACTAAAAAAAATTGCTGCATTTACATCAACTGACATTTTTTCAATTTGTATTTCCCACTCACAAATTCCATGATGAGATTCAAATCTGTACAGCCAAATGTTACATGCAAAAATGATTTATCACCACCTATTTTTTATTTAGCTGTACTTCTTTTCACAGAGCAAAGGAATAGATATTGGTTGCGCAGTGATCATATCTGTAAAAACCAACAATACAAAGCTTCTTCCAAAAGTTCACTTTTCAGTTTCTTCATCACTCTTTGATGTTCACTCCTGTCTTCACTATCAAGTTTGCAGGATTGATTATAGTAGAAGTATCTACACCATGCATATCAGCTAACTTATGACTAGTTTCTCCTTTTTTTAATGAATCAATTAATCAATAACACCATCCTCTTCCACTTTTGACATTTTTAAGCACAGACACGACACTTTGCAGTGGCATAATGACTGGCAACTGTAACTCACAAAATAATGACAAAATTATTTGATAGGGTAGATAAAAAATATACTCAACAAGAGGCAGCAGAACACACACATAGAAGATGGTTGTAAGTGGCAAGCTTTTGGAGCCAGTGGCTCCTTCTTCAGGTAGAAGGACTGAAGGGGAAGGAAGAGGGGTGAAGGAAAAGGACTGGAGAGGTCTAAGAAAAGGGGTAGATTTTGGGAAAGTTGCCCAGAACCATGGGTCAGGGGAGATTTACTGCATGGGATGAGAAGGATAGACACAATGATGAAACATGTACTGTCTAACTCAAACAATAAAGAAATGCATGGGGCAGAGATCGTGTGGAGTGCGGGGTGTGTTTTGCCAGCATGACATTTCCTTGCACCACAGATAAAACTACAAAAATATTTGCTCACAGTTGACAATCTAGATACTCACAAATCCATGTAACTGAGGCTCAGATGATCGAGTCTCCACTCTAACCTTAAATTTTATGACATATTTTCTGTTAATAAAATATGTTTCTTCAAATTACTGAAGCCAAGTAACTGTTACTTCCTGGATTTTCCTCATACTCTTAAATTCTTTACACTTTATCCCATTTACTTATTAATGTGCTTGATATATTGAAATAATTCTTGCACTCAAAAGAGAATAAATCACTGGCACCGTCCCAAAGAAGTTATAAATTTTGCTTCTACAATATTTTTTGCAACATCAAAAGTAAAATAAAGGAGAGAAACAATAAGATCAGATGCTAAGTGGCCATCTGGAGGAGATAAAAGAAAAACTCATATCATAATATCCAGTGATAACACGATAGAAACGATAACAGTTGATTAATGATTAATGTGCTAATTTTCTTCTCTTGCATCGTTCAACCAGTCAATCAACCACGACTTATTAAAGTGCCAATTTGGTTATACTCACACCTATCAGCATTTGTTTTCTTTGGAATTGGAATTATTATATTCTTCTTGAAGTATGAGGGTATTTTTCCCTGTCTCATACATCTTGCACACTAGATGGAACAGTTTTGTCATGGCTGGTTCACTCGAGGTTATCAGTAATTCTGACGGAATGTTGTCTACTCCCAGAGCCTTGTTTCAACACAGGTCGTTCAATGCTCTGTCAAATACTCCTCGCAGTATCCTATCCCCATCTCATCTTCATCTACATCCTCTTCCATTTCTATAATACTGCTCTCAAGTACATCTCCCTTGTGTAGACACTCTATGTACTCCTTCCACCTTTCAGCTTTCCCTTCTTTGCTTAGCACTGGTTTTCTATCTGAACTCTTGATATTTATACAGTTGCTTCTCTTTTCTCCAAACACCTATTTAATTTTCCTGTAGATGGTATATATCTTTCCACTAGTGATATATACTTCTAATTCCTTACATTTCAGCTCTAGCTATTCCTGCTTAGCCATTTTGCACTTCCTGTCAATCTCATTTTTTTAGTTGTTTGTATTCCCTTTCACCTGCTTGATTTACTGCATTTTTATATTTTCTCCTTTCATCAATTAAATTTAATATCTCTTGTGTTATTAATGGATTTCTATTATGCCTTGTCTTTTTTACCTATCTGAACCTTTGCTGTCTTCACTATTTCATCTCTCAAAGCTATCGATTTATCTTTTACTGTATTTCTTTCCCTTGTTCTTGTCAATTGTTGCCTAATTCTCCCTCTGAAACTCTCAACAACCTATGGTTCTTTCAAATTATCCAGGTGCCATTTCCTTAATTTATTATCTTTTTGCAATTTCTTCAGTTTTAATCTACACTTCATAACCAACAAATTCTGGTCAGAGATCACATCTGCCCCTGGAAATGTCTTATAATTTAAAATCTGATTCCGAAATCTCTGTCTTAACATTACATACTCAACCTGAAACTTTCTGGTGTCTCCAGGTCTCTTGCACATGTACAACCTTCTTTCACGATTCTTAAGCCACATGTTAGCAATGACTACATTATGCTCTGTGCAAAATTCTAGCAGTTGGCTTTCTCTTTCAGTCTTTTCCCTCATTCCATATTCACCTACTTTTTTTTCTGATCTCCATCCTCCTACTATCAAATTCCAGTCCCACATCACTATTAAATTTTTGTCTCCCTTAATTAGCCATTAGCCACCAGCTTTCCTGAATTGTGCATGTGGAAATCCTCCCTGCAATATATCCTATATTCCCATAACCCCCCCCCCCCCCCCTGGCCTCAGCCTTTGTTAGTAACTGTTCTTCATCCACTCCAGCACTACACAGCCTTCTATTTCGCCAATAACCTCACACAGTCCTTTTACTTCTCTCCTCCCCCCCCCCCCCATCCCCCACACCCCCTCAGCCCGCCCTCCACCCACCTCCTGGTTGCCCTATCCTCTCCACTCCTCATCCGTGCCTGTATGCTGCCACAAGCAGTACTTTACTGTGCCGCACCCCTATCCTGCTATCCCTCCCTCTCCCTCCCCAGCCTCCTCCATAACTTGAACAAACCAGATTTCTTCTCCCATCATGCACAGTTACTCGCAGACCGGCCTAGTGTTTTTGTTGTAACTGTTTGCTACGCAACATCTCCACTATTTGGTGAGAAGCAACATTTCCCTTTTTAGATTTTCTAATTTTCCTGTCCAATTAATGGATCTAACATTCCACACTCTCATCCATACAATGCCAGTTTAATATAACCTGATGTCAATATTCTCCTGAGTGGCCCCTATTACCAACATTAAAATGACATAAAATGGAATTAAAATGATGTAAAGTTTCACAAACTCTTTCCTTAATTACATGCAAATGTTTGATATCAGTAAATTCCTACAATGATAAGAGTCGTCTTCTCTTGTGCCAATGAGGTTCTGACGGGTACTTTACTCTGGAGATTTTATGTGTATACTTGCACCCTAAGTACCAGACTTCTTTACTATCTTTACTGTGTCTTCTGCAACTATGATGTTCATGATGTCATTATTCTATTTTCCAATATTATTCAATATGGTCTTTGTTGCATAGGTCTGTAAGACTATCAGTTATATTCATCAGTTCTTCCAATAGTGACTGAAAAACTCAACATGTTTCAATAGTGCTGTGACTCTCTATCATTGCAACACGAGATGAAGGATATCCTATCCAAAATCCTACCATCCAAAGCAGTATCCCATTATCTATTCCTGTAGATGATCCAAGTGCACATACAAACTCAACCTTCCACTGCAGTCTAATAAGAATCATTTTCAATCTTATTGAGGGTCGAGGGGCAAAAGAATGTAGTCACACTATACACCCATTGTTTTACAGTTACAGTGCAGTGTTCTATATTGTTATGGTTCGTATTCAGCCAACTACATATATTAATTACCACTGCCAAACTGTAGCTAATGCAAACTTGATCAAGTTGCTCAACATGCTGCACACACTACAACACCATGGACATCAAAGCTGCTTCAGTGCCTGTTCCATTGAGATAAAACATTATTAGTGAAAAATTGATGTTCCATTCTTTAGGCTACACAGAAGTTAGGGGAGGGACAAATAATGCCCACCACTCCACAATTCAACCACGAGTGGGCACCAGTGAGAAAACAATGCTATTGCCACCTAGCAGAACTGTTTGGTAAAACTTTTATGTGTAGAAGCTGTGGCTGAAGATGAGTACTTACGTTCCAACCAGAGATAGAATTTGTAGCACTAGTTAAATTTTGAGCCATCTAAGAAATGATTACTGTCTTACATCATGGTGATGTGATTCATAGTTTATCTGTGAAAACATACAAAAGTGCAGCAGACATTCAATCCTCCTCCTCCTCCCCCTATCCCTCTCCCTATACCACCCCCCTCCCCCTCCCCACCCCAAACCCCTAGTTTTTCTCTCTTTGGTTGGACATGAAGTAGGTAAAAGCTGCGATTAAATTGCTTTTGATAAAATTATATTTCGACATATAATGAAATATTAGGAAACAGTGGAGCGATTTCTTTTTTAGTGCACACACACACACACACACACACACACACACACACACACACACAAATAATTCAACTGAAACATGAGTGAGTAGCTATCTTTTCCTTTCCATAAATATTGTCTTAACTGGATTATACTTATTTTCATATTTTGCACTTTAGTGATTTAATTAAATTGTTCCTCAAATGTTGAACTATCCAATTTGTTCGTAATTCAGTGAAAATCTTTGAATATTTTGTCATTTTGTAGCCAGAAATAGTTTTGAACAATTTTTAGTTTCAGTTCTATTCCACACTGCATTGTAATTTTATTACATATATTCTCCCTTTTCCCACCCTCCAAATTCCAAGATGAGTGTTTCATAAACTAATTTTCTGGGATTATGCATAAAATTTTGTTTCAATAATTGAAACTTGTGTTGATGGAGATTCAAATGATGGTTTCTTGCAGAAAAGCACTGAAGCCACCAGTAGTTTTGCAATACTGAGAAAAGCATTTAGTGCTGAGACTGCAGAACTATTCCACTGTGTGTCACATGACCACACTGCATGCAAATGGTTGCAACTGTTTTCAGATTCTGAGATTTGTATAAAATTCTGTCCTAGTTATGGGAAACAGTGTCCTTGTTGAGTGATTCTTGTTAAAACTTAACAACCGTTTCTCTAATAAGCCACCCCACCAGTACCTTTACAAAACCATCTTTCAAAAAATACCCACCCAGTCTTTATCTCCACTTCAGTGTTTTGCTTTAGTATCTGCTTCACACATTATTATTATTGTTTCCAGAACGAGATTTTCACTCTGCAGCAGAGTGTGTGCTGATACAAAACTTCCTGGCAGATTAAAACTGTCACATCCATTATGACTAACCAGGCTGTTATGCCATGGTCGGTTGATGAATTTTGTCTCAATTCCCAACGTTTCGTCCCCATCTGCGGGAGACATCTTCAAGGGGGTCTGTATTTCGATGGAAGGTCCAACACACCCACTGGCTCACTACTGACTGCCGCTAAATTCCGTGTCCACGCGCTCCCGCACCACGGCGCGATATCACATGTTTTGAAAACGTCAGTGCAATTGGCCGCTGTCCGCTGCCGTCGATTGCTGTTGCCACCACCCAGTAGTGGACGGGTGGTACACATCTTCTTTAACACCGACGTGAAATTAAACGGTATATGGATGCCAGTGTTAAAGAAGATGTGTACCACCCGTCCACTACTGGGTGGTGGCAACGGCGATCGACGGCAGCGGACAGCGGCCAATTGCACTGATGTTTTCAAAACACGTGACGTCACGCTGCGGCGCGGGAGTGCGCGGACATGGAATTTAGCGGCAGTCAGAAGCGAGCCAGAGGGTGTGTTGGACCTTCCATCGAACTACAGACTCCCTTGAAGATGTCTCCTGCATACGGGGACAAAACGTTGGGAATTGAAACAAAATTCATCAACCGACCATGGCATAACAGCCTGGATAATCATAATGGACATAACATTTCCAGCCGTGAAAGTCTAAATTTTAGTATCAGATTAAAACTGTGTGCCAGACCGAGACTCGATCTCGGGACCTTTGCCATTCGCGGGCAAGTGCTCTACCAACTGAGCTACCCAAGCACGACTCGCACCCCGTCCTCACAGCTTTACTTCTGCCAGTACCTCGTCCCCTACTTTCCAAACTTTACAGAAGCTCTCCTGCAAACCTTGCAGAACTAGCACTCCTGAAAGAAAGGATATTGCAGAGACATGGCTTAGCCACAGCCTGGGATGTTTCCAGAATGAGATTTTCACTCTGCAGTGGAGTGTGTGCTGATATGAAACTTCCTGGCAGATTAAAACTGTGTGCTGGACCGAGACTCGAACTCAGGACCTTTGCCTTTCGCGGGCAAATGCTCTACCAACTGAGCTACCCAAGCACGACTCACGCGCTGTCCTCACAACTTATTATTGTTGTTATCATCATCATCATCATCATCATCATCATCATCATCATCATCATCATCACCACCATCATCATCATCATCATCATCTTCCATCAGTTTGAATTCCCTTATCACAGGCAACTCGTTGATTTCAGATACAGGTCTACATTATGTTAAGACTATTGGTCACTGGGGTCCTGGAAACCATAACATTTATTTTTAATTCTAATAACTTTAATTATGCTGAGCAATACTTTGATAGCTTCATGTGTGAAGCCCAACCATGCGCGCTTAACCTTGTGACGTTTCAAAACACCTAACATCATAATATGTGCATATAATATGTGCATAAAATTCTTGCTCCCATTCTTTGTATTTAATTCAACTTTCTTAGAATTCAATGGACCCTATAGGTCTGGAATTATTTGTGCATGTATTACACAATCATTAGTGTTGTTAATGTCCTGACAGTTTCAGTAATAGTCACAAACCAAAAACCAACATGGTGTCATTGACTTTTGCTGTTATCCTCTACTATTATGAGTCGCTACTACTTACCACTACAAAACATCATGCAGTTTCTACATCAGTTCAAACATGCTGCAATAATATGGTTATACAGTTCTAAATGAGTGCCAGAAAAAAATTGTGAATAATGAAATAGTAACAAGCAAATTTTGTTATTGCTTCTACATAAGCACAGATATGGTTAGGAGACTTAGGCAATGGGTCACAAAATATTCTACATCTGTGGACACACTAATGTGGGCTACTAATTCCACTGCCATTCCAATGGTTATTGTACAGAACCTTACCTCAACTGCTGGTGGCCGTAAGTGGAGATGAATCAGTGATGGATATTCAGATGCCATTAAGTTTACTGTTTTGTCAGGGCACACTGATTTTAATCTGCGTGAAGGAATATTGAGTAAAGGAGGATATGGAAATAAATATTCCACATTACAAAACTGTTTTTCTGAAGGGGAACCTGGAAAAAATAATAATGTAAGATTCAATTTAATGTGAACTATATTACTGAGATACACATAATATTTGCAATACACCATAATATAACAGATGAGACTCATATAATGTAGTATATGATACATGAAACTAGTATACGAGCCAATAGGCTATAATTCCATTACACATATTTATAGGTACATCTTTACTTTCAACTTGCACCAGTTATTGTTAAATGATATTTAATGCACTAATAGAGAATATAAATTATTTTAATATAAATCCTGTTCAAAGATTTGCAAACAGATGACAACAATTGTTTGTAAAATACCCATGTACAAATTAATAGTTTTAAACAGGAGATGAAAAAGAGTAATCTGTGTAAAATATTAAAAACTGTCACATGGAACTACCACAATTGTAGGCAAGTGAAGGACCAGAATGAATTTTCACTCTCCTGTGGAGTGTACTCTGACATGAAACTCTGTGGCAGTATAAAACAGTGTGCCAAACCAAGACCCAAAACCAAGAACCTTTGCTTTTTATGGGAAAGTGTTCTACCAACTGAGCTACTCACACACAACCAATGATCCTTTCTCACAGCTTTACTTCTGCCAGTACCTCGTTTCTTACCTTCCAAACTTCAGAGGAGTTCTCCTGCATAGCCAGCAGAACAAGCACTCCTGGAAGAAAAGATATTGCAGAGACATGACTTAGCCACAGCTTGGGGGATGTTTCCAGAATGAATTTCACTCCCCAGTGGAGTGTGTTTGTTATGAAACTTCATGGTAGATTAAAACTGTGTGTCAGACCAAGACTCGAACTTGGCACCTTTGCCTTTCGCGGGCAAGTGCTGAATCAACTGAGATACTACTCATTCTGGAAACATCTCCTGGGCTGTGACTAAGCCATGTCTCCACAGTATCCTTTCTGTCAGGAGTGCTAGTCCTGCAAGTCATGCAGGAGAACTTCTTTTAAGTTTGGAAGTAGGAGATGAGATACTGGTGGAACTAAAGCTGTGAGGACAGATTGTGAGTCATGCTGGGGTAGCTCAGCTGGCAGAGCATTAGCCAGCGAAACGCAAATGTCGTGAGTTCTAAGTCTTAGTCTGGCACACAGTTTTCATCTGCCATGAAATTTAAAGTGAAGGACTAATTTAATTCCATCCAAAATTAATGTAGGGTAATAGTAGCTGTTAAAAATACTCATGTTGTAATATTTGGAACTGAAAGCATCTATATTTGATGAACTAATAATAAGAACTATGTTTATGTTTTCTACTGTGCATAATGTTATGCTGAAATAATTTCATATGTACCACTCATCATTGTAAACTAATTAAAATACTGTTTCTAATAATGCCTAAGGCTGATGACATTCTGCAACTACTGTGGAGTAGTACTGGTTGTTGTATTAGAGCACTGCAAGTCAGACAATAATTGCTATGGTAAGTTTTTAGCAGCAAGTTTGTGGTTCTTGCTATGGAATGGAGTTCTTCTAAGGTTCAGTTTGTAAGTTGATCAGAATAAAATCAAAAAGTTATTTATCACATGGAATTTGAATTTTTGTTTCAAAAGTTACCATACATGAACTGCCAATGTAATACCAGCATATTCCTATAGCAAGAACCCAAGAATGCTGCAGCAATTAGATAGAAACATCAACAATTCTCACCAAATGAAATTACCATCTAGCTAGAAATAATGAATGTAGCATTACCCATTCAAACAACTGGTAATATGAAAGTAAATTTGCTGAAGCAGATGTGACCAATAAAGTGAAAAATTTGGATTTCATTAATTTATTCTCACAATTTGTTTAAGAACAGTATTACAACACACAATATTTTGGTGCAGATATTACACAACACATCCATTGTGTGATAGTATTTGTTGTCTTTTCCTATACAATTTATAAAGTAAATATGTGTCATTTATTTTATGTCTCTTAGCCTTTTATGCATCCTTGGGAGAAGCTATATAATTTATTAAGAAAGTAACCCAATACATTCCCTTTCTGTAAGTCAACTGTTCCCCTTGCCACAAAATGTTCTCCCTGGAATGGCTGTTAACACCAAAGCAATCAATGTAACACGATTAATTAGAAACCAGATTCAAGAAAAAAGAGGTCCAAGTTTGGCCTCTCAGAAATGCCAAGGGCATGAGTAACAGAACAGAATGTTATTTGGGTGTAACCTTAACGATGAGTCGTTCCATGCATTCACCTCAAGGAATTTAGGGAAGCCACATAAAACTGGGGTCACCACATAGGGATTTGGAACCTGGTTTCCTCAGTACACTTCAGGCCACCTCATTCAGTAACTGGGTGCAATTCTTTCTTCGTCTACTCAAATCAAGAATTAATTCAAAGTAAATGAGAGCTCAGGTTCTTCATGAAGGTTGTTATTTATTTATTTATTTATTTATTTATTCATCCAGCGATCATCTGATGATATAGTATTTGTCATCACAACACCATGAAAGCAAATAGTTCAAATACACTGGCAGAAAAAAAAAAAATCACAACACCAAGAAGGAGTTGAGAGAGATAAATGAAAGTTGGTAGGCATGTTTCTACACTTGGAAGATGACATCTATTCAAACTTTGCACCAGTTATGTAAGAGTGGCACTTTTAGTGCCACTATGAGGATGCAAATTAGGTTTGCTTTAAATATGTGCTGTAATGGTTGAGATTGGACATCACAAGTTGATGTTAGTCAAGAAGGCATTTAAGAAGATGAATCACCATTATCAACAGCTCACTGAGTTTGAACTACATCATGTGTTAAGGCTACTAGAAGCTGGATATTCCTTCTGCAATACTGCAGAAAGACTTTGCAGCGGTGGTTATGGGAAAGTACGCTTGCAAGAAGACTGAGTTCTGGATGGTCATGTGGCGCTATGGAGGGGAAGACAATCATGTTTGTCATATGGCTTTGGTGCATCATACTGCAGCTGCAGCAGCAATTTGGGCAACAGCTGATACCACCATGACACAACAAACTTTTACAAAATGGCTACTTTAAGAACGACTCAGAGCCAGTCACCCTGTAGCATGTATTCCACTGACTCTAAACCACTACCGTTTGTGAGTGCCAGTGACGCTATGCGTTGGTTAGGAGGAAGCCAGTTGAGGAGCTGTCACAAACCTGTCTGTGTACTATGCACACTGAACCTACATCTAGAGTTATGGACTGGGGTGCAAGTTCGTATGACAGTAGGAGCATTCTCGTGGTTATCCCGTACTTCCTGATTCCAAATTTGTACACCAATCTGGCAATTCGACATGTTGTGCTGCCATTCATGAACAGCATTCAAGAGGGTGTTTTCCAATAGGATAATGCTCATCCACATACTACTGTTGTAACCCCAGGTGCTCTACAGAGCGCTGAACTGTTGCCTTTGGCTGCTGGATCACCAGATCTGTCTCCAATCAAGCATGTGTGGGATCTCGTCGGACCACAACTCCAATGTTATCCGTAACCAGCAGTGACAAACCCTGTACTGACTGACCAAGTACAACAAGCATCAAACTCCATCCCACAAACTGACATCCAGTACCTGTCAAACACAGTGCATGCATGTTTGTATGCTCGCTTATTAAAGTACCAACATTTCGCATTGCCAATGGCTTTCCTTGCACTTATTTTAACCTGCGATCTTGCAATGTTAACACTTAAATATGGCACTTACACAAATATATATCCAAAATTTCATTACTTTACATTAATTATATCTTTGTGTTGGGATTTTTTTCCACCACTGCATACAGACGTACAGAATACTCGTATATAAGGATGTTTTCACAAGAATAAGACATGGTCATCCATGCCTCGCTGAAGGATCTATTCCAACTTTTGCCCAAAATGACTTAGGATAACCTTGGAAAATGTAAAGCCCCTATTACACGATGCGCCTAATCCATACACCTATGCAGCAATGCCCCAAGTGGGCATATCTGAAACTACAAATTGGTTAACGTAGGCCTACACTATGTGATCAAAAGTATCTGGACATCCTCAAAAACATACATTTTTCATATTAGGTGCATTGTGCTGCCACCTACTGCCACGTACTACATATCAGCGACCTCAGTAGTCATTAGACATTGTGAGAGAGCAAAATGGGGTGCTCCGTGGAACTCACAGACTTCAAATGTGGTCAGATGATTGGGTATCACTTGTGTCGTATGTCTGTATGCGAGATTTCCACACTCCTAAACATCCCTTGATCCAATGTTTCCAATTTGATAGTGAAGTGGAAACGTGAAGGGACATGTACGGCACAAAAGTGTACAGGCCGACCTCGTCTGTTGACTGACAGAGACCGCCGACAGTTGAAGAGGGTCATAATGTGTAATAGGCAAACACCTATCCAGACCATCACACAGGAATTCCAAACTGCATCAGGATCCACTGCAAGTACTATGACAATTAGGCAGGAGGTGAGAAAACTTGGATTTCATGGTCAAGCAGCTGCTCATAAGCCACACATCACACTGGTAAATGCCAAACAATGCCACGATTGGTGTATAGAGCGTAAACATTGGACGATTAACAGTGGAAAAATGTTGTGTGGAGTGACGAATCACGGAACACAATGTTGCGATTCGATGGCAGGGCGTACGTATGGAGAATGCCCAGTGAACGTTATCTGCCAGCGTGTGTAGTGCCCACAGCAAAATTTGGAGGCAGTGGTGTTATGGTGTGTTTGCATTTTTTATGGAAGGAGCTTGCACCCCTTGTTATTTTGTGTGGTACTATCACAGCACATGCCTACATTGATGTTTTAAGCACATTCTTGCTTCCCACTGTTGAAGAGTAATTCGGGGATGGCGACTGCATCTTTCAACACGATCGAGCACCTGTCTATAATGCACGGCCTGTGGTGGAGTGGTTACACTACAATAAAATACCTGTAATGGACTGGTTGCACAGAGTTCTGACCTGAGTCCTATAGAACCCCTCTGGGATGTTTTGGAATGGCGACTTCGTGCCAGGCCTCACCAACTGACATCGATACCTCTCCTCAGTGCAGCACTCCATGAAGAATGGGCTGCCATTCCCCCAGAAACATTCCAGCTCCTGACTGAACATATGCATGCGAGAGAGAAAGCTGTCATTGAGGCTAAGGGTGGGCCAACACTATACTGATTTCCAGCATTACCGATGGAGAGCGCCACGTACTTGTAAGTCATTTTCAGCCAGGAGTCTGGATACTTTTGACCACATAGTGTATTACACCATCCACATGGGATATACCTGGTGCACATGTGCAGTAGATGATAACAATGCACAAAACGCAAACAGAACAGTCTGATATCTTGTTAAGTCGTTCGTTCTTCCACACAAAACACAAGGGGCGGCATGTGACATATTGGAACATCATTCATCCAAAATATTTATGTGAGCTCAATGTTCCTATTTAATAAGAAATAGTTTTTATCATTATTTATTAAGTGAGTGTTTGTAGGTTTCTACTGTTCTGAACTACAGACTCAACAGTTAGTTTTGTATTACGACACTTGGTTAAACAGGTAAAAGTACATATAAATTTACATTTATACACCAGTTTGTACATGGAGGACCCACTTGTTTTTGTAACTATTGCTCTGGCAGTGGCAGTAAATCATCTTATTGGGGCACGACAACAATGAAAACAAAAAGTCAGACATTGTTGAGTTCGACTCTGGCTGAAAAAAAGGAATGAAGGTAGAGGATTATACTCGCTACTTATGAAAGAACTGATACCCAAAGGTCCACTAGAATTTCAGAACTTCGTAAGGATGGACATGGCCTGTTTCAATAAGCTGCTGTTTATGACAGAAGACAGATTTAGCAAGTGTGACACAGTCATGAGGGAGGCTATCTCACATTCTCGAAAGAAAGAATTAAATCAAATGTTTACACATTTTGTGATCACACCAGCCTAGATCACTGATAAAATACTGGTAAATGCCCTGTTATGTTGCAGGCTGGTTGTAACATTATGTTCCCTGATAAATGGGGAATCTTAAAAGAGTCTGGGTTTTAGCCACAGAATAGCACAGCCCACCATTTCAAAAGTTGTTGTGGATGTATGCACTGCAATTTGCAGCACTTGAAAGGACCAATACTTAAAGGTGTACTTGTGTTATTTTTCCAAGTTTTGAATATACGGTATATAAGGGCTACTCAGAGTTTTTTCAGTACTCGTCTATCGCACTGGGCAAAACTACACGAACTTTGTTGCCTATCATTGCCTGTTTTTCTTTTCTGGCATGCTGAAATAAACAAGAGATGTAATCAAAATAAATATGAACTTTCATAAGTTAAGCCTTAACTGTTAAGGCATTACAGTACAAATCGAAAATCACCGTGTGGCATTATATGCATATTACTCAGAAAGAAATTATTGCCGACCAATCGTATTATGATACAGCGAGCCACATGTATGCCTTTCCTCGCTGTATGCCTAAATTAAGATGCTTAACGCCTCTTTGCTCCATTTCATTTCTAGAACATGAAGTAATCAATAGAAATAATGCTTTCACGAACAGTATACTGGTAAAAAAAAAGTTTTTTCTCTGCATTTATGAAAAACCTACTTACTGGGAAAAAAACAACGCAGCAAACCCCAACATGAAAATCTGAAATAAGCTACTCGCCACCAAGCAGTAAGCAAATAACAAGCCCCTTCTGCGCAAGTGTGCATTATTGCTGTCTAGTGGGCATGTGCGGATTGACGGCAGTTTAGAACTGCTCTCTATCCTGGCGCGCAGATAATGTGGCTGCTAATTTTCGTAGTTTCAGCCGTTCTACCACTATACGGCTCTCATGCCAGACCATCGTGTAATACCCGCTTAAATCAGGATGGCCAGACAGAGCAAACCCCTTTCCTTGTGAATATGAGATCAGTGTCTTAACAACTGCACTGCCTCATTCTGTTGGCCCTACAACAGAATGTTCCTTTGTTCACACTCAACTTGCATAAAATAATCTGTTATTTATATATGTAAAGCACAGCGTATGTGCAGGATCTCCTCCCAAAGCTCTAGATTGATTTCAACTAAATTTGGCATGGAAACAACAGGCCTCATGAGTATCACACTGTGGGGTTTATAACCTCTTAGCTCTCACATGGTCAAAAAAGTGGTCTCTCCCCCCCCCCCCCCCCCCCCCCCAGACCCTGGTGTATAGACTGCCCTATATGACAGGCATGTTCTGTGAGAACAATATCGGCCTGCCAAATCAACCTGCTTTCAGGGCAGCCTACATGTTAGGAGCAAAGAACGGTTTTTCTTGCTGATGAGTAGGCCGCCCTGCATGACACATGTGTTGTGTTGGAGTAGTACTGACCTGCTTTATTGAGCTGTAGGAGCTAGACATGTCAATGAGGATGGCTGCGGAGAGGTTGAGATGGATGGGGGGGGGGGGGGGGGGGAATGAACAGAGTGAGAAGGAAATGGATAGAGGGAGGGGGGGGGCGTGAAGATGCAGCAGGCAGGTTGAAGGTAGGCAGTTAGAAAAGGAAGAGAGGGAGATGGAGATGGAAAGAGAAAAGGGAAGAAGAATATGGTCAGAGGGAGTGGGGAGGAAGATACGATCTGAGGGAGGGGGGCAAGACATGGTCACAGATGAAATGGATGGATGAAATGGACAAAGAGAGAAGGAGGAGGAGGAGATGATGAGACAGAGAGAGTGGAGAGGAGGAGATAAACAGACAGAGCTGGGAGGATAAGGTGAACAGAGGGAGGAAGAGATGGACACAGAGATGGTAAGGAGGAGTTGTGTTCAATGCATGTGTCAAATGCATGTGCAGGCAAAACTGTGGGGAAAGGCTAGTTTTTAATATAAAATCAGACGATGGAAAATCGGAGGTGAAATAATAAAAATATGAAAGGGATAGATTGCTACTCACAACACAAAGTTGATATTGAGTGGCAGAGAGGCACACTGAAAAAATACTTGAAGATATTATCAGCTATCAGACTATGTCCATCATCAGATGCAGACAAAACACACACACACACACACACACACACACACACACACACACACACACACACAGAGAGAGAGAGAGAGAGAGAGAGAGAGAGAGAGAGAGAGAGAGAGAGAGAGAGACTGTCATTTTTGCACTGTTTCTTCGCAACTTCCTACACTATCATTGCACAAACTGTGGACAACTGCTGGTGGCTCCAGGACCACAAACATACTACCATGCAGCATGCATATTTCCACATCCTGCCTTCAGAATGGTGAATTCTATCTCTATTTCCAATAACGATGATACTGAATGCATCTAAAATCTTGCTGTCAAAAGGCACTGAACATTGTTCAAGGAAATCAATAATTTCATTCAATATTTGCCATTAAAAATGGACCATGTTTGTAAAATTATTATCTTGGTATTTAAAAAATATTATTGCCTGGGGTAGGCAAAACAAGATATCACGGCTTGGAGGTTCATAATCTTTTTAGCAGCTAGGTATGAGTTCAACCTTACTAACACAGGGATTCTCGATTGGATGGGACAACAAATTAACAATATGCCAGGTATCATCCAAAAACCACTGGAATTTAAATTGCCCCACAAAACATATCTAAGCTAAACAGAATCATAATCCAACATGGCAGACAGGTGTATCTTTTTACACAAATTGGCAAATTAACAACCACCACTTTGTGAATGTGAAGAGCCACAAACAATCAGAAACATCACAGAAGCATGCTCCACAAGATCATACAATGGTAGACCAGAAGACTTCTTGCTAGCGACTCCAAACTTGACATATTATGTAAATGTTCTAGATGTTTGTATGGTTTTATGATATATGTATTAATGTTCTACATCTCATGTATTATTTTGAAAGTTCCAAAATGCTATATGAGAAATAAGTAAATTCCATGATTTTATTATGATTTCAGTAAAGAAAATTAGCACTTCGATTACATATCAGCTGAGGTGCAACGATTCTTCAAATTTCAGAGTCAGAACGACAATCAATAGACTGTCAATAAGAACTCATGCTGAAACTTGCATTTATAGTTGCCACCACATACATGCTAAATACTACTGTGACTGCAATCTGTCAGTATGTACTGTTGACTGGCATATGTATATTTCTAGCACTCACATGACATTTGTCTTTGCTGGAAATTTTATTTTATGATTTTTATCATAATCAAAGTGGCTGTGGCGGTCTACCAGGTAGATAACTTGACTCCGACTTTAGATGTCCCAACTTCAATCACATATAGGACTGGGATCTGTTTTTCAACAATGCCTGGCTAACAATGATTCTTTTTTCTTTTCTTCACTTAATTTCACCATGTTTGGAGCCAATGAATATAGCATCTCACTTCAGTAATGCACAGATTTTGCCAATATACCATTACCTGGAATGGCATGGGATCCCATAAACATCTAGCTATCTTACACCTATAGTGACTAAACATAGCTACATAGAGCATGTGTTCATGTCAAAGGGTTAAAATTTATCCCTTTAATTTTTAAGGATCCTCTCAGTCTTGGATGAAACACTAGTGACACAGAGCTACATGGTCAATCTCTTTAAACCATTTTTGAAAATATAACTAACTGGACAGATAAAAAAAATCTACTCAGCAAGCAGTGACAGGAGAACATGCTTATAACAGCTATTACAGTTTGCTAGCTATTGGGGCCAGTGGCTCCTTCTTCTGGCAGGAGAGTTGACGGGGAAGTAAGAGGGGTGAAGGAAATGGACTGGCGAGATGTAGGGGAAAGGGTAGAGTTTGAAAAAGTTGCGCAGAGTTCCGGTCAGGAGAGTGTTACCAGACGGGAAGAGAAGGAAACCATTTATTTCTTCTGGCTGCTCTTTCTCTCCTACAGGCACTTGCAAAAACATATACTGAATCTTTTGTTCAAGAGTGCCTATTCTGCTGAAAAATTGTCTGTGGTGACTGAACTCCCTTTCAAATGATCTAAATGTAAGATAGCTCTTGTTTTATGTACAGGTATCCTCAGTAACATGCTGAGCTGAGATGACATGTTACATGAAGATAGTGATTGGGGTGACCGACTTCTGGCAAACACTGTGGGCCAAGATTCTATGTTCTTTTCTACATGACAGTACATTCAGGGAGAGTATTTCCATATTTTTATTCACATCACACTGAACTGAATCTTGTAATTCGTAGCATTAAAACAATGTAAAAAAACATGCCCAAGAAGCAATTTTTGAATGTTTATCTATGCTTCACTATGACAATTAGCATGCATCTGTGGTGTATCAACTGTCACCTCAAAATGATGAGCAGATACTTCACCCAAATATTGTGGAGTTTCAGCAACACCATCTTATGCACCGCTTAGAAGCCTCAGCAAAATTTATTATGGCAGGAATGCCTGAATCAGCATATTTTAAACCTACTACTCGTTAGGTTAAATAAACAGCATGTGCATAAAAACACGGGAGAACTGCCGGATATTAGTAACTTCCTGCCACAATATTTCGGCGCAGAGTCTTCTGGCCATCTTCAGGTGAATGCCACTGTAGTAGTACTAGCGAGTACGCGCTGAGCTCCGCTATTTAAAGCCTTCTGAGGTGACATTGTGCAAGCGCTGCTCAGTGCACGCGTTCATAACGGCTCCGTGCGCTGCGCCTTGCGCCCTCCAGTGTGAAAGCCTGGCGTATCGGTGTCAGGTCGATTTCCATCTTTATGCAGATAACTACGTCGACTATGAAGTTTCTCTATAACAGGATTCCAAGCAGAGTTTAGCTGATAACCGTTATCTCGATTGATGACAGTCTCGTTGTCAGACAATCTTATTTCCACAGATTCATTGATAA
Organism: Schistocerca serialis cubense; assembly: GCF_023864345.2. Lineage (NCBI taxonomy): Eukaryota > Metazoa > Arthropoda > Insecta > Orthoptera > Acrididae > Schistocerca > Schistocerca serialis. The sequence goes on along the minus strand of NC_064644.1, from coordinate 22,796,443 downwards.
TCAAGCTCCAAAAGTTTGATGTATGGGCCAAAATTTGTGTGTCGTCGTAATTCATGGAATGGTCTGTGGAAATACAGTGTTCGGCGATTGCGGACTTGGTGGGTTGGAGAAGGTGAGTATGCCGTTGGTGTTCCACAATGCATTCCTGCACAGTTAATGTTGTTTGCCCTATGTATGATTTGCCGCATTCACACGGAATTTTGTAAACACCTGGTTTACGCAGGTCCATGTCGTCTTTGACGGATCCCACCAGTGATGAAATTTTGGAAGGAGGGCGAAAGATGACTCTCGCTTGATACTTTCTCAATATTCTGCCTATCTGTGAAGAAATATTCCTAATAAATGGTAGATAAACAGTCTACCTGAAGGCCTCTTCCTCTTCCTTGTTCCATCGTTTGTAGGTCTTCATCACTCTGTTCACTTGCCTAGGTGAAAAGCCATTCTTCAAAAATACTTTTTGCAGGTGTTCCAGTTCCACTTGAAGACTGTCGGCGTCAGAGATAGTATGGGCACGGTGGACCAATGTTTTGAGAACGCCCATTGTTTGTGCTGGATGGTGGCAACCAGTAGGTTGTAGATACAGGTCTGTATGAGTGGGCTTTCTGTACACCAAGTGACCAAGTGTGCCGTCACTCTTCCGTCGCACCAAGACGTCTAAAAATGGCAGACAACCATCTCTCTCTATCTCCATGGTAAACTTTATGTTTTCATGTATGGAGTTCATGTGACGTAAAAATTCTTGGAGACGGTCCAGACCATGAGGCCACACTATAAAAGTGTCGTCAACGTACCGCCAAAATACTGTCGGTTTAAAAGTGGCAGAGTCGAGTGCTCTCTCTTCAAAATCCTCCATAAAAAGATAGGACTCCCCATGGCGACACCATAAGATTGTTCATAAAATTCGTTGTTAAATATAAAATATGTAGAGGAGAGAGTGTGCTCAAACAACGCTGTAATGTCTGCACCAAACATATTGCCAATGAGGTGTAGTGAGTCCACCAGAGGCACCTTTGTGAACAGTGAAACCACATCAAAACTGACCAATAAATCACTACTTTGCAGTTTTAGTGACTGAAGTCGACTGATAAAATCACCAAATCTGCCATTTTTAGATGTCTTGGTGCGACGGAAGAGTGATGGCACACTTGGTCACTCGGTGTACAGAAAGCCCACTCATACAGACCTGTATCTACAAGCTACTAGTTGCCACCATCCAGCACAAACAATGGGCGTTCTCAAAACCTTGGTCCACCGTGCCCATACTATCTCTGACGCCGACAGTCTCCAAGCGGAACTGGAACACCTGCAAAAAGTATTTTTGAAGAATGGCTTTTCACCTAGGCAAGTGAACAGAGTGATGAAGACCTACAAATGACGGAACAAGGAAGAGGAAGAGGCCTTCAGGTAGACTGTTTATCTACCATTTATTGGGAATATTTCTTCACAGATAGGCAGAATATTGAGAAAGTATCAAGTGAGAGTCATCTTTCGCCCTCCTTCCAAAATTTCATCACTGGTGGGATCCGTTAATGACGACCTGGGCCTGCGTAAACCAGGTGTTTACAAAATTCTGTGTAAATGCGGCAAATCATATATAGGGCAAACAACACGAACTGTGCAGGAACGCATTGTGGAACACCAACGGCATACTCGTCTTCTCCAACCCACCAAGTCCGCAATCGCCGAACACTGTATTTCCACAGACCATTCCATGAATTACAACGACACAAATTTTGGCCCATACATCAAACTTTTGGAGCTCGATTACCAATGAATCTGTGGAAATAAGATTGTCTGACAACGAGACTCTCATCAATCGAGATAGCAGTTATCAGCTGAACTCTGCTTGGAATCCTGTTATAGAGAAACTTCGTAGTCGACGTAGTTATCTGCATAAAGATGGAAATCGACCTGACACCGATACGCCAGGCTTTCACAGTGGTCACAGTGGAGGGCATGAGGCGCAGCGCACGGAGCCGTTATGAACGCGCACGCTGGGCAGCGCATGAGCAATGTCACCTCAGTACGGCTTTAAATAGCGGAGCTCAGCGCGTACTCGCTAGTACTACTACAGTGGCATTCACCTGAAGATGGCCAGAAGACTCTGCGCTGAAATATCATGGCAGGAAGTTACTGATATTCGGCAGTTCTCCCGTGTTTTTATGGAACAATCAGTACGCTGGGAAAGCTTTAAACATCACAGCATGTGCATATCTTAAAGTGCTGTCATACTTAAGTTGATGGATAACAACATCTTTTTCTTTTTTTTTCTTTTTTTTATAGGCTTATATAATTTTCACTTTTCGTGCAATTTTGTATTGACAGATAAAATATTTGTGGCACATCTAATTAAATGTCTGAAGCAACAAAAAACATATATATAGCCCTCTCTGAGTGTTGATGAGACTCACCCCTTGAAAAAGGATCATGGAAACCAAGCCACATACAGCGAAATGTAGGACTAGATGCTCCTAATACCAGATCCCGCAGGAAGTGTGAGATATAGGAGGAAGCATCTGCCACATTTATTACTAATGTTTCCAAAGCTGGAAAACTGAAGTTGTATGGCCTGTAAACAGGGGAAAGTTGGTTGCCTTCACTGCCATAGGACAATATCTGAAAGTAAAATAATCATTCAATACAAGGGACAAAAACAGAAAAATTCGGATGGATAGAGAGCTATAGTATTTGTTCCATAGATCTACGTTGATTTTATTATCAAGGATGTAGAACATGGCATAAAAACAAAAAATACAATAAAACAATGGAAAGTCAATGATGGAACAACAACAATGTTATGAAAAGGATAGACTGCTGCTCAACACATTGAGAAGGCATTGAGTTGCAGACAGGCACAATGAAAAGTCTACTAAACATTTACGTTTCTGCACTGAAGGCCTTCTTCGGAAATGGAATGCGCACAAACCAAACATGCACGTATGCGTGCAGATACGAGTACAACTCACACACACATAGCCGTTGTCTATGGCTGCTGAGGACAAACTGCGAACTGCATCTGATTCTAACCTGAGCAGTAATCTGAGATAGATGGCGGGGTAAGTAGGAGACGTGGTTCAGGGAGGGGGAGGGGCTGTAGGGTAAGAGTAGGGGATGGTGAAGTGCTACTTGTGGGAGTGTACCAGGATGGGGTGGGGACAAGACAGGGCTACTGTTGCAGAGTTGGGCTAATGTGTGTGCGGGGGATACAGAAAAGGGAGAAAGGGGAAAGGACTAGTTGGTGCTTTTTCTGCTCCCACTACGCCCCCCCCCCCCCCCTCAAGCACAGCAGCCTGTCTCTGCAAACAATAGCCCTATCCTGTCCCCAGTACATCCCACATGCTGCAAAAACCTTCCCCTACCACTATCCGGCTATTCCTCCTCCTCCTTGCCTCCCTCTCACCCTCACCTCCAATTGATGCTCATGTCAGACACAGATGCAGCCTGCAGTCTGGCCACAACAGCTGGTGACAGTAGTTGTGGCTGTGTGAATGTGTATTTCCAGAGAAGGCTTTCTGGCCACAAGCTTAAATGTTTAGTAGTCTTTTCACTGCAAATTTCTGCAGCTCAGTGTCTTCTCTATTTGGTGAGTACCAATCTATCCTCTCTGTAATATTGTTACAAGTTCATGATATATATTATCTACCCCTTCATTTACATCGCTACACTGCAAGCCATCATATGGTGTGTGGCAAACGGTACCACGTACCACTATTTGCCATTTCCTGTCCTGTTCCACTCTCAAGTAGAGCAAGGGAAAAATGACTGTCTGTATGCCTCTGTATGAGCTCTAATTTCTCATATCTTATCGCTGTGGTCCTTACATGCAATGCACATTGGCAGCAGGAGAATCATTCAGCAGTCAGCTTCAAATGCAAGTTCTCTAACTTTTTTCAATAGTGTTTCTCAAAAAGAACATCGCCATCCCTCCAGGGATTCCAATTTTAGTTCCCAAGGCATCTCTGTAACACTTACGTGTTGTTAGAACCTACCAGTAACAAATCTAGCAGCCGACCTCTGAATTGCTTCAGTACCTTCCTTCAGTCCGATTTGGCTCAGGTTCCAAACACATTAGCAGAATTCAAGAATAGGTCACACCAGTGTTCTATATGCAGTCTCCTTTAAGGGTGAATCATGCTTTCCTAAAATTCTCCCAATAACCCGAAGTCGACCATTTTCCTTCCCTACCACATTTCTCACTTGGTCGCTCCATCTCATATTGCTTTGCAAAGTTATGCCCAGATATTTAAATGACTTGATTGTGTCAAGCAGGACAGTAGTAATACCGTATCTGAACATAACAGGTTTGATCTTCCTGCTCATCCACATTTACTTACATTTTTCCACATTTAGGGCTAGCTGCGCCATTCATCACACCAACTGGAAATTTTGTCTAAGTCTGTAACGCCGGAAATGCATATCCTCCTATTTCCATCTATTGTACTATTATTTTTTTTCCTTGTTTTGTTACCTCAAGATATGACATTTCTGTCTCTTTATATATTGTAATTGTTTTACTGTTTGTATATATATATTTATGCACTTATGTCGATGTATAATTGGTTTGTTGTGTGAAGAGTATTTGTATTTTTACGCTGGGTCTTGCCTAGGGAAAACTGCTATCGAACGATTACATCGATAGGTCGTGTGAAGAATCAAAGTGTGTAGGATCTTTGGTAGTGTTAACTCTGCCGCGTGGAGCGCGGGAGAACAGTGGGAGTCTGGCGGGAGTAGCGAGTGGAGCAGGTGTTGTGTGACGCTCCCGCGAGTTGCCGCGCTTTCGGGGTTTGGCAGCATGTAATTGCGCTCGACTCGCGATGATAGTTTCTGACATGGTGTCGCGGACGGGAAGCATTAGCTGGCGCACATCAAGAGCCCGTTTCGCCTGGTGACCGTGTCGAGAAGAAGGCGCGCCAACATCCAGCTTCTGCAACAGCGACGGCCGACAATGAGTGACTGTCGCCACCTCCTCGATCGACGGCTTCAAACCTTCAATCAAGCAACAAGGAAGACTAAAAGCACGTAAAGTTTCAGAACTGTATGGCAGACCTCAGCTTTTCAAATTGTTCCATTTGCCTCGCAAAATTACAGCAACTTAGCATGAACCTTTGTTGCTCATTGTCCCAATTGCATTGCCAAGCAGGGTCCCTTCCTTTTCCGAAATGAACCCGAGTGTCGTTGAAATTCAAACGCCAGCATTAAAATAATATAATTAGATTTCACTGCTTTAATTTCAAAGTTCAGTAGCTGGCTACAATATTTAGGTTACACGAGCACAAATTTAGAGTGCGAGTTTTGTTAGCATATTTTAGCTTACCTGTGACTGCAGCTCAGCTTGGTACGTACTAAATTTTACTATTGTTAATAGTTCAGAATCAGTTAATTCAAGTTCAAAGTTAAATCTCTTGTTTCTAAATTGCGTAGAGTCAAGTTGCTTTTGAAATGATTGTTGAGGTAGTCCAAGACTAACCGTATTTTACTGGATTTCGATGTGCTTCAGAAAGAAAGCTTCTTATTAATTTCAGTCACTAAATTAACTTTCAGTTTTCTGGTTTTATTAATTCTTCTGCTAAATTAAGTCAGAGTGTAGCGAAATTTATTACTTCTGACAAACTTTCAGTTTTCACACTACACGTGTCAACCTTCAGTTGCCACGCTTCTAGTGCTAATTATATGTGTAATAACCTTACTTTTTCAGTTACTATAGTAATTGTCCTTAGGACTGGCGACCGTGATTTCCTCCAAATCTCAAATATCTAATTACCGCTAGTTAATTGTTAACGTAACGGCTGCACATTTACTTTCTTTATTAACTTTATCCCTTTTCAAAATTAATTTCCACCAGTTTCATTTGCATTTTTCCTTTCATTAAGATGTAACCCTTTCCTCCCTCTTTACCGATAGATTAACTTCGGTGACGATTGCTTTTCCAAAATTTCCATTAGGTACACGCGGTTAAATTTTTCACTGTCTTTAAGGTCGATAAGTGAGGGGGGAGGTTACAAGTCGTCTTGTACCTTCATACAGCCACTCAACTTTAACATCTTACTGTATGCCATGGCATCATCAGCAAACAACCGCAGATTGCTGCCCATGCTATCAGACAAATCATTTATGTATATAGAGAACATCAGCAGCCTTATCACACTTCCCTGGGACACTCCTGACCATGCCCTTGTCTCTAATGAACACTCATCATCAAGGACAACATATTGTGTTCTATTATTTAAGAAGTCTTCAAGCAACTCACATATTTGAACTTATTCTATACGATTGTACCTTTGTTAACTGATTGCAATGAGGCACCTTGCCCTTATCCATAGTTCTCAGTATACAATGTGAGAAAAGGGCAAGCTCAGTTTCACACAAGCAATACTTTCTAAAACCATGCTAATTCATGTACAAAAGCCTCTCAATCTCAAGAAAGATTATTATATTCGAAACGAGAATATGTTCAAGGATTCTGCAGCAAACAGAAGTTAGGGATACTGGTCTGCAATTTTGCAGTTCTGTTCTTTTACCTTTCTTATATACTGGAGTCACCTGCACTTTTTTTCAGTCACTTGGGATATTGTGCTGGGTGAGATATTCATGATAAATGTAAGCTAGGTAAGGTGCCAATGCCGTAGAGCACTCTTTGTAAAGTCAAACTGGGATACCATGCAGACCTGATGATTTATTTGCTTTCAAATCTATCAGTTGTTTCTCTACACCAGGTATGCTTATCACTCTGTCATCCATACGTGAGTCTGTCTGATGGTAAAATGATGGTATGTTTGTACGATTCTCCTACGTGAAAAATGTCTTGAATTTGAAGTTTAAAACTTCAGCTGTCATTTTGCTATCTTCAACCGCCACACCAGACTGGTCAACAAGGGACTGAATGGAAGCCTTAGACCTTCTTAGCGATTGTACATATGACCAGAATTTTCCGGGGTTTTCTGCCAGATCTTTTCCTAAGGTGTGACGGTGGTAGTTGTGTCGTATGCTTCGCACACAGATCTTTCCACAGATGCACGAATCTCTAGTAACCTATACTTGTCATCATTTATGTGTTCCCTTTTGAACCGAGGGCGCAACAGCCTGTACTTCCTCAGCATCCACTGAATTTCGTTATTAAACCATGATGGTTCTTTTCCATCCCTTATCCACTTACTAGGCACATAACTCTCCAGATCACAATTTACAATCTGCTTAAACTTTGCCCACAATTCCTCCACATCCATCTTACTGGAACTAAGTGATGCCAGTTCACCGTGTAAGTGAGACGTTAATAACTGCTTATCTGTTCTATCCAGAAGAAACACTCTCCCAGCCATCTTGAAAAATTTACTAACTTTCGTAATCATAGTTGCTGCAATAATGTCATGATAGCTAATCACTGTTCCTATACTGACATTGTCGATAAGGTCCGGTCTATCTGTAGCTACAAGGTCCAAGATATTTCCACTGTGTGTGGGCCACTGAGCTAGCAACTCAAGACAGTTTTCAGAAAATGTGTTCAAAATTATTTCACATTACTGTCTGTCTGTACCTTCCACAATGAATCCGTAGACATCCGAGTCTATACTCGGCAGGTTAAATTCGCTCAAACCAGTACTGAATGATCTGGGTATTTACACACTATTGACCGTATACTTTCTTTGAATGACTCTAGAACTGTCATAGCAGAATCGAGTGGCCACTAGAAACATCCAACAATTAATTTGGTTTCACTTAAACCTGTTATATGTGACCAGATGACTTCACTGTCGCACTCGGCTTCGACCTCAGTAGAGACAAAATTTTTGTCAACAGCAACAAACACTCCCCCTTCTATGGTCTCTAATCTGTCTTTCCAATACACGATTCATGATTCGTTAAATATCTCGGAGCTTTCCACTTCAGCTCTCAGTACCAAGAATAATTTTAGCACTAGAACTTTCCTGGTGCGCAGTAAATTTGAGATCTTTATTATGAATACTTTGACAGTTTACTGATAAAATTGTGGCAGTCGAACTATCTTTATTCTGAATGCTGTTTGACGTCTCTTGCACCATATCGACCAGCAAGTGTTCATCAGAGCATCTCAAACTACTGCTTAGCCTAAAAAACCCTCTGTGCATTCCACAAGTACTCTGCAACCCTAGTAGCTGCTTCCTTTGTGCAGTGCACTCCTGACCTATCAAGGGGAGTCCTACAGACCCCACATGATAACGCAGGTCTAGAAATCTGCAGCCAAGACTGTCACAGAGTCGACAGAGACTTTGGTTGAGACCCTCCACTCCAAACCAAAGGACCCTGATCAACTCTGGGAATGATGCTGCAAATTTCAAGCTCTGCTTTCACCCCGCACGCAATGTCAGCAGTCTTCCCCACCTCTGCCAGCCGCCTGTATGAACTGAAGATTGCCTCAGAACCCATGCGACAGGCATCATTGGGTTGTGAGACAAAACATGCAGACAACTGCACCCTGCACGCTTGACAGCTGCAAGCAAGGCCACCTCCACATCTCGAATGAGGCCTCCCGGCAGACATATCGAGTGCACATTGGCTTTCTTTGTAGCCCTGAATGTTATCTGCCTAAGGGGCTCCATATTATAAAGAAAGAGATTCTATCACAGATCCTAAACGAAATGCACTTCAAGGAAATGAAATTCATAAAAAATCTGAAACGAATTTTCATTTAAAAGTTAATATCAGACTTATCACAAACATGTATATGTATTAACACAGAAATCTATAAAATATACATCTATAACACTTGCTTACATGGACTCCCTTGAAGATTTTATGATCGTGATTTTTTTGGGCATGGCAAATAGGTCACAAAAACTGACACTTATGATGTCGTAATGTACTATAATTAAGTGAGGCTTGATAAAATATATGAGCATTTATTATTATTATTATCATTACTGTTATTACACATTTCTGTCTCCAGGACATGATTGTTCATTTTTTCCTTGTTTCCTCCTCCTTTTTCTCTTTCCAAAACCTCTTCATTCTTTGGCTGTGTTCCTTTTCCCTTCGTTCTGTCCATATTTTACCTGTTTTCTTCCTTTCTTTTACTTCAAATTATGTGTTCATAGTTTTGTTTCTGAATTTGTCCCTTTCATTTATCATTTCAATACTGATCCTGCTTGTTTTTGGTATTCTTCTATTTCTTAAAACAAATTGTTATTACAACAAAAATACTCTTTGTGAGTCTGTTGTTGTTCATTCTGTGTATGTGTCCATATAATGTTATTCAGCGTTGTCTGATCATGTTTCTGAGTCTGTCTGTGTGCTCAGACAATTGTCTGGTTGATGTCTTCATCCATATACCATCTCTGTGGACAGCTGCAAAAAATTTTCTGGGGATTTTTGCTGTCTCTGTGATGCCCGATGCTCCAATTATGGTCCTTCCTGATGCATAGAGTGTTTCTGGTAGTGCAAATGTACTGCAGTGCCTGAGTGTAGCCTGTCTTGAAAAATTTCTTTTATTGTAAAGTGTCCACGTCAGTTTGTACACTTTCTGAAGTTTTTCTCTTCTTTGTATGTTGGTTGCCTTGTTTGATCCTGCTATTTCTATACATTACCCAAAATATTTCAATTTTTCCTCTCTGTTAACCTTTCCGTATTTCATGTACGTGGATTGGTAGTGGTTGTTCTTTCTTTCAATGTATTGTGTCTTCTCATATGATATCAGTAGACCTTTTTTTGCAGAGACTTCATGTAAGTATTCCAGTGCTTTTTGTGCTTCTTGTCTGCCACTGCTGAGTATTGCCAAGTCATCTGCAAATGCCAGGCATTTTATGATCATCGAGTTTGCACACGTTCTTCCTAACTGAATTCTTTTTTTACTCTTTCTTTCCATTGTTTGCTAATTTTGTCCAAGGCAATGCCCAATAAAGGTAGTGACAGACCATCAACTTGTCTGACCCCTGTTGTATCTCGAATGGGTCTGAGATTTCTTCCATAAATTTTATTTTGTATGTGGTGTCTGTAAGTGTCTGTTGTATGAGTGTCCTGGTTTTACTGTCTATTCCATATTCTTCTAATATGTAAAAGGGAATCTGCCTGTCTACGGAGTTGTATACCACAAATGTGACTACAGTGTTGGTCGTCTGTCTGACGTTCAGGAGTGCCCGCAGATTCCATTTTGTTCGATACACAACCACCCTTTTCTGAAGCCTGCTTGGTATTAACCTATTTTCATATCAGCTTGTGGTTCTAGTCTGTTGAGTAATGCCATGGAGAGAATTTTGCAGGTGACTGGAAATAATGAGATACCCCTGTAGTTATTGGTGTCTGTCTTGTTGCCCTTTTTGAGGAGTGGGTGAATCAGCGCACACCTCCATTCATGTGCAGTTTTCTCTGTATTCCATATTTCTGTAAGAATTTCATGAGTTATCTTTGTGATGGTTTGGTCTTTTAGTTTCCACATCTCAGAAATATTGCCGTCTTCTCCTGGGGCTCTATTGTTTTTTAGTTCTTTTATAATCTCTGTTATTGAAGGCGGCTTTGAATCTGGGTTTCGTACTATTTTCATGAAGTGTAATTTTTCTTTAGGCCTCTCGCAATTGAGGAGTTTGTTATTGTTGTTGTCTTCAGTCCTGAGACTGGTTTGATGCAGCTCTCCATGCTACTCTATCCTGTGCAACCTTCTTCATCTCCCAGTACCTACTGCAACCTACATCCTTTTGAATCTGCTTAGTGTATTCATCTCTTGGTCTCCCTCTACGATTTTTACCCTCCACACTGCCCTCCAATACTAAATTAGTGATCCCTTGATGCCTCAGAACATGCCCTACCAACCAATCCCTTCTTCTAGTCAAGTTGTGCCACAAACTCCTCTTCTCCCCAATTCTATTCAATGCCTCCTCATTAGTTATGTGATCTACCCATCTAATCTTCAGCATTCTTCTGTAGCACCACATTTCGAAAGCTTCTATTCTCTTCTTGTCCAAACTAGTTATCGTCCATGTTTCACTTCCATACATGGCTACACTCCATACAAATACTTTCAGAAACAACTTCCTGACACTTAAATACACTCCTGGAAATTGAAATAAGAACACAGTGAATTCATTGTCCCAGGAAGGGGAAACTTTATTGACACATTCCTGGGGTCAGATACATCACACGATCACACTGACAGAACAGAACCACAGGCACATAGACACAGGCAACAGAGCATGCACAATGTCGGCACTAGTACAGTGTATATCCACCTTTCGCAGCAATGCAGGCTGCTATTCTCCCATGGAGACGATCGTAGAGGTGCTGGATGTAGTCCTGTGGAACGGCTTGCCATGCCATTTCCACCTGGCGCCTCAGTTGGACCAGCGTTCGTGCTGGACGTGCAGACCGCGTGAGACGACGTTTCATCCAGTCCCAAACATGCTCAATGGGGGACAGATCCGGACATCTTGCTGGCCAGGGTAGTTGACTTACACCTTCTAGAGCACGTTGGGTGGCACGGGATACATGCGGACGTGCATTGTCCTGTTGGAACAGCAAGTTCCCTTGCCGGTCTAGGAATGGTAGAACGATGGGTTCGATGACGGTTTGGATGTACCGTGCACTATTCAGTGTCCCCTCGACGATCACCAGTGGTGTACGGCCAGTGTAGGAGATCGCTCCCCACACCATGATGCTGGGTGTTGGCCCTGTGTGCCTCGGTCGTGTGCAGTCCTGATTGTGGCGCTCACCTGCACGGCGCCAAACACGCATACGACCATCATTGGCACCAAGGCAGAAGCGACTCTCATCGCTGAAGACGACACGTCTCCATTCGTCCCTCCATTCACGCCTGTCGCGACACCACTGGAGGCGGGCTGCACGATGTTGGGGCGTGAGCGGAAGACGGCCTAACGGTGTGCGGGACCGTAGCCCAGCTTCATGGAGACGGTTGCGAATGGTCCTCGCCGATACCCCAGGAGCAACAGTGTCCCTAATTTGCTGGGAAGTGGCGGTGCGGTCCCCTACGGCACTGCGTAGGATCCTACGGTCTTGGCGTGCATCCGTGCGTCGCTGCGGTCCGGTCCCTGGTTGACGGGCACGTGCACCTTCCGCCGACCACTGGCGACAACATCGATGTACTGTGGAGACCTCACGCCCCACGTGCTGAGCAATTCGGCGGTACGTCCACCCGGCCTCCCGCATGCCCACTATACGCCCTCGCTCAAAGTCCGTCAACTGCACATACGGTTCACGTCCACGCTGTCGCGGCATGCTACCAGTGTTAAAGACTGCGATGGAGCTCCGTATGCCACGGCAAACTGGCTGACACTGACGGCGGCGGTGCACAAATGCTGCACAGCAAACGCCATTAGACGGCCAACACCGCGGTTCCTGGTGTGTCCGCTGTGCCATGCGTGTGATCATTGCTTGTACAGCCCTCTCGCAGTGTCCGGAGCAAGTATGGTGGGTCTGACACACCGGTGTCAATGTGTTCTTTTTTCCATTTCCAGGAGTGTATATACTCGATGTTAACAAATTTCTCTTCTTCAGAAACGCTTTCCTTGCCATTGCCAGTCTACATTTTATATCCTCTCTACTTCGACCATCATCAGTTATTTTGCTCCCCAAGTAGCAAAACTCCTTCACTACTTTAAGTGTCTCATTTCCTAATCTAATTCCCTCAGCATCACCCGACTTAATTCGACTACATTCCATTATCCTTGTTTTGCTTTTGTTGATGTTCATCCTATATCCTCCTTTCAACACACTGTCCATTCCGTTCAACTGCTCTTCCAGGTCCTTTGCTGTCTCTGACAGAATTACAATGTCATCGGCGAACCTCAAAGTTTTTATTTCTTCTCCATGGATTTTAATACCTACTCCGAATTTTTCTTTTGTTTCCTTCACTGCTTGCTCAATATACAGATTGAACAACATCGGGGAGAGGCTACAACCTTGTCTCACTCCCTTCCCAACCACTGCTTCCCTTTCATGTCCCTCGACTCTTGTAACTGCCATCTAGTTTCTGTACAAATTGTAAATAGCTTTTCGATCCCTGTATTTTACCCCTGCCACCTTCATAATTTGAAATAGAGTATTCAAGTCAACATTGTCAAAGGCTTTCTCTAAGTCTACAAATGCTAGAAATGTAGGTTTGCCTTTCCTTAATCTAGCTTCTAAGATAAGTCGTAGGGTCAGGATTGCCTCACGTGTTCCAATATTTCTACGGAATCCAAACTGATTGCCGGCCGCGGTGGTCTCGCGGTTAAGGCGCTCAGTCCAGAACCGCGACTGCTACGGTCGCAGGTTTGAATCCTGCCTCGGGCATGGATGTGTGTGATGTCCTTAGGGAAGTTAGGTTTAAGTAGTTCTAAGTTCTAGGGGACTGATGACCACAGATGTTAAGTCCCATAGTGCTCAGAGCCATTTGAACCCATTTGAACCAAACTGATTTATCAAAATAATTTTTAAGAATTTTGTCGTTTTCTCTAGCATTTTTTTTCCTGAGATCTGTCTATTTTTTAAACAAATATTTGGAGGTTGATAAGCCCTTATATTTTCCCTGAAAATTCTGCAGAAATTTCTCATATTATTTTTCTTCAAGTATTTCTCAATTTCATTTAGTCTATTTTTTTATATGTTCCTTCTGTCTCTTCTCATATCTTTCAAGGAGTGTTTCTGGACTTTGTGGAAATCTTGTGATGTATCTTTTACTCTGTTACTGCTAAACTTCTTCCTGCCCTGGATTCTACATTCAATGGCCTGATAACAAGTTGCGTTCCACCAACTCCTGGGAGGTTGACCCCAACGCATTGCATTCTGAATTGTCTTTGTGATATCTGTTCAATTTTTCTGTTGAAGTTTGCTTAATTTCTTCAATAATTTTGTCTTTAGAATGAAATTTTCGCACTGCAGCGGAGTGTGCACTGATATGAAACTTCCTGGCAGATTAAAACTGTGTGCTGGACTGAGACTCAAACTGGCAAGTGCTCTACCAACTGAGCTACCCAAGCACGACTCACGCCCCGTCCTCACAGCTTTCACTCCACCAGTACCTCGTCTCCTACCTTCCAAACTTCGCAGAAGCTCTCCTGCATACCTTGCAGAACTAGCACTCCTACAAGAAAGGAGACAAAGTTTCCGAGTTCGGGTCTCGGTCCGGCACACAGTTTTAATCTGCTAGGAAGTTTCAATTTTGTCTTTGTTTATCTTCAAGTATTCTGGCTCTGGTCCTATAATTTTTTTGTGTGTTATCTTTTTATTTCTTGGGACTGGCCTAATTTTTACATGTAGCAATTGATGGTCGGACTCGCAGAATCCGTTGACATTCTCACATTCAGAATTTCGCTTATATTTTTGCTTGTGATGGCTATGTGATCTATTTTAAATTCTTCCCATACATTTTTGGGCATTTTCCATGTTGAAAGTTTTCATTTTTGTTTCTTAAATTATGTTGACACAATTTTTAAGCTAAAATTTTGACATTAAAGTATGAGATGTTCCCCATTCCTGTTGGTGCATTTGTGAGCTGTGTAAAGACCTGTGATTTGAATGTACTTCTTCTTCTTCTTGCCTAGTTGTGCACTGATATCTCCTAATACATTTTTAACAGGTCTTTCCCGTATTTTCTTTGTCATTTCTTCCAGGTCTCCCCAAAAGACTTTGACTTCTTGTGGTTTCTTTCTGTTGTGACCCATTTGTTGGTGAATGTGCATTGTTGACAGGTTATTGTAGATTCCTTCTGATACTGAACTGAGATCTAGGATGTTGTCTATGACTGATTTGTGAACCACAAACCAGGTTTTCCTTTGTATACCCTGTAGTTTTCTGTGTTGAAATGGTTTTTGTCTGCGAAACACATCTCTTGTATTGCCAAGGTTTTGATGTGAAATTTTTCCAGAGCATTTGTAAGCTGTTTGAATTTGTCTATCTTGACCAGCATATTTGTATTGAGCATGCCAATATAGTGTTTGCGAAGAGGTTTTGGAAAGCTCTGATTCTTCTCTTTCTCATGATGTTCGTCATCCCCCAGAATTCAATAACCAGGAAAGTCCAGTATATTTATTGGTGCCTGGGTAGTCAATATTTTTCCTGTAGTTCCATCGTGATTTTTTCAAGTTGAGTGTGGTTGTGGTGATCTCTTTTGGAGATCACAAATGTTAAAGACCTGATTGTTGAGACCAAGCCATATTTTTAGCAGCCCCACCAACTTGGTGAACACACACTGACCACTAGCCGCTGGATGCCACAGCAGACACTGAGTTTAGGCCTAAGTTAGTATCTGGTCCACCCTGGGTATTTCATTTCTCCAGTACCACCCATATCTGGAAGGCTTTCCCCTACCCACCACTTGGGGAGGTGTCCAATTGGGGATCTAACAACCCCACACGAGCATTTAGTTATAGTCATAGTACTATCCTTGTTGTGATTTTGTGCATGTTTCAGAGGTTCTTGAACATCAGGGAAGTGACCAATAGATTGAGTAATAAGTACACGAGGCAAAGGACAATGCACCATGGTTTCTAACTACAGAGTTACATCCAGTAGACCTCATAAAAATATGAAAGGACCAGCATAATCATTCTTTTAGTCCATGAAATAATAAAACTCATTATGATTGTGAGACAATTAGTTATAGTCAGTCCATGAATCCAAACTGAGCTGACATAGTTATCAGTAAATCAATGTTCCCTTTATAGTGCTTCATTTCCTACAACTTGCTGGGGCTGAATCTATCCCAAATAATAGAAGGAATTATGTAAGAGCGGGACTTGTCTAAACATTGGGTGCTGTCTTAGGAGTAGTAAATTACAACGGTCAAAGTTATATTATTATTAGAAATTAAATTGAAGATAAAGATAATATACACCCAAAAGGCAAGAGTTGTGGCACTTACAGATTGTGACAACTGAAAAGAATGAGAAATAATTTGCATGTATGGAGAGTGAAATGGTAGGGAGCAAGGATCTGGGAATGGAACAATACTCAGTATAAAAAATAATCCCTTTAACACATTTATTTATCACAGATGCCAAATTTAACATAATCAAAAATGAGCAATACTTATTCACCACAGAGGATAAGTTATACATAAACAATTATGAACCATTTAGCCCATGTTACCACCCCTAATTTAAAAATATATATATCACAATTTCTATAATAGTACAGAAAATTCCCCTTCTTTTGTAAGCAAAACCAAACTATTTGTACTCTACAACCATTAGCAAATCATTCCAGAGGTACCTACTGGGTCTAACAACAGTTTTAGCTACTTAGAAATCAATAAAAACCACAATGTGCACACACTTTAAAAAAAAATCAAGGTGACTGAATATGCAACTTTTATGCAGGTTGTAAAATAAGAAAGTGAGCATTAGCAAACCAACAAGCATAAGAAATTATTGACAAGAGCAACCAAAGTAAAACAAAAGTAAAAAGAGGCTCAAATGAATGGATTAACCAACACAAGATAAACAGCATAGGTTGGTTACTCCCCGAACGGCTGCTCAATTCAGTAAAGATTCTATAAAATACACACAGAAAATATATTGTGAATCGCCCATCTAAAGACAGTATTCAGCGAAAATGGGTATTCCATCCGGCAGATTAACAGGGCACTAACAGTTAAAACTAAGAAGCAGGAAGTGAATAAAGAGGAGAACATGCCAGAACAATCTTTAGCTTTTCTTCCTTTCGTTGGCAACACTTTGTTTAAAATAGCAAGAATCCTCCGAAAATTTCAGGTAAAAGTGGTTTTCTGCCCACCATTGAAGATTGCGGACCTTGTGGGATCAGTTAAGGACAATCTGTTACTACGAAAGGCTGGAATTTACAAGATACCGTGCCAATGTGGTATGGCTTACATAGGTCAAACCACATGCACCGTGAAAGAACGCTGCACGGAACATCAACGTTACACCCGCCTTTTGCAGCCAAGCAAGTCCGCTATTGTTGAACATTGTATTTCTACTGGACATTCAATGGAGTATGAGAAAACAATGATTTTGTCCACAGCAACATCTTTCTGAGACTCCATTATCAAAGAATCCGTAGAAATACGACTGGCGGAAAATCTGTTAAACCGTGACAGCGACCACCAGCTGGACAGTGCATGGAATCCCATCATCTCCACGATTTGCTCAAATCGAAGACGACAGAGTGCATCGACGGGCGTGGCAAACAGCAACGCAGAGGGTGACTGAGTTCCGCTATCCCACCAGCGAGGGTGCTGCCGGCGGGCAGTGTTGGTTCAACTATCAAGTTTTCGACGCATGCGCAGAATAGTTACAGTACGCTATATATTGCGGAGCGGAGGACTTATCGCCAGTCTGCGACGGTTCAACTGAAGATGACTGGCAGGTGCCCAGTTGAAATATCGTGCGAAGTATTGAACGATGACCGGCTGCAAGCCCGAAATTTGTTTGAACAGAAAATATATTAAATGTATGTAACACATAAATGGCAAACAGCACACAGGCCTCCAACCATGACAGAGAAAATGAGAACCGACAAGTGAGATACCTAAACCTGCAGAGTACATGCACCAATAGTGCAAGTAAAGGCAAATCTTTCCAGATCAAGGTTAACTGACAACAAAAAACCATTTTAAAGATACCTGGACCTAGAAATCAAAATGTACCACTAGCACTGATAAAACAAATCTTTCTACACCAGGTACCGTCAAATGGGGTGATTTTGGACAGTTTTGTCATTATTTTGATTGTAGCTTTCATATATATTGTTAGATTTTATGGATGTGGTAGGGTATATATGTAACGAATAAAATATCCCATGACCAGAATGTGTATGTGTAGGTATACTTATCTGAGGCAGTTAAATAAAGTGTCCGAAGTCATCCTATGGATTGGGGTGATTTCGGGCACATGTGTTTTTTACATTTCTGTCCGAAGTTACAGTATATAGAGGGCAAATTCGGACAGTTACAGCCGTTTTTTAAAATCTACATGCTTTTTATTTGATTTTGGTGACATTTTACACATGGTGGGAGATTTTCTAGCTTTGCCTTGATATTGGAGAAAAACATCTTAACAGTCTCTTTGTTCACTTCTGCACGAGCTAGTTTAATATTTTTGCTTAAGCGAACGAAAATACTTCTGACTGTCATTTGAGGAATAAATGCACCCATTCTTCTTCTGGCAAATTATTATGAAATTTCTTCTCTTTTTGGCGAGATTTATCAAGGTAGCCTTTAACTAAATATCTGATATCCAATTTAGTGAAGGGAAATCCCCAATGTGCAGCCCTCAAGATACCTTGCTTCAGCATTTCTTCTTCTTCTTCTTCTTTATTTAGCACTGGCTGTCTTCCCATTTTTTTATGTGCTTCCTGCACTTTATTTTGGTTGATTTAGGTATACCATACAAATCACATGCTTTTCTGTATGATAATTTACCACTCTGAATATCACAAACAGCTTTATCTAAAAGTTCTGGTTCATAATTACACCACACTGTAGCACCTCTCCTGTTATTATACATTTTTGGCATTGTCCGAAACCACCCCACACAGTACATAGTTTTACAAAAACTGTCGTTATTTTATAACCTTGCACGAGAAACTCGACAAACTTGTACAAAAATTGTCTCAATGCTGCCAGCTACTGAGCATGTCGACAATTACGGTTACAATAACTTCCCACTTAGCGCAACAATAGAAAGTTTCCACTTTGTGATAATGCATGGATTTTTAACACCGAGACTGTTCGTTAATTATTCACCTAGGGAAACAATTGACGCAAAATAAAAGTTGTGGAAAGCAATAAATGCAATCTTGTGCTTAAAATAACTGGCACATGGACATTAAAATAAGTAACTCTTTGTTTCTATGCAGTGGCAAAGAGCAAATAAGCCATACTGTCCGAATTTGCCCCGGTGTCTGAAATCACCCCGTTTGACGGTACTCACAAACAGAACAATGTAAAATGGAAGCCCTCATACAATCAAAAAAATTATTAAATCAGGTATGTAGTTATTACTGGGATGCTGATACACATTTAGGGCTTCAACCAAAACTATGGCCACCAGTATAAGCCATACCAGTGTACAGCAAGAACATCAACAAAATTCAGTAACAAATGCACAGGGATTTTCACGAAGTGCAGTGAGCAGTTTACCACACATACAAAATGCTGCTCACTATCATTCCTGTGTCAATTAAGAACAGTATATGTGGTCACGTCCATCAACCAAGGCAGCAGGGAACAGATCTATTCAAACTCCAGAGTATGGCCTGCTGCTATTCAAACTCCAGAGTATGGCCTGCTACCACACAGAAAGAGGAAAGCAGCAACTCTCCAGCAGGCGTAGGCAAGTGCCTCAAAGTAAACATCTGCCATCCAAACATGACAAGTGGATCTCCATGGCTAGCAAGCTTAACCTGCAGTCCAGAGAAACTCCTTCCCAGACAATCAGCCACCAGAGACATACTTCTAGTGTGAGCTGCATGTGCATTTAAATTTCTCTTGCGGCACTGCAAAGATGCCAGAGATGAGGATAACGAAACCCAAAGACATTCCACAAGCAAAAGTTCAGTATTTCAAAGAGAAATAGTGAGATTAACATTATTGAAAGATACACAATTATTCATCAGTGGTCACTATGTAAGAGTAAATGTGATTTCGTGCCACTGTCCAGGAATGCTCCAAAAATTACTCCTGGATCTTTTCCATGGGTTGCATTTACTAAGGTAGTGTTTCATCACCTGCCATCACTATTGTGGCTACAACAGTAAGAACCACTGCTATTCCTTTAAGAAATGATATTCCCAACTACTAATAAACTTCTCTTACATCGAACACTCTACTGTCTACACTCTCCAATTTCTAATTCACTCTCACAGAAAGGTAACTTTATACATTTCTGTTGTTAAAGCCAACCCACCAGTTTCATGGTACTGACATTGGGAAGTTGCAATGATCAGCAGTTAGTTGTCCAGTGACGGTGTGGTGAACACGAGCTACAACTGCATCCATGACCTGTGCCTTTGTGAACAGTTACCAAATGCTGGAACTGCACTTGTGTAAACAGCTGTGTGGTGCCTGCTCCTCCCACAAGTGACATGCTGATTGTACATGCCTGGCCCTAATTGACTGTGTGCAGACAACTCGCACGGTGACATGCCGTTATTGCAGCAATGAATTCAGTCGAACCTTTACCACTAATCTTGAGGTGAAACTTCCAGGCAGATTAAAACTGTGTGCCGGACTGAGACTCGAACTCGGGACCTTTGCCTTTCGCAGGCAAGAACTCTACCAAAAGGCAAAGGTCCTGAGTTCGAGTCTCGGTCCGGCACACAGTTTTAAACTGGCAAGAAGTTTCATATCAGCGCACACTCTGCTGCAGAGTGAAAATCTCATTCTGAAATCTTGAGGTATTTGTACAGAAATAACAGGAGAAGCCTTCTGCCTCTCTTGGATTTCCGTAGACTGGTAAAGCCTTCTGCCTCTCTCGGATTTCCGTAGACTGGTAAAGCATTCCACCTCTCTTGCATTTCCGTAGACTGGTAACTGCCCCATGGGAGTTCAGCCACCTCTCACTAATTGGTCTATCTCATCAGAAACCTCATGTACATTTTGTCTTGGGAATCAACCTTTGTCTCATTTCACTTCTTCTTTAAGCTCCTGTTAATGATCTCTAATGCAACCTGTAACTTTCAAAATCAGTTTAAATGGCTTGGCATTCAATTTCTTGCAATTCTCAAGCTGAGTCTCCTTCTAATAGTGATTTTTTTTTCATTTTAACAGTTGCCAAGTGCTAAGTTTATTGATTGGTAGGGTCCACATCAGTATAAATCATCCGTAGTTTTCTTACTCAGATGTTAAAAATTCAAGTAAATGCCAGGATTACATTCAGCAAGATGAAATTCCTTTCTATGACTTTTATTCATTTTATTATGCTCTCCTTGTTGCAAGAACAGTTATGAAAAATGAGTAAACTGACAGACTGTTTTAGGAAAAAGATTGAGAGTCATCGCCGAGTAAAACAAAAGAACAAGATAGTTAGATAGAGCATGCAGAGGACTGAAAGGCCATGGGAAATGGATGTCCACATGAATTAGAATGAAATGGGGAGTTCACTGACATAGTGGAATGGGTGGAAGGAGAAGTGAGTATAGCACAGGCCAAGGTAATAAAAGAAGGAAAACGGCAGAGAAAATAAGGATTTCTTCAAGTTAAGGAAACAAGTAGGGGCTGTTGTCAGACTCTGAGTGTACAAAACCAAAATTAGTGGCAGGAGACATAAGAAAACAGTTGCTAAAGATAACCGTAAACAATGGGGATGAAATTGCTTGGTGGAAGGAATGGTCACATTAATTTCAGAACCACAAAATGTGTTGCTTATGTGATGAAGTATTATTACTTCACAAATTTATTTAGAATAGTGATGAAGATTCTCAGCAAATGAGAAAATCCACTGCAAGAATGGGTACTTCACTGTATCCTATTACTCAGGGAGGTTTGTGAGCTCTATTTGTTGCACAGATATACAGTCCACCACCTACAAACCAGAGAGATATGGCCTATCTACTCCTCCTTGTAGAATGTTGGGCAAAATTAGATAAACTATATCCTATGAAGAATGCCACTTCTAAAATAATACTACTATACTTATGGGATCATTATTTTTAAAATGTAGGTAGGCCTACATGTCTTCTGTAAGACAATGGTTTACATTTTGGAGCAGAAATTTTAGAGAAATTTTTATGTGAGAAGAGGTGAAACTTTCCATAGTCTTCTGTCTTTCCATCATCTCTTTGCCTTCACCTTGGTCCAGTCTTCTCCTTTCTTCTGGACACATTCTTCTACTCCTTTCAGTCACTTGTCTCTCGGTCTTCTTGGTCCCTTTCCTTCCAGTTTCATCTCAGTTTCAGTCAGGCAGCAGTAGCCAACCGAGACAGATAAGTAAACCGCTTGTGTGTCATTTACAAGTTCCTAACCAGGAGCAAATCTTATTGTATCATCTGTGTGCTTTAATAGTTTAGTTTCTTGAGTTTCTGTGTGTAAATTTAACATCTAATAGCCACAGTTCTCGCATTTTCATTTGTGTCAGAAAGTAAACCAATTTTGTGACATATTAAAAGTTTCTAATCCGGGGCAAATTATTTAGTTTCACTTGAGTGCTTCAGTAGTTAGGTTTTTGAATATCTGCGCATTACTAGACACAGTTCGTGCGTTTTCGTCAGGGTCTACAGTAGAGTTGCACAGCATGTGCCAATAGTCTGTTTATCTGAAAAGTTTCATTTTCCACAGTCTTTAGTACGGACAGGGACCGCAATTGTTGTGTCCAGATGCGAGTCAAGTTGGTGACACTGTGCTCTCAGCTTCGGGCTGTGATGGCTACAGTTACACAGCTTGAGGCTGCAGTGAATAGGCGCCACTGTTGTGGGCTGGCCATGGGGATCCAATGGACTTCCAGCATGGCAGAGTCCTCCGATCAGTCCTCACCGGTGGCAAACCCAGTTACAGCTCACACTGAGGCTAACCCCTCACCTGTGGTCGAGTGGGAGGTCACCCCAGGGTGTAGCAGGCAGTGAAAGACATCCCAGGCAGCTGCACGTAAGGCCTCCCCGGTTTGTCTGACAAACAGGTTCCAGGTGCTGTCTGTGGCTGACACTGTCGCTGAGCCGGATGCTGTCACCTGTCCTGTTTCAGAGGACACCACTCAGCCTGCAAGATCCGGGTAATCAAAGAGGGTGGGATTATTGGTAGTTGGGAGCTCCAAAGTTAGGCATGTTGTGGGGACCCTTAGGGACTTGGCTGACAAGGAGGGCAAGAAAACCAATGTGCATTCCGTGTGCATACCAGGTGGAGTCATTCCAGATGTGGAAAGGGTCCTCCCAGATGCCATGAAGAGCACAAGGTGCAGCCAACTGCAGGTGGTTGCTCACGTCAGTACCAATGATGTGTGTCACTTTGGATCAGAAGAGATTCTCTCTGGTTTCGAGCAGCTAACAGAAGTGGTAAAGGCTGCCAGTCTTGCTTGCAAGATGAAAGCAGAGCTGACCATTTGCAGCATAGTCGACAGGACCGATTGCGGACCTCTGGTACAGAGCCGACTGGAGAGAGTGAATCAAAGGCTCAGACGAATCTGCGGCCGTGAAGGCTACAGATTCCTCGACCTGCGCCAACGGGTGGTTGGGTTTCGGGTTCTGCTGAATAGGTCAGGTGTCTACTATACGCAGGAGGTGGCTACACGGGTAGCAGGGGCTGTGTGGCTTGGACTGGGTGGTTTTTTAGGTTAGAGGGTCTCGGGAAAACACAAGAAGGGCCACAGTCACAAAAGGTGCAGGCTGAACACAGGAAGAACGTAGATACAGGAACCATTGGTATAACAGTTGTAAATTGTCGTAGATGTGTTGGTAAAGTACCAGAGCTCCAAGCACTAATAGAAAGCACTGATGCGCAAATTGTTATAGGCACTGAAAGCTGGCTAAAGCCAGATATAAGCTCAGGCGAAATTTTTGCGAAGAACCTAACGGTGTTCCAAAACAATAGGCTGAACACGGTCAGCGGTGGCGTGTTTGTTGCTGTCAGAGGTAGTTTAACTTGTCGTTAAATTGAAGTTTGTACTTCCTGTGAGTTAGTATGGGCAGAAGTCATTGTTGGCAACCGGAATAAAATAATAATTGGATCCTTTTACTGACCTCTCAGTTCAGATGATACAGTTACTGAAATGTTCAAAGAAAACTTGAGTTTGATTTCAAACACGTACCCGACTAATATGATAATAGTTGGTGGTGACATTAATTTACTCTTGACATGTTGACGAAAATACATATTTAATTCTGGAGGTACACATAATATATCTGAAATTGTGCTAAACGCATTCTCTGAAAATTATTTCGAGTAGTTAGTTCATGAGCCCACACGAATAGTAAACGGTTGTGAAAACACACTTGACCTCTTAGCAACAAATAATCCTGACTTAATAATGAGCATCAAAACCAATATAGGGATTAGTGAACACGGGGTTGTTGTAGTGAGATTGAATATTGTAATCCTCAAATCCTCGAAAAATAAGTGAAAAATATACCTATTCAAAAAGCAGATAAAAATTCACTTGACGCCTCCCTGAGAAACAATCTCCGTTCATTCCAAATTAATAAGTGTAGACCAGATGTGGCTTAAATTCAAAGAAATAGTTTCGGCGGCAATTGACAGATTTATACCAAATAAACTAACAAACAACGGAGCTGATCCTCCTTGGTACACAAAACAGGTTAGAACACTGTTGCAGAAACAACGAAACAAACATGCCAAATTTAAACAGACGCAAAATCTCCAAGATTGACGATCCTTTATAGAAGCTCAAAATTTAGCGCGGAGTTCAATGCGAGACACCTATAACAGTTTCCACTGTGAAACCTGGCAGAAAATCCAAAGAGATTCTGGTCGTATGTGAAGTATGTTAGCGGCAAGAAACAATCAATGCCTTCTCTGCACGATAACAATGGAGATACTGTCGAAGACAGTGTTGCCAAAGCAGTTACTAAACACAGCCTTCCGAAATGCCTTCACAAAACAGGATGAAGTAAATATTCCAGAATTCGAATCGAGAACAGCTGCCAACATGAGTAACATAGAAGTAAATATCCTCGGAGTAGTTAAGCAACTCAAATCACTTAATAAAAGCAAGTCTTCTGGTCCAGACTGTATACCAATTAGGGTCCTTTCCGAATATGTTGATGCATTAGCGCCATACTTAACAATCAAGTACAACCGTTCGCTCGACGAAAGATCCATACCCAAAGATTGGAAAGTTGCACAGGTCATACCAATATTCAAGAAAGGTAGTACGAGTAATCCATTAAATTACAGGCCCATATCATTAACGTCGACATGCAGCAGGATTTTAGAACATATATTGTGTTTGAACATTATGAATTACCTGAAAGGAAACTGGCTATTGACACACAGTCAACATGGATTTAGAAAACATCGTTCCTGTGAGACACAACTAGCTCTTTATTCACATGAAGTGCTGAGTGCTATTGACACGGGATTTCAGATCAATTCCGTATTCCTGGATTTCCGAAAGGCTTTTGACACTGTACCACTCAAGTGGCTCATAGTGAAATTGCATGCTTATGGAATATTGTCTCAGTTATGTGACTGGATTTGTGATTTCCTGTCAGAGGGGTCACAGTTCGTAGTAATTGATGGAAAGTCATTGAGTAAAACAAAAGTGATTTCAGGCATTCCCCAAAGTAGTGTTATAGGCCCTTTGGTGTTCCTTATCTATATAAATGATTTGGGAGACAATCTGAGCAGCCATCTTCAGTTGTTTGCACATGACGCTGTCGTTTATCGACTAATAAAGTCATCAGAAGATCAAAACAAACTGCAAAACGATTTAGAAAAAATATCTGAATGGTGCAAAAATTGGCAGTTGACCCCAAATAACGAAAAGTGTGAGGTCATCCACATGAGTGCTAAAAGGAACACGTTAAACTTCGGTTACACAATAAATCAGACTAATCTAAAAGCCGTAAATTCAACTAAATACCTAGGTATTACAATTATGAACAACTTAAATCGGAAAGAACACAGAGAAAATGTTGTGGGGAAGACTAACCAACGGCTGCATTTTATTGGCAGGACACTTAGAAAATGTAACAGACCTACTTAGGAGACTGCCTCACTACACTTGTCCGTCCTATTTTATAATACTGCTGCGTGGTGTGGGATCCTTACCAGATAGGACTGATGAAATACATCGAAAAAGTTCAAAGAAAGGCAGCACATTTTGTATTATCACAAAATATGGGAGAGAGTATCACAGAAATGGTACAGGATTTGGGCTGGAAATCACTAAAAGAAAGGTGTTTTTCGTTGTGACGGAATCTTCTCACAAAATTCCAATCACCAACTTTCTCCTCAGAATGCGAAAATATTTTGTTGACACCGACCTACATAGGGACGAACAATCACTACGATAAAATAAGGGAACTCAGAGCTCGTACGGAAAGATACAGGTGTTCATTCTTTCAGCGCGCTATATGAGATTGGAATAATAGAGAATTGTGAAGGTGGTTTGATGAACCCTCTGCCATGCACTTAAACGTGATTTGCAGAGTATCCATGTAGATGTAGATCTCATACATCATCCTGGGTATCCTCTTCTCCTCCATTCACTTAACATGCCCATACAATCTCAGCCTTGATCCCTCTATCTTCTCCTGTAATGGTTCCACCTTCAATAACTCTCTTGTCCTCTCATTTCTTAACCAGTCTATCTTTTGTCACTTCAATAGCGTTCCTCAAGAATTTCATCTCACTAGCTTGTACTTTACTTTTCTCTCTTCCTTTCCCAATCCAGGTTTCTGATGCATATGTCAGGATTGGGACATAGTACGACCAGTATATAACCTTTTTACTGATTTGGGGTACACCCTTGCTCCATATCAAGCTTCTGACACTCTAACGAAATGCTTCCGCTTTTCTCCCCCACTCATTCATTTCTCTATCATTTTTTCCATCTTCCTGTATTAGGCATCCTAGGTACTTGAAACTCTCCACTCTCGTCAATCATACCCCACCAATTGTTATTCCAGTTGTTCCTCTCTCCTTCATTCTTGTTGAGATAATCATCTCACTAAATTTCATCCCATATTCTTGTACTGTTCATTCCCATACGTCCAATTGCTCTTGTACTTCCTCCTCCTTATTCCCCCAAATCATCAGATCATCTGCAAACACGATAGCTTTCATTTTTCCTTCACCAATTACTTGTGCTACTGTACTCATTATACCATCCATCACTACAATGAAGAGTAATGGTGAAAGTGCAATTCCCTGCCTCAAGCCATTCTTCTGTTCAGTCCAAGCTGGTCTCTCTCCTCCCATTTTCACACAGCTCACACTTCCATGGTACATTTCCCTTATCCTACAAATAACCTGCTTTGCCACTCCTCTGTTCTCCTGAGCTTTCCACACTTTCCTTCTACATACACTATCATATGCTTTTTCAATGTCCAGGAAGGCCATTAGTAGATCTATTCCATATTCATAATACTGTTTCTGCAGTTATCTTACAACAAAAATTAGATCCACCATGAACCTTCCTGCTCTGAAGCCATGTTGCTTTTCTCTCATACCTCCTCCTAGATTTGGCCGAATTCGTGCTTCCAAAATTTTCTTAAAAATCTTTGCACAATGGCTCATCAATGTTATCCCCTGATAGTTCTTGAACTCTTTTTCTATTTCCCTTCTTAAAGATCGGGACAATTATTCCCTTCTTCCAGTCTTCTGGGATCATCTTTTGTCTCCACATCATTTTCATTACTAAATATAGTCATTGTATACCCACTTCTCCTGCTGCTCTCTCCATCTCTACACTTAGCTCATCTAGAACTGGTGACTTCCCTCCCTTCATCTTGCTCAATGCTTCTTCCACTTCTCCCCATGTAAGGTCTTTCTCTATTTGCTGTTCCTCCTCTTTTTTCTCCTCAACTTGTTCCTTCTCATCCAGGTCTCCATTCAGTTCAGGAGTTCTTCAAAATGTTCCTTCCACACATTCTTGAGTTCCTCCTCATTCTCTTCATCTTGGCCACTTTTGTTCACCACTCAGGCATAATCTGTCATACCATTCTTGCTCTTACTTTTAATCATACCATATAACACCTTTTTTGAATCTTCACTATCCTCCTCCATCATTCTGGTCCACTGTTCCATTCACTTTCTTCTGTCCTCCACCACCACTCTTTTTGCTTCTTTCTTTCTTGCTTGACACTCTTCTGTTGTCTCTACTGTTCTCTTCTGGAACCATACCCTAAAGGCTCTATTCTTCTTCTGTACTATATCCTTTGTTTTATCATTCCACCAGGGTGTTTCTTTCCATCTCTTTTTGTTGCCTATCGTCCCACATATTACTTCCGTAGCACTTACCATTCCTCTTCTACCATCTCTGGTTCATCCTTTGGGATGCTTTCCTTTACTACTTGTAGGTACTGTAGCCTGCTTTCTTCCTCCTTCAACTTCCATAACCTTATACATCTTTCCTGGTTTTCTGTCCCTTTATTATCCTTAGTCTCTCTCAGGTTCATTACCAGCAAGGGCTCTGATGGTATTACCTTAATGTCAATGATGTCCCTATTCATCTAACTATCATACAGGAAGTAGTCAACTATTGACTTTCTTCTTTAAGTCTTGACTATACCAGGTAATCTTGTGGCTCTCTTTTCCTCAAACAAGGGTTCCCAACCAGCAAGACCTCCAATAGTCTTTCACCTTCCTCATTTCAGCAGCTCCAACCCTCTGGTCCAAGCACACTTTTTGCACATTTAGAGATTGCATGTGGCAAAATAGGGTGAGAACGTTTGTTGAAATGGGTAGATTGGCCAAGAGACAATAATGAAGAATCCCAGGACTTAGAAGCAGAGATACAGGAGCAACTTGTAAAAGACATGAGAGATAGTGGAAAAAGGAAAAGCATCTAGAGTATAAGGAGGGAGATTTGCCAGGAATGAAGTACAGAAAGTGAAATGTTGGCTAAGAAGTTTTTATCTCTGTATGAGGGTTCCTTTATAATAACAAGAATGCCTTATCCAAAACGTGCAGTGATATCACTTCTAGTTTCAGGGAAAATGAAGGGTATGTTTGAGGATTTGAAGAAGTTTCTTGATGAGAGACAATGAATACGATGTCAAAAATTTCAGTAAAGAGGTGTTTGCACAAGCATTTCAAATATGTTGGAGGCCATGGGGATACAACATAAACATTTGGAAAAGACATAGGGAATTAGTAGGATACTTGCAGGGAACTAGTAGGATACTTGCACGGATTTTTGCAAAAAGAACGAAGGAATCTTGAACATAGATTAATGTGTTATCTAAGAGTGTGATGACAGAACTGTTAGCATTTGTGTGTGTGTGTGTGTGTGTGTGTGTGTGTGTGTGTATATATATATATATATATATATATATATATATATATATATATATATATATATATATTTTTTTGCTTGTGTCTGTATGTGTGGATGGATATGTGCGTGTGTGCGAGTGTATACCTGTCCTTTCTTCCCCCAAAGGTAAGTCTTTCCGCTCCCGGGATTGGAATGACTCCTTACCCTCTCCCTTAAAACCCACTTCCTTTCGTCTTCCCCTCTCCTTCCCTCTTTCCTGATGAGGCAACAGTTTGTTGCGAAAGCTTGAATTTTGTGTGTATGTTTGTGTTTGTTTGTGTGTCTATCGACCTGCCAGCGCTTTCGTTCGGTAAGTCACCTCATCTTTGTTTATATATATATAATAGAGGGAAACATTCCACGTGGGAAAAATTATATATAAAAACAAAGATGAGGTGACTTACCGAACGAAAGCGCTGGCAGGTCGATAGACACACAAACAAACACAAACATACACACAAAATTCAAGCTTTCGCAACAAACTGTTGCCTCATCAGGAAAGAGGGAAGGAGAGGGGAAGACGAAAGGAAGTGGGTTTTAAGGGAACTTAATAGTGATGACAGACCTGATGAATGCAAGAAGGTAGGAGACCTTCCACTGAGATTCCTATTTCTATCTGTAGTCTGTGACTGTGGAGGTAACCCATTTGAAGAGAAAGACGAAACTCTTTATTTTTAGAGCTTTTATTAGTTAAGCAAAAGCACTGTGTTACCGATTCAATACATTGAGGAAAGCATCACATTTTATTTAATACAAATGATGATGTAGGTTCACAATGATATTTTTCACGGGAATGACAAAAGCTTTGTATTTTATTTTTATTGTGAATGATACATGAGAGTCTGTACTACTTTCTACTGGGTAGGTAGAATACTTTTTAGGACATTTAAGTCATATTCTGATGTGACTCCATTATTATATTACAATTATTACATGCCAATAGGCCACTGTATTTGACCATCAAGGTGATGTCTACTGAGAGAGTGTGGAAAGGACTAGGGGTTCGGTGTCACAAACAGCCAAAGTAAGGAGTTAGCCAATTTCTGAGGCCTGTGCAGCTGAAGCTGGCACAATCCGTTGCGTAGAATTGACAAACACCACTATCTTCATCCAGGCCCATCATCAAAAAACTCCCACAGAGAAGGCTCTAGGGGTGAGGGCCAGGAAGACTATCCACGTTTGGGGCCTACAATACATTCTTCTCTGACTCTTGTTTGCCTGGTCATTTTCTTTCTTGCTCTCTGAGCAACTGAATCTATCTGTCCCTGTTCCCAGCTTCAATTGTGTTGTCATTATAACCTTCTCATGTGTCAAGAGTCATTTTAGTCACATAACCAGACTTAGTAACCTTTATGAAAAGTTCTGCTAAAAGGACCCTGATGGGACAATGCTATGCAAGCTTCTATGAAATATGAGGGTGAATCAAATATGAACCAGAATTTTTTTTATAAGTCTATTTAAACTTCAGAAAAATTCGTACACATGAACTTATTTTTCAATATAGTCTGCTGAATGGGAAACACATCTTCCCCAGCACATAAGCAGTTTTTTGGTCTTGTTTTCATAAAGTGAAGATGGCTGTGACAGTAGCCAGTTGCACATGAACCACTTCAGCAGTGCCATCATCATCAATTGTGTGTTCTCTGGCTGCTTCCTTTAGAGGTTCAAACAAATTAAAATTCAGGATAGTAAGTCCATACTATATGAAGGATGTACTAATATGGTCAAGAACAATTCCTGAATTTTTTTGAGTTTGGTCAGTTGTGTGGGGGTACAGCATAGTTATGAAGCACAATCACATTGTGGATTAGAAATGCATGCCTTTTCATATTACATATATGGTTTAATATATCTAAAAACAAAGATGATGTGACTTACCAAATGAAAGTGCTGGCAGGTCGACAGACACACAAACAAACACAAACATACATACAAAATTCAAGCTTTCGCAACAAACTGTTGCCTCATCAGGAAAGAGGGAAGGAGAGGGAAAGACGAAAGGATGTGGGTTTTAAGGGAGAGGGTAAGGAGTCATTCCAATCCCGGGAGCGGAAAGACTTACCTTAG
Source organism: Schistocerca serialis cubense (assembly GCF_023864345.2). NCBI lineage: Eukaryota > Metazoa > Arthropoda > Insecta > Orthoptera > Acrididae > Schistocerca > Schistocerca serialis. Next base: position 22,765,526 of record NC_064644.1, on the reverse strand, counting down.
GGGGGAAAAAAGGAAAAAAGGACGGGTATATACTCGCGCGCGCGCACACACACACACACACACACACACACATCCATCCACACATATACAGACACAAGCAGACATATTTAAATACACTCGCACACACACACACATATCCATCCACACATATACAGACACAAGCAGACGTATTTAAATATGTCTGCTTGTGTCTGTATATGTGTGGATGGATATGTGTGTGTGTGTGTGAGTGTATACCCGTCCTTTTTTCCCCCCTAAGGTAAGTCTTTCCGTTCCCGGGATTGGAATGACTCCTTACCCTCTCCCTTAAAACCCACATCCTTTCGTCTTTCCCTCTCCTTCCCTCTTTCCTGATGAGGCAACAGTTCGTTGCGAAAGCTTGAATTTTGTGTGTATGTTTGTGTTTGTTTGTGTGTCTGTCGACCTGCCAGCACTTTCATTTGGTAAGTCACATCATCTTTGTTTTTAGATATATTTTTCCTACGTGGAATGTTTCCCTTTATTATATACATATATGGTTTGTTTGACCAAAAGTCAGCAATAGTATGCAACATTCACAGTACAGCATTCATGGAGAAAATCTATGAGAAGACCTCTTTTAAATTCATGGAGAGACTGTTTTTGACTTTGACAGGTTCAGATTTATCCTTTTTGGACTATTCCAGGCTGGTTTTTTTTCCCAATTCTGGGATGTAATGGTGCACCCATGTTTGATCACAGTTCACAATCCAGTGCAATGAAAGTTCCCTTTCAGTTTGGCAGCATGTCACTAGCTGTTTGCAAACCTAGAGACAATGAAATTTATGTTCCGGGGGGGAGAAGACGAGACTTCCACCTTGCGGACACTCTCCAGAATCCAAAGTTGTCACTAATGATTGCCTGAGCACTACTGTAGCTTATACCAATCTCAGTAGCAATTTCATTACACTGTTATTCAGTGATCATCTTGAATATGCCAGCCAAAAATGCAAGGGGATTGCAGCAGCATCTCATCTATTGCTTTCACATGCTGCTCCATGGGGAGAGTTCTGCTCATGTTCAGAAGAAAATTTAGATATTGGTTTGATTCCCAGAAGAATTAGCACTTTTCAAGGCATTGCTTTAACCTGGGGCAGTCTGTAAGGTCAAGACTACTTTTTCAGAGATTCGGTATGCTTTTGCTTATTTTTATCCATGACAATAATGTAATCCATGTGTTTACAACCTGATACAATACTGCTGATTAACAGTTCTAACAAAAAAAAAAATCCTTCAAAAAATCACAGGCGCAATAGCTATACTGATTGATAGACATAAATGTCTAATACCAAAATAAGTGCTCAATCTGAGGAATTTTTTAGATCCATCATCTAATGGTAAATGGATATCTGAGTCCGAGATATCTTTTTTGCATGGTATTGGGAATGACTTTACGACAATCTGAGAATTCACTGCCATGAAACCTGAAGGACCCATTAGGTCTTTTGACCACAACAGGTAGAGAACAACAAGAGCTTTCTGGAACATGCACTACTTCATTCTGTTCTTTCAACCAGACAGGTTCAACTATTACACATTCAGGTAAGATTTACAGGATTGGATGAGAGTCTGCTAACACTAGCAATGCTGAGGGTGGAATGTTTTATCTGCACAGCTACGTCTTTTGTGCAACCTAACACAGGAGAAAACAAATCTGTGCATGAGGAGGACAAATTTTATGCTGCTTGATAAGGGATTCCCAAAGACACTGCAATAACTAATGGAGAAACCAAATGCACATGTTAAGATCAAAAATATTTCTTAAGTTTGTTTCCTTGATGCCCAGGAATTCGATTTCTCTTACAATTCTTTTGCGGAGAACTTATTTTCTGAGCTGACCTGCTACAGGGATTTTATAACCTCCGCGGAAACAGGTGACTGCTCTCTTATTTGCAACTAAGGATACTGATCCTAACAACAGATAAGTATTCAATTTAAACAAAGAGGCTGAAGTACACTATCAGCTTTATAATTCATCATGCCCTGACCAATTAGTCACTCTATTAATACTTTTGTGGAAAGCCTGTAGCTCAGTTGAATCAGTTTCTGACCCTTTCGTTACTTTGTCTTCCTAACTTGGCAAACACCTCTGCTGTGTTCCAGTACTTCAAATTGAAAACAAACTGCATCTTTCAATAAGCACTCTAGGTGGATGTTTGGAACAACACTACTTACTTTACGGAAATCATGTCATTTTCCTTTGGAAACTGAGGAACACTTGAGTCAGACAAATTCATTCTAAGGGCAGAAATACGTTTCTGGCATGCTGACCATCAAGCAAGCTCTATGATCAGAGTGGCCTCATAGTGCGAGGAAACTTTTATCTATTCAACTTATCTGCTTCCAGGAGTGGTGACCAGTAGAACACTATCTGCTAAGCAGACATTTTCTGTTCACCTGCGAGATGCACCTTCCCATAATTCAAAACTATGAGCATTCCTAAATGTGTCTGTTAATCCAAGTTCCTAATGCCTTAGTGTTCTAACCTCTATTTTGGGGGTCGATCAAATTCACAACATTTCAGGCTAGGGGCTCCCACTAAGATTAAGGGTATTGGGGATTTTCACACTGAAATTTACAGTGATGACTTAGGCCTTTAAGGCTGTTAATCCACTCGCGATATTATTGGTTGAGTTTCATCCAGTACTGGTTGAATTCTGATCTAGATCTTGCTACAGAGATTTTCTTAGTATAACGTTCACTACCAAAAAAATTACATCAGGATCCTACAATGGAAAGTGCAGGGCAGAATAACAACTATATGATGTGTTATTGGAAAATTTTAAAAATGGATCCGCTACTGCTTACTGGTTTTGCGGGCAGGTACACGGAGGGTGGGGAGTGAGGCATCGCCTTGTCCTTGACGCCCTCTGGCAGGAAACCGCGCTTCCTTAATTCAGTTCATTGTGGCAGCTGGTTGAGTACAGATCTGTTATGGCTTGTTGCCGGATTCTGTCAGCGTGAAAATGGACGTAAAAATGGAGCAACAAGTTTGTGTCAAATTTTGTTTTAAAACCAGGAAATCAGTTTCTGAGACTTACGAACTATTAAAAACAGCTTTTGGAGATAATTGTATGAGCCAGTGAAATGTTTTTGTTTGGTTCAACAGATTTAAAAATTGCCATGAATCATTTGAAAGATGAACCATGGTCTGGCCGTCCTTCCACCTCAAAAACAAATGAAAATGTTGTGAAAGTTCGAGACTTAGTGCGCTCTGATTGTAGACTTACAATTAGGGAGATGGCTGATGAACTTAATTTAAGTTTCTATGCGGTTCAGTCAATTTTAAATGAAGATCTGAACATGCGTCGAGTGTCCGCAAAACTCATTCCAAAAATGTTGTCAAGTGACTAGAGACAATACTGACTTGAAGTGTGCCAAGAACTGATTAATCAGACTAAAAATGACCCAGATTTTTTAAACAGGGTAATTACAGGTGTTGAATCATGGGTATACGGATATGATCCTGAAACCAAAGTGCAGTCTTCTCAGTGGAAGACTCCAGGTTCAATACAACCGAAAAAAGAACGGCAAATTCGGTGAAGGTGAAGACAATGTTGGTGACTTTTTTTTATTCTTCCAGTATTGTGCAGCATGAATTTATCCCTGGAGTACAGACAATTAACCAGGAATACTAAAAATGTGTCCTTGAGCATCTGCGCGAAAAGGTGCGGAAGAAAAGGCCTGCATTGTGGTAAGACAGGAATTGGGTGCTACACCATGACAATGCTCCGGCTCATCGTATCTTCTCCATTGTTGAATTTTTGACCACATTCAAAATTCTTGTGCTTGCACAAGTACCATATTCCCCTGATTTGCCACTGCAGACTTCTACCTGTTCCCTAAACTGAAATTTTCATGGAAAGAGAAGCAATTTGACTCGATTGAAGACATCCAGACAAATACGGAGAGTGCCCTTAACACACTTCAGGAAAAAAATTTACAGGAATGTTCCAAAAGTGGAAACACCATTGGAGTCTGTGTGTTGAGTCAGAATGGGACTATTTTGAAGGAGATGCATCACAGCAGCATGTAAGTACCACCATTGTACAATTACAAGCCCATTCTTAAAGCTTGCAAGTCACACCTCGTATTATGAATATGATAGATTGCTACTCCATAAAGATGACACACTGAATTGCAGCCAGGCACAACAAAAAGACTGTTACAAACTGAGATTTTGGCCAAAGCCTTCTTCAGAAAGAAAACACACACACACATTCACACAAGCAAGTGCACCTCTTACACACATGTACATAATTTCCAGTACTCTGGCCAGAATGAAACTACATAGTGGCCAGAGATTCACTCATGTGTGTGCTGTGTACTTACTTTTGTGGATGTGTGTGTGTGTGTGTGTTTTCCTTCTGAAGAAGGCTCTGACTGAAAACTAAATGTGTAACAGTTTTTCCATTGTTCCTGTCTGTAACTCAGTATGTCCTCTTTAAGTATGTAGCACTCTGTCCTTTTCATCAGGCCAAGGCTGTGAGCCAAGGCTCCTCCACCCATCTCGGCTTTGCTCAGTTCTTCTTGGAAATACCCTGTATAGTGCAACATTTCGTTTAATATTTCAGTGTGGCATTTTCTGGCTGGCACAACTCTATTCAGTTCAGCAGAATCATGGTGTCAGTGCTGTTTACGCTGTTTACCATGAACTACTTGTTTGTGGTATGAAGGATATTCACGGTCCAGTGGTCAATTGCACAAAAAGAGGCAGTCTAGTAATCTTTCATCACAAACCATTAAAAATGATTGAGAATGGCAAAAGAGAGGGATGAGAATTCTCAATATACAGGGTGAATCGAAATTCGCACTCTCGGGCTCCGCAGTGCGACTCCCCACATGCCAGCAATGAAAAATTGTCTGTCACAAAATTTCATCTCGCGAGTACATCCAACAGAAAAAGAAAGTCAAAGAGTGGCAATCTGGCACCACTGTAACCACATGTATGGTAACTACCTCTGTCAGCACATGGTAGTTGTGCTGCACAGTTGGTGCAGTGGATAGAATTTTGGGTTAGCATGCCGGAGGTCGATGGTTCGACCCTAGGTTGAAGCATATATTTTTTATTTGGTAAATGTAGCCCAAGTGGTACGGTATCTGGCTTCTTAATTGTCAACAGCGACTGCAGCAGGTCCTCTAGAAAACATCTGCACTCACATACTACAATTGTAGAAATGGCAGATTGGTCAGCTTTGAAAGAAGCCATTTCCACATTGTGGGTGTGAATTTATTCGGACTACTTCATCTACTAGATGTGAAACCTGTTTTCTTTGTACCCTCCACCAATAGTCCCATATATTAGAACCAACTATTATCCTTGCCTCTTTCAGGTCCATTACATTTTGTTAGGGCCTTGCATTACCAGTAAGGCTAGCAATGTGCTTTGCGAATACGTGTACTTCACTGTTGTATGTGTTATCACCATGGTCCCATTAATTATGCCTTTTTAACACTGAGTCTGGTAACAGCATACTGTTTAGTACTTATCTCAATGCCTTATTATCATCATCATCATCATCATCATCATCATTATTATTATTATTATTATTATTATCATTATTATTATTATTCTATTGATGGTATTGTGGAAATATCACCTCTATTACCATTAGGGAAACAGTGTAATTCGAAACCGAACATTTCACAGTGTCGGGATGAATGATGCAGAACAATATCTGTCAGAGGGGAATGGGCATTAGGAGGCACAGCGCATGTTTATACTCTATGCGCTGTTCATCAGACAGGGACTAGTTGTGACTGGAGTAGCGTGCAAGTGACAGACTCCAATGTACATGCATACACGTATCGAATATTGACATTGTAAACATCTAAACCAGTGTGGCACACGTATGGCACACAAACGATGAATATGTGGATATGCTTCCGGTCCTTGAAGCATCTGACAAGTGGGGTGGTATTGCAGCTCATGAATATGCTGCTACATATCCTCATCGACACCATCCCGATATAAATGTGTTTCATCATCTGGAGCTGCACCTTCGGGAGTCAGGTTCTCTCTTTCCACCATCGCCTGACAGAGGTTGTCCATGGACTCACCATACTCCAACTACTGAGGAAGCTATTCTGGAGGTCATATACCAAGAACCTCAGTGAAGTACACGTACCATAGCAAGCGTGTGTCACAATGCAAGGTCGTTAATGTGCTGCGCGAGCATGGGCTGCACCCCTATCATTATGCTTTCACACAACTCCAGCATCCTGCAGATCGCCATCAGCAGATGGAATTCTGTGAATGGTTCCAACAACAACAGGAAGCCAATGATGACTTTGTGAACACCATGATATGGCCGGATGAAGCATTCACTTGTGAGGGTGTCTTCAACATGCACAATGCCCACCATTGGTGTGAGGTTAACTTGCATGTCACCCGCGACCGTGGATATCAAGTTCAATTTGGTATCAACATCTGGGCGAAATACTGGGCGATAGGTGTTTGGGCCCCTACATGTTGCGTGACTGGTTGACTGCACGAAGGTATCATGCATTCCTCTCAAACTACCTGCCTGATGCACTGGAAGGTGTTCCACTGCATGTTGGGCAGAAGATATGGTTATAACATGATGGTGCACCTCCACACTCTGGAATTAACTTGCAACAGTATTTGGACAGAACATCTGCAGGGAAATGGCCCAGACGTGGAGGTCCAGTTGTATGGCCACCACAGTCGCTTGACCTAAACCCCCTGCATTTCTTCTGTGCAGACACCTGCAGGGGCACGTGTACTCTACGTCTGCCGATGAATGTGGAAGAATTGGTAGCATGTGTTCATGCTGCTCTTGTTACTGTGAACGCAGCTTTGCTATGAAGGGTCCAGAGCTGTATGATCCGGTGGGTTGCACAATGTTTGGACATGTAAGGAGGTTGCTTTGAGCATCTGTTGTTCTGAGGACAATGTATTTTGTTGTGAAAATCATGCGCTCATTAACATGGACATTATTATTGTCACTGGTTGCTAATGTGTGACATCTGAGCTCTCATATTACATGTAGTATAAATGACAAGTAGATGGTGTGTTATTGTACAGTGCTATCACTTTAGCATCTCGAAACTGATATTTTTTTGTAGTTATTCTGTCCTTGACAGGTCATTTGTTTCACCTGTCTATTTCTTATTTGTTTAACCACGTATTTATTATGTCCAGCGTTACAAAATGTTGTAAATTTAGGATACATGTGACCTAAGAAATGGGGTATATTACAGTATGAAATGTCATAATGAAACTAGCAAATAAAAAAAAAAGCACCCCAACCAGGATCGAACCCTCGACCTCCCGCATGCTAACCCAAAACTTTATCCACTCCACAATCTGCACAGCATGAATGTCATCTGCTGACAGAGGTAGTTACCATACATGTGTTTAAAACATTGCCAAATTGCCACTCTTTAACATTCTTTTTCTGCTGGACGTACTTGCTGGATGAAATTTTGCGAAAGAAATTTTTTTAATGCTGTCATGTGAGGAGTCGCATTGCGAAGCCCGAGTGCATACATTTTGCTTCATCCTGTATATTATGTAATGGCATAAGCAACAGGTATTGCAAATGTACTACGAAACAACACTATAAAAGCATACAAATAGAATTTAAATGCTTAGTTGGCAATGAAAGAGCAAGAAATTACAATGATCAACAGATGGGATTCATTGTTCTGCACATCAAGAAGCACTTTGTACCAAATTTTCAGGGATGCAGCATGTGAAGAAACTGATGGTACGTATAAAATTTCAGATGTCATATGCATTATTCCAATGTCAGAAGCAAAAGTTTTCAATTGAATTGCACAAAGAGTATGGAGCTTTGTATGCTACTGCACGGTACATTGGTTAAGTCAAAGGGTATGCCAGGAATGATTTATCAATTTAAAATTCATCACTGTTGAATTTACGAAGAAAAAAGAAATGTAGAAATGAAAATGAGAACATACAGAATGGATTACAGAACTTGCGTTTTAAGTTGACTAGACTGCTCACTGATCATGGTAAGACACTGCAAGGTGAGGAAAACTTCCTTCTGCGTGGATGTGGTTAAAAAGAAAATCACCTTGAAGAAGGGACACATTCTCACAATCACCATCCAGTTCCCTAAGCTCAATGGTGTTAAAGAAAATACATGGTCTGAATAATTCATTGTGGTCTTGAAAGAATTACAAGGATAGTTTTCTAAACATTTTGAGAACAATGCCAACATTTTGAGAACAATGCCAATCTTACATTTATTTTTGATCTTTTTCTTGAGACTGTTTGCCATTTCAGTTGAAAGTACCCCTGTGCATGTGCAAATGTAACCAACTGATCTGCAAGTTAATTCCCATTTTAAAGACAAATCCTTTTATGTTACTGTCCAGGATATCTACACTGCTTTCCTCAAGTAAAGTTCCCACATCTCCAGAATAAGGCTGCAAAAGTGCTATGGTATTGTGATCATCATATGTGAGTGAAAGACCATTTTTAGATTATGAAACTAAATAAGTCATGATTTCGTGATAACCAGTGTGAAAATCTGTGAAATTGTCTGCGGCTGTTCGTATGTTGACAGTCTTTACTCACACACACTCACTCACTGGTCATACCGGACTCGAGAGTCCATTACTGCAGCAACGTATTTTTGCCATCTGTCCGTGTCTTGTGCTATTTCCTTCCATTCACCTTCAATACCTAGGTTCCTCAAATCAGCCTTCACATTGTCCTCCCATCTACGCCTCGGTCTCCCCACAGGACGTTTTCCCTCCAAATGCCCTACCAGTACTCTGCGCGCTGCCCTGCCCTCATCCGTTCGAGCTACGTGACCCGCCCATCGCAGTCCATGTGATTTAATAATACTGATTATGTCAGGGCTTGAACAGAGTTCGTGAACCTCTTTGTTATGCAGTTTCACCACTCTCCGCTAATGTCATCCGTTTTTGCTCCAAAAATTTGACAGTCTGTACCACATAAAAATTATATTACATCTTCAGTGTGCCAAAAATAATTAAATAACACTGCAATTTTGTTTTGATAAAAAATCTACTCACCAAGCAGCAGCAGAACACACACATGAAAGAAGGTTATAATTATGAAAACCAGTGGCTCCTTCTTCAGGCTGAAGGGTTGAAGAGTAAAGAAGAGTGGGGTGAAGGAAAAGGACTGGAGACATCTAAGAAAAGTGGTAGATTTCAGAAAGGTCATCCAGAACCGAGGGTTAGGGAAGATTTACTGGATGGGATGAGAAGGAAAGACTGATTGTTGGGAACTGTACCGCACAAGATTTGAAAACGTGAGAGCTTTAAGGTGGAAGATGGGGTAATGTGCAAGACAGAGTTAATAAGAGCAAAAAATCTAAGTGCACTGTACATAACAGAGGTGGGAGGGGGAAGGCGAGAAACAGACAGGTAAGAAAATGAAAGATGTTGAAAACTAAACAGAGTAAAGAAAGGAGCAGTAACTGTGTATAAATGCTAAGACAGAAGAAATTAACATAAATTAAGGCCAAGTGAGTGGCAAGAAGCAAGGACACATTGTAGTGATAGTTCCCACCTGCAGAGCTGTGAGAAACTGGTGTTTGGGGGAAGAATCCTCATGGCGTATATGGTGAAACAGGCACCAAAGTCATGAATGTCATGTTGTAGAGCATATGGCACGTGTCATTTCACAGGTGGCTCTCCCTTTGACGGTATATGTTTTGCCAGTTACAGGGCTGGTATTGGTGGTGGTAGGAGGGTGTATTGGGCAAGTCTTGCAGCAGGGACCATCACAGGAGTACGAGCCACACGGTAGGGAGATGGGTGCAGAACGAGCACAGGGTATGACAAGAATATTGTGGAGACTGGGAGGGCAACAAAGATCTGCTCCAGGTGTGGTAGGCAAAATCCCAGACACAACGGATCTCATTGCAGGGCGTTGATTTTAGGAAGTCATGGATTGTCAAAGTAGCTGATTAGTATGTTCCAGACCAGGACAATACTGAGTGATCAGTGGTGTGCTCCGAAGTTGTTTTTTGGAGGATCAGTAATACCAGGACTGGATGTGATGGCCTGGGAAATCTGCTTTTGAACTGGGCTGGTGGAGTAATTACATTCAGTGAAGGTCGAGATGGGAATAGCGGTGCTGATAAGAATTACATTCTAATTAAATGGTTAAAAATTGATTGTTTTCACTGTTGCATCAAAGTTTGTTTTGTGTGTGATCTGTGTTGTTGAGAAATATGAAACATAAAACAGAGTCATATACAATGTGAGTGCACTACCTTTTAACTGCAGCGCATTCACAGTTTTCCCCTCTTCCTCCTCCTCATGCTCAGACAGTGTGCCATGGCAGTGAGGAAATGTGCAGCTAGGCTGAGCACTATGGCACTCACGTGCCGGGGCACAGCCTGCAAATCGAATTCTTGGTTGCCCCTGTTCCAGAGGGTACACCTCCCTAAGCAAATGGATTAATTTCAGTGATGATCACGACCAAGATGAAGCACATTGTGTAGAATAATGCATTACCTTGAAACATCTGAAGTGATTATGTTCTGCTGATAAAAATAGTACTGAAGCTAGTGCCAATATTTGTGGGACTCCAATTACTTAAAATCTGATAGGGGTATCATCTGTAATGAGCAGTTGCAGTTTATTTAAAAGTATAGACAAATATTCTCACAGGTACTGTGCATATTAATTTGGCATAAAAAATTATTACTTCCAAGTAACAAATCTGGTAATCTGTAATTTGTATGATGTGATTCTTCAACTTCTCCCGGCGTATTTCTTGCTTGAACGGTCCACGGGTGTACTTTGTATATTTGTTCCATTGGAACCCTTTAGGTGTCTCATAAATCTACAATATTAAGGGAAATACTGACATCAAGAACTTATTAACTGTTTGGTAGTGTTTAGTTTTTTCTTTTCTCCCAAAAGTTACAGGATACAACTAAATTAAAGGAAGTGGTAATAATAAAACAAGTACACAATGACATAAATTGCCTATTTCAGTTACACCTATGGTGATATTTGCAGTACTTACCCATAACTCCTGAAGACTTTTACAACTTTCAAGCCATGACAACAGGGTAGAAAAATGAATACCCCATTTTGTCACATAGACATATAAAAATTGCAACTGCAGAAGAGGATTTGGACAATTGTTTTCAAGTGGCTCTGAGGACCAGTTAAATGACAACCTCTTCAGCTGAAAACAGATAGAACTTATGAGAGATTAAACCAAGTTACAAGATACACAACACAGTCAAAAGATTACATAAATTTCTGAAACACATATGTCATTAATCGTATTTATACGCTGTTAATCATTAACAAACATAACAACATACACTACTGTTTTGAAAAAGTGAGACACCAAGATCAAGAGATGTGATCACAATGAAATTATTCCACCACTTAGGGACATGCCACTACACAAACGATTAGCTCCACAGACCTGTATATGCACTGTTACTGTGGAAATTCAGTACGAAGCAGCACCACCACATGCTGCAATTAGAGCCGCTATTGGCATGGAGTCAAAGAGCATCTGAGTATGCTGCTGGGGAATTTTGTGCCACGTGTCTTGTATGTGCATCCACAAGGCATCAACTGTGGCTGCAGGAGGACCTGAACAAACAAGTTGCCAACCGACCATATCCCAGACACATCCAATGGGTGACATGTCATGGGCAATGGGTGACATGGGTGACATGTCATGGGCAGGGCAGGGAAGCAGTGGTACCCATCATTCTTTGCCATATGTAGCTGGGTGTTGTCCAGCTGAAATGTGGCATGCGGAATGGCTTGTATAAGGGGCAGTGCCTCGGGCTATAAAACCTCCCTAATGTAGTGGTAGCTGTTTAGACTGCCCTCAAGTCTTAGGAGGTGAAACTGCATATTGCTAGCAATGTCACCCCAAACCATCACACTTCACAGTTGTATGCAATGTCACTCAACAATACAGTCTGCCCGATTGTGTTCAATGTGGTGGTGTCAAACATGCATGTGGCCATCACTGTAGGACAAGTTGAAGTGGGACTCATCTGAAAACACTAGATTTTGCCACTCAGCATGCCAGTGTTGGCATTTCTGTGCCCTCTGTAGTAGACAGAGTTTGTGGGCCCTAGTCAATGAAAGCCAGCACAACTGCATACAAGCCACCAGTTCAGCCTCCAGAAGACAATGTAAAACTGTCGACACAGACATGTCCACAGCTATTACAGTGCTACAATGTCACACCAACACTGTGGATCGGGCTGTTCCGTCCGTTATGGCCAAACAGTAAAGATGGCCGTCATCTTGCACTGCAGTTACTTTGTGTCATACAGTACTCTGTCAGCACTGTGTACAGCCCTCTTCTCTCCAATGGTTCCACATATTCCTCACTGTTGAAGCAGCATGCCATGCACCAGTTGCAATGTCATGGATCAAAAAGACCCACCTCCCAGACACCAATCATTTTCCCCCATTTAAATGCACTCACTTGCCGATATTCTACACCATGATGTCGGCGAAGCATAGAGGAACTTGGTTACAATTTCCCTTTTTTATGAACACACTGCACTGACTGAGCATTGTGTAACAATGACTTGTCCTGCTGCACAAATGAGGATGTTGTTGGGCCTAAATGCACAACACCTCTCTGTCATTGAAATCATTTATTATGGTTCTGCTGCTTTATGTGTCCTCTTTTTATGGTGTGTAGCAGACGATTGCTTCTGAGTGCTTCACTGTTTATAAACCTTAGCATCATTCTCTTCATTAAAGGAAAGGAGTACAGTACTTTCTTACATAAAAATAACACATTAATATCATTGTCAAAATGATTTCCTCAGTGAAATACACACACACACACACACACACACACACACACACACACACGTACAGGGTGTTACAAAAAGGTACTTCCTCGATTCACTGCCAGTTGGCCCAATTGAAGGAAGGTAATGTTGACTTCGGTGCTTGTGTAGACATGCGACTCATTGCTCTACAGTACTAGCATCAAGCACATCAGTACGTAGCATCAACAGGTTAGTGTTCATCATGAACGTGGTTTTGCAGTCAGTGCAATGTTTACAAATACGGAGTTGGCAGATGCCCATTTGATGTATGGATTAGCACGGGGCAATAGCCGTGGCGCGGTACGTTTGTATCGAGACAGATTTCCAGAACAAAGGTGTCCCGACAGGAAGACGTTCGAAGCAATTGATCGCTGTCTTAGGGAGCATGGAACATTCCAGCCTGGGGAAGACCTAGAACGACGAGGACACCTGCAATGGATGAGGCTATTCTTCGTGCAGTTGACGATAACCCTAATGTCAGCGTCAGAGAAGTTGCAGCTGTACAAGTTAACGTTGACCATGTCACTGTAGGGAGAGTGCTGCGGGAGAACCAGTTGCTTCCGTACCATGTACAGCGTGTGCAGGCACTATCAGCAGCTGATTGGCCTCCACGGGTACATTTCTGCGAATGGTTCATCCAACAATGTGTCAATCCTCATTTCAGTGCACATGTTCTCTTTACGGATGAGGCTTCATTCCAACGTGATCAAATTGTAAATTTTCACAATCAACATATGTGGGCTGATGAGAATCCGCACACAATTGTGCAATCACGTCATCAACAAAGATTTTCTGTGAACGTTTGGGCAGGCATTGTTGGTGATGTCTTGATTGGGCCCCATGTTCTTCCACCTACGCTCAATGGAGCACGTTATCATGATTTCACATGGGATACTCTAACTGTGCTGCTAGAACATGTGCCTTTACAAGTACGACACAACATGTGGTTCATGCACAACGGAGCTCCTGCACATTTCAGTCGAAGTGTTTGTACGCTTCTCAACAACAGATTCGGTGACCGATGGATTGGTAGAGGCAGACCAATTCCATGACCTCCATGCTCTCCTGACCTCAACCCTCTTGACTTTCATTTATGGGGGCATTTGAAAGCTCTTGTCTACACAACCCCGGTACCAAATGTAGAGACTCTTCGTGCTCGTATTGTAGACGGCTGTGATACAATACGCCATTCTCCAGGGCTGCATCAGCGCATCAGGGATTTCATGCGACGGAGGGCGGATGCATGTATCCTCGCTAACGGAGGACATTTTGAACATTTCCTGTAACAAAGTGTTTGAAGTCACGCTGGTACGTTCTGTTGCTGTGTGTTTCCATCCCATGATTAATGTGATTTGAAGAGAAGTAATAAAATGGGCTCTAACATGGATATATTTTTCCCACGTGGAATGTTTCCCTCTATTGTATTCGTATAGAGGGAAACATTCCACATGGGAAAAATATATCTAAAAAAAACAAAGATGATGTGACTTACCAAACGAAAGCGCTGGCAGGTCGATAGACACACAAACATACACACAAAATTCTAGCTTTCGCAACCAACGGTTGCTTCGTCAGGAAAGAGGGAAGGAGAGGGAAAGACGAAAGGATGTGGGTTTTAAGGGAGAGGGTAAGGAGTCATTCCAATCCCGGGAGCGGAAAGACTTACCTTAGGGGGAAAAAAGGACAGGTATACACTCGCACACACACCCATATCCAACCACACACACACAGACACAAGCAGACATTTGTAAAGGCAAAGAGATTCGGCAGAGATGTCAGTCGAGGCAGAAGTACAGAGGCAAAGATGTTCATTACAGGTGAGGTATAAGTGGCGGCAACTTGAAATTAGCGGAGGTTGAGGCCTGGCGGATAACGAGAAGAGAGGACCTAATCCTTCACCTACACATCAACTCAGCCAATGAACACACCCGTCAACTCCTATCCTTAATAAAAGTCCTCAATCTTTCCTCTCCCACATCCACACCGGCTGTTTAGAGCATCCTCCTACAGGCCAACCGCAAATTAGAACAGCATGCCACCCTCCACCTCAAAAAACTATCCAATCTCCTGGTTTCCCACCTCCGGAAAAGCAACTCACTCACCCTTCTCAACCTTTCCAGCAAACCTCAACCTCCTCTCATTGCACACAAACCCAGTCTCTCCCATCTACTCAGTCTCCCACTTCCAGCTCCACTCCCTCCAAAACCTCAAAATTCCAATCAACACAATCTGGAACCACAACACCTCAATTCAGTAGTTAACCTTTCCTCCAAACCTCTCTCCCAATCTGAAACCTCTGTCCTATCCAAAGGCCTCACCTTCAGCCCCACTCCCAGATTCAATCAAACAGCCCTCGTCAAAGATTTACTGTCCTACACTCATACTCTCTGCTGGAAATATCACTTTGCCATGAAGAAAAATGATCCTAATCCTACTCCTAATGATCCAACTCCCCAAGACACTATCCAAATTGAACCCTGCCTGGAACAGTTCCGTCCTCCGTCACAGCGGGACCCACCTCCTCTTCCTCAAAATCACCCTCTCCAAACCTTCCAGGAATTTCTGACTTCCAGCCTTGCTTCTCAATCCTTCTTAAAAAACCTTAATCCTACTCCCAACATCACCACTGCTGAAGCCCAAGCCATCCGTGATCTGAAGGCTGACCGATCCATCGTCATTCTTCCGGCGGACAAGGGTTCCACGACCGTGGTACTTGAACGTCGGGAGTATGTGGCTGAGGGACTGCATCAGCTTTCAGACAACACCACATACAAAGTTTGCCAAGGTAATCCCATTCCTGATGTCCAGGCAGAGCTTCAAGGAATCCTCAGAACCTTAGGCCCCCTACAAAACCTTTCACCTGACTCCATCAACCTCCTGACCCCACCGACACCCCGCACCCCTACCTTCTACCTTCTTCCCAAAATTCATAAACCCAACCATCCCGGCCGCCCCATTGTAGCTGGTTACCAAGCCCCCACAGAGCGTATCTCTGCCTACGTAGATCAACACCTTGAACCCATTACATGCAGTATCCCATCCTTCATCAAAGACACCAACCACTTTCTCGAACGCCTGGAATCCTTACCCAATCTGTTACCCCCGGAAACCATCCTTGTAACCATTGATGCCACTTCCTTATACACAAATATTCCACACATCCAGGGCCTCGCTGCAATGGAGCACTTCCTTTCATGCCGATCACCTGCCACCCTACCTAAAACCTCTTTCCTCATTACCTTAGCCAGCTTCATCCTGACCCACAACTACTTCACTTTTGAAGGCCAGACATACCAACAATTAAAGGAAACAGCCATGGGTACCAGGATGGCCCCCTCGTACGCCAACCTATTCATGGGTCGCTTAGAGGAAGCCTTCTTGGTTACCCAGGCCTGCCAACCCAAAGTTTGGTACAGATTTATTGATGACATCTTCATGATCTGGACTCACAGTGAAGAAGAACTCCAGTATTTCCTCTCCAACCTCAACTCCTTTGGTTCCATCAGATTCACCTGGTCCTACTCCAAATCCCACACTACTTTCCTTGACATTGACCTCCATCTGTCCAATGGCCAGCTTCACACATCCGTCCACATAAAACCCACCAACAAGCAACAGTACCTCCATTATGACAGCTGCCACCCATTCCACATCAAACGGTCCCTTCCCTACAGCCTAGGTCTTCGTGGCAAACAAATCTGCTCCAGTCCGGAATCCCTGAACCATTACACCAACAACCTGAAAACAGCTTTCACATCCCGCAACTACCCTCCCGACCTGGTACGGAAGCAAATAACCAGAGCCACTTCCTCACCCCCTCAAACCCAGAACCTCCCGCAGAAGAACCACAAAAGTGCCCCACTTGTGACAGGATACTTTCCGAGACTGGATCAGACTCTGAATGTGGCTCTCCAGCAGGGATACGACTTCCTCAAATCCTGCCCTGAAATGAGATCCATCCTTCATGAAATCCTCCCCACTCCACCAAGAGTGTCTTTCCGCCGTCCACCTAACCTTCGTAACCTGTTAGTTCATCCCTATGAAATCCCCAAACCACCTTCCCTACCCACTGGCTCCTACTCTTGTAACCGCCCCCGGTGTAAAACCTGTCCCATGCACCCTCCCACCACCACCTATTCCAGTCCTGTAACCCGGAAGGTGTACACGATCAAAGGCAGAGCCACATGTGAAAGCACCCACGTGATTTACCAACTGACCTGCCTACACTGTGAAGCTTTCTATGTGGGAATGACCAGCAACAAACTGTCCATTCGCATGAATGGACACAGGCAGACAGTGTTTGTTGGTAATGAGGATCACCCTGTGGCTAAACATGCCTTGGTGCACGGCCAGCACATCTTGGCACAGTGTTACACCGTCCGGGTTATCTGGATACTTCCCACTAACACCAACCTGTCAGAACTCCGGAGATGGGAACTTGCCCTTCAGTATATCCTCTCTTCTCGTTATCCGCCAGGCCTCAACCTCCGCTAATTTCAAGTTGCCGCTGCTCATACCTCACCTGTCTCTCAACATCTTTGCCTCTGTACTTCTGCCTCGACTGACATCTCTGCCCAAACTCTTTGTCTTTAAATACGTCTGCTTGTGTCTGTATATGTGTGGATGGATATGTGTGTGTGTGTGTGCGCGAGTGTATACCCGTCCTTTTTTCCCCCTAAGGTAAGTCTTTCCACTCCCGGGATTGGAATGACTCCTTACCCTCTCCCTTAAAACCCACATCCTTTCGTCTTTCCCTCTCCTTCCCTCTTTCATCTACATCTACATCTACATCTACATTGATACTCCGCAAGCCACCCAACGGTGTGTGGCGGAGGGCACTTTACGTGCCACTGTCATTACCTCCCTTTCCTGTTCCAGTCGCGTATGGTTCGCGGGAAGAACGACTGTCTGAAAGCCTCCGTGCACGCTCTAATCTCTCTAATTTTACATTCGTGATCTCCTCGGGAAGTATAAGTAGGGGGAAGCAATATATTCGATACCTCATCCAGAAACGCACCCTCTCGAAACCTGGCGAGCAAGCTACACCGCGATGCAGAGCGCCTCTCTTGCAGAGTCTGCCACTTGAGTTTATTAAACATCTCCGTAACGCTATCACGGTTACCAAATAACCCAGTGACGAAACGCGCCGCTCTCCTTTGGATCTTCTCTATCTCCTCCGTCAACCCGACCTGGTACGGATCCCACACTGATGAGCAATACTCAAGTATAGGTCGAACGAGTGTTTTGTAAGCCACCTCCTTTGTTGATGGACTACATTTTCTAAGCACTCTCCCAATGAATCTCAACCTGGTACCCGCCTTACCAACAATTAGTTTTATATGATCATTCCACTTCAAATCGTTCCGTACGCATACTCCCAGATATTTTACAGTAGTAACTGCTACCAGTGTTTGTTCCGCTATCATATAATCATACAATAAAGGATCCTTCTTTCTATGTATTCGCAATACATTACATTTGTCTATGTTAAGGGTCAGTTGCCACTCCCTGCACCAAGTGCCTATCCGCTGCAGATCTTCCTGTATTTCGCTACAATTTTCTAATGCAGCAACTTCTCTGTATACTACAGCATCATCCGCAAAAAGCCGCATGGAACTTCCGACACTATCTACTAAGTCATTTATATATATTGTGAAAAGCAATGGTCCCATAACACTCCCCTGTGGCACGCCAGAGGTTACTTTAACGTCTGTAGACGTCTCTCCATTGATAACAACATGCTGTGTTCTGTTTGCCAAAAACTCCTCAATCCAGCCACACAGCTGGTCTGATATTCCGTAGGCTCTTACTTTGCTTATCAGGCGACAGTGCGGAACTGTATCGAACGCCTTCCGGAAGTCAAGAAAAATAGCATCTACCTGGGAGCCGGTATCTAATATTTTCTGGGTCTCATGAACAAATAAGGCGAGTTGGGTCTCACACGATCGCTGTTTCCGGAATCCATGTTGATTCCTACATAGTAGATTCTGGGTTTCCAGAAATGACATGATACGCGAGCAAAAAACATGTTCTAAAATTCTACAAGAGATCGACGTAAGAGATATAGGTCTATAGTTTTGCGCATCTGCTCAACGACCCTTCTTGAAGACTGGGACTATCTGTGCTCTTTTCCAATCATTTGGAACCCTCCGTTCCTCTAGAGACTTGCGGTACACGGCTGTTAGAAGGGGGGCAAGTTCTTTCGCGTACTCTGTGTAGAATCGAATTGGTATCCCGTCAGGTCCAGTGGACTTTCCTCTATTGAGTGATTCCAGTTGCTTTTCTATTCCTTGGACACTTATTTCGATGTCAGCCATTTTTTCGTTTGTGCGAGGATTTAGAGAAGGAACTGCAGTGCGGTCTTCCTCTGTGAAACAGCTTTGGAAAAAGGTGTTTAGTATTTCAGCTTTACGCGTGTCATCCTCTGTTTCAATGCCATCATCATCCCGTAGTGTCTGGATATGCTGTTTCGAGCCACTTACTGATTTAACGTAAGACCAGAACTTCCTAGGATTTTCTGTCAAGTCGGTACATAGAATTTTACTTTCGAATTCAATGAACGCTTCACGCATAGCCCTCCTTACGCTAACTTTGACATCGTTTAGCTTCTGTTTGTCTGAGAGGTTTTGGCTGCGTTTAAACTTGGAGTGGAGCTCTCTTTGCTTTCGCAGTAGTTTCCTAACTTTGTTGTTGTACCACGGTGGGTTTTTCCCGTCCCTCACAGTTTTACTCGGCACGTACCTGTCTAAAACGCATTTTACGATTGCCTTGAACTTTTTCCATAAACACTCAACATTGTCAGTGTCGGAACAGAAATTTTCGTTTTGATCTGTTAGGTAGTCTGAAATCTGCCTTCTATTACTCTTGCTAAACAGATAAACCTTTCTCCCTTTTTTTATATTCCTATTAACTTCCATATTCAGGGATGCTGCAACGGCCTTATGGTCACTGATTCCCTGTTCTGTACATACAGATTCGAAAAGTTCGGGTCTGTTTGTTATCAGTAGGTCCAATATGTTATCTCCACGAGTCGGTTCTCTGTTTAATTGCTCGAGGTAATTTTCGGATAGTGCACTCAGTATAATGTCACTCGATGCTCTGTCCCTACCACCCGTCCTAAACATCTGAGTGTCCCAGTCTATATCTGGTAAATTGAAATCTCCACCTAAGACTATAACATGCTGAGAAATTTATGTGAAATGTATTCCAAATTTTCTCTCAGTTGTTCCGCCACTAATGCTGCTGAGTCGGGAGGTCGGTAAAAGGAGCCAATTATTAACCTAGTTCGGTTGTTTAGTGTAACCTCCACCCATAATAATTCACAGGAACTATCCACTTCTACTTCACTACAGGATAAACTACTACTAACAGCGATGAACACTCCACCACCGGTTGCATGCAATCTATCCTTTCTAAACACCGTCTGTACCTTTGTAAAAATTTCGGCAGAATTTATCTCTGGCTTAAGCCAGCTTTCTGTACCTATAACAATTTCGGCTTCGGTGCTTTCTATCAGCGCTTGAAGTTCCGGTACTTTACCAACGCAGCTTCGACAGTTGACAATTACAATACCGATTGCTGCTTGGTCCCCGCATGTCCTGACTTTGCCCCGCACCCGTTGAGGCTGTTGCCCTTTCTGTACTTGCCCAAGGCCATCTAACCTAAAAAACCGCCCAGCCCACGCCACACAACCCCTGCTACCCGTGTAGCCGCTTGTTGCGTGTAGTGGACTCCTGACCTATCCAGCGGAACCCGAAACCCCACCACCCTATGGCGCAAGTCGAGGAATCTGCAGCCCACACGGTCGCAGAACCGTCTCAGCCTCTGATTCAGACCCTCCACTCGGCTCTGTACCAAAGGTCCGCAGTCAGTCCTGTCGACGATGCTGCAGATGGTGAGCTCTGCTTTCATCCCGCTAGCGAGACTGGCAGTCTTCACCAAATCAGATAGCCGCCGGAAGCCAGAGAGGATTTCCTCCGATCCATAGCGACACACATCATTGGTGCCGACATGAGCGACCACCTGCAGATGGGTGCACCCTGTACCCTTCATGGCATCCGGAAGGACCCTTTCCACATCTGGAATGACTCCCCCCGGTATGCACACGGAGTGCACATTGGTTTTCTTCCCCTCTCTTGCTGCCATTTCCCTAAGGGGCCCCATTACGCGCCTAACGTTGGAGCTCCCAACTACCAGTAAGTCCACCCTCTGCGACTGCCCGGATCTTGCAGACTGAGGGGCAACCTCTGGAACAGGACAAGCAGCCATGTCAGGCCGAAGATCAGTATCAGCCTGAGACAGAGCCTGAAACCGGTTCGTCAGACAAACTGGAGAGGCTTTCCGTTCAGCCCTCCGGAATGTCTTTCGCCCCCTGCCACACCTTGAAACGACCTCCCACTCTACCACAGGTGAGGGATCAGCCTCAATACGGGCAGTATCCCGGGCAACCACAGTCGTAGTCCGATCAGGGGATGCGTGGGACGAGCTGGCCGTCCCCGACAAACCCCCATCCCGACCCCCACAGTGATGCCCATTGGCAACAGCCTCAAGCTGTGTGACCGAAGCCAACACTGCCTGAAGCTGGGAGCGAAGGGATGCCAACTCAGCCTGCATTCGAACACAGCAGTTGCAGTCCCTATCCATGCTAAAAACTGTTTTGCTAAGAACGTCTGAACTAATCTACAGAGAGCGCAAACAAATCGACAAAATTTAAACGGTTATTAAAATACAAGATTGCCTAGTAAATGCAGTAATGCTGCTACTTGCGCACTGCTGACACTGCTCGGCGGCGGAAGGAGACTAAGCGAAATTACACTATTCAGGTACTAAAACACGATGCTACACTCTCAAATACTATAATACGCCCGAAATTTATGAATTAAACAATGCAAGAACCAAAAACACGCAAAGAAATTAAGAATTAATTCCTGAGGAAGCAACCGTTGGTTGCGAAAGCTAGAATTTTGTGTGTATGATTGTGTTTGTTTGTGTGTATCGAACTGTCTGCTTGTGTCTGTATATGTGTGGATGGATATGTGTGTGTGTGCGCGAGTGTATACCCGTCCTTTTTTCCCCCTAAGGTAAGTCTTTCCGCTCCCGGGATTGGAATGACTCCTTACCCTCTCCCTTAAAACCCACATCCTTTCGTCTTTCCCTCTCCTTCCCTCTTTCCTGATGAGGCAACAGTTTGTTGCGAAAGCTTGAATTTTGTGTGTATGTTTGTGGGTCTATAGACCTGCCAGCGCTTTCGTTCGGTAAGTCACCTCATCAGAAAATTTCTCTTCTCCCCAATTCTATCCAGTACCTCCTCAGTAGTTACGTGATATGCCTATCTAATCTTCAGCATTCATCTGTAGCACCACATTTCTCTTCTTGTCTAAACAAGTTATCATCCATGTTTCACTTCGATACACAGCTACACCCCATACACATACTTTCAGAAAAGACTTCCTCACACTTATATCTAAACTTGATGTTAACAAATTTCTCTTCTTCAAAAATGCTTTCCTTGCCATTTACAGTACACATTTTATACCCTTTCTACTTCGACCATCATCAGTTATTTTTTTCCCCAAATAGCAAAACTCATCTACTACTTTAAGCGTCTCATTTTCTAATCTAATTCCCTCAGCATCAGCTGATTTAATTTCACTGCATTCCATTATCCTCATTTTGCTTTGTTGATGTTAATCTTACACTCTCCTTTCAAGACACTGTCCATTCCATTCAACTGCTCTTCCAGGTCCTTTGCTGTCTCTGACAGAATTACAATGTCATTGGCAAACCTCAAAGTTTTTATTTTTCTCCCTGGATTTTAATCCCTACTCCAAATTTTTCTTTTGTTTCCTTTCCTGCTTGCTCAATATACAGATTGAATAACATTGGGGATAAGCTATAACCCTGTCTCACTCCCTTCCCAACCACTGCTTCCCTTTCATGCCCCTCAACTCTTATAACTGCCATCTGCTTTCTGTACAAATTGTAAATAGCCTTTCACTCCCTGTATCTTATCCCTGCCACCTTCAGAATTTGAAAGAGAGTATACCAATCAACATTGTTAAAAGCCTTCTCTTAAGTCTACAAATGCTAGAAACATAGGTTTGCCTTTCCTTAATCTTTCTTCTAAGATAAGTCGTAGGGTCAGTATTGCCTCATGTGTTCCAACAGTTCTACGGAATCCAAACTGATCTTCCCCGAGGTCAGCTTCTACCAGTTTTTCCATTCGTCTGTAAAGAATTCATGTTAGTATTTTGCAGCCAAGACTTATTAAATTGATAGTTTGGTAATTTTCACACCTGTCAACATCTGCTTTCATTGGGATTAGAATTATCATATTCTTCTTGAAGTCTGAGGGTATTTCGCCTGTCTCATACATCTTGCTCACCAGATGGTAGAGTTTTGTCAGGACTGGCTCTCCCAAGGCCGTCAGTAGTTCTAATGGAATGTTGTCTACTCCTGGGGCCTTGTTTCGACTTAGGTCCTTCAGTGCTCTGTCAAATTCTTCACGCAGTATCATATGTCCCATTTCATCTTCATCTGCGTCCTCTTCCATTTCCGTAATATCACCCTCAAGTACATCGTCCTTGTATAGACTCTCTATATACTCCTTCCACCTTTCTGCTTTCCCTTCTCTGCTTAGAATTGGTTCTCCATCTGAGCTCTTGATATTCATACAGGTGGTTCTCTTTTCTCCAAAGATCTTTTTAATTTTCCTGTAGGCAGTATCTATCTTACCGCTAGTGATATATGTATGCCTCTTAATCCTTACATTTGTCCTCTCCGTGTTTAGCCAGTTTGCACTTCCTGTCGATCTCATTTCTGAGATGTTTGTATTCCTTTTTGCCTACTTCATTTACTGTATTTTTATATTTCCTCCTTTCATCAATTAAGTTCAATATCTCTTCTGTTACCCAAGGATTTCTACTAGCCCTCTTCTTTTTACCTACTTGATCCTCTGCTGCCTTTACAATTTCATCTTTCAAAGCTACCCATTCTTCTTCTACTGTATTTCTTTCCCCCATTCTTCTCAATTGTTCCCTAAGACTCTCTCTGAAACTCTCTACAACATCTGGTTCTTTCAGTTTATCCACCTTTTTGCAGTTTCCTCAGTTTTAATCTACAGTTCATAACCAATAGATTGTGGTCCAGAGTCCATATCTGCCCCTGGACATGTCTTACAATTTAAAACCTGGTTCCTAAATCACTGTCTTACCATTATATAATCAATCTGAAACTTTCCACTGTCTCCAGGCATCTTCCATGTACACAACCTTCTTTCATGATTTTTAAACCAAGTGTTAGCTATGATTAAGTTATGCTCTGTGCACAATTCTACCATGCGACTTCCTCTTTCATTCCTTATCCCTATTCCATATTCGTCTACAACCTTTCCTTCCCTTCCTTTCCTACTATCGAATTACAGTCCCCCATGACTATTAAATGTTTGTCTCCCTTCACTATCTGAATAATTTCCTTTATCTCATCATACATTTTTTCAATCTCTTCGTCTTCTGCAGAGCTAGTTGGCATATAAACTTGTACTACTGTGGTAGGCATGGGCTGTGTGTCTATCTTGGCTATAATAATGTGTTCACTACGCTGTTTGTAGTAGCTTACCCACACTCCTATTTTTTTTTTACTCACTACTAGAATTACTCCTGCATTATCCCTATTTGATATTGTATTTATAACCTGATCAGAAGTTTTGTTCCTCCAGCCACCGAACTTCATTAATTCCCACTCTATCTAATTTTAACCTATCCATTTCCTTTTTAAATTTTCTAACCTACCTACCCAATTGATGGCTCTTACATTCCACGTTCTGATCTGTAGAACGGGAGTTTTCTTTCTCGTGATAACGATGTCCTCCTGAGATCCCCGCCCGGAGATCCGAATGGGGGACTCTTTTACCTCCGGAATGTTTTACCCAAGAGGATGCCATCATCATTTAACCATACAGTAAAGCTGCATGCCCTCAGGAAAAATTACAGCTGTAGTTTCCCCTTGCTTTCAGCTGTTCGCAGTACCAGCACAGCAAGGCCGTTTTGGTTAAAGTTACAAGGCCAGACCAGTGAATCATCCAGACTATTGTCCCTGCAACTACTGAAAAAGCTGCTGCCCCTCTTCAGGAACCACACGTCTGTCGGGTCTCTCAACAGATACCCCTCTGTTGTGGTTGCACCTACAGTACGGCTATCTATATCACTGAGGTGCACAAGCCTCCCTACCAGCAGCAAGGTCTGTGGTTCATACATATATATGCACACTCATACACTCCCTCCCTCTGTCTCTGTCTCTCTACATGTCCACAGTCACATGAACAATGTCTCATTATTATTCTTTTCTGGTGTCATTTTCAAAATCCTTTTCCATTCATTCTCAAACACTTCCAAAATAAAACCAAACCCAGCAAACTTTGAGAAACAATGTGCTACTTGTTCCCACAAGGCTGATCACTTCAACGTATTACTTTCAGTATACAACTGGCCAATCAGTGTAGGGATTAACAATGTGGGATACGTAGCACACACAAGATCATGTCTAATCCTTCAGGGTAGTAACTTTGGTGTATGAATCAAAACTGGAACATCAGTGACTTTTAACCTATTTTATTTTCTTAATAGGATTCACTTTGTTTCTCCATATCTTCAGCAGCTATTTCTCATCCACTGCCATATAAAGGTCTTCTATAGAGTTTTCTATGAATTACAGTTTTCAGCTACACAGATCCATATTGCTCGTACATCTTTTCTAATGTTATGTACCCATTTTCCAACAGGTCAGCACCTCGATGTTTTCTCATTTCTTAGAAACCAGCAGAAAACTTCCTTGATCCATTTGCCATACATTCACTTGGCTGAATCTCCTGCCCCTCTCCATTTCATGTTCATTACACTTGTAATGATTGCTTTCATCTCAGTCTGTTCCTGATGAATTTGTTTGTTTTCATGCCTCTTTTAGTAATTCCTAACAAGCAGCCCAAGCATAGTCTTTCCCAGAACTCTGTTCGATATAGCTATGTGATTTGTGGCAAATGGTAGCTTAACTCATGGTGTTTTTATGGATTAACTTCTGCATGTCTGTGCAATTTTTTACAAATAGTAGCTCAACTCACAATGTTTTGAAGGACACACTTCTACATGTGCTCTGATTTCCTCCCCCCCCCCCCCCCCCCCTTCTCTCTCTCTCTCTCTCTCTCTCTCTCTCTCTCTCTCTCTCTCTCTCTCTCTCTCTCGTTCAACCATGGGTAGTGTTTCAAGGTATCAAGACGATGGTGAATTGCCACACTGGGGGTTCTTTGTTCAGCTGTTCTTGGATGAAATCTTTCTGGACCGATCGATTGGTAGAAACAGTCCTACATCATGGCCTCCAAATTCGCCAATTCACCCTCTTGTGTTCTTTCTGTGGGGTTATATTATGATACAGTGTTCAGTTCACCAGTTTCTGAGAAGCAACCTCTTACAACATGAATGTGAGAGGCTACAGAGATGGTGATCACAACCCTGGGCATTGGCCAGGAGAGTGTCAAAATATGTGAATACATTACAGTAAAGTGGAACTGCTAATGTTTACAGAATTAATACATTTTCAGAATGGAACATAGTTACGCAATTTTAGTATGATCCAAGATGGAACCTTGAGGAACACCACATTTAATTAATTCCCAATCAGATGAAGACAGACTGCTTACTGCACAGGTATTTCACAACAAGACCTTTTGTTTCCTGTTACTTAGGTAAGACTAACCATTTCACAGCAGTGCAGGTGACATCATAGTATTCTAATTTGCTTAAGAGAATGTTGTGACTCACACAGTCAAAGACTTTTGACACATCACAGAACATGCCAGTAGCCTCTAATTTGTTATCTAATGAATTAAGGACATTTTCACTGTAGGCGTAAGTAGTTTTCTAGATTAGATTAGATTAGATTAGTTTTCGTTCCATAGATCCATGGTGAGGAGATCCTCGTGGATGTGGAACATGTCAATTTTTTTTTAAATCAGAACCCAAAAGGAAACCAAACTGAGTTTTACAACATTTATGTGCAGTCAGGTGCTTAAGAAGATGCTTGAACACAAGCTTTTCAAATATTTTTGAAAAAGGCAGCAAAAGTGAAACTGGGCAGTAGTTTTATGGTATCTCCTTATCCCCATTCTTGTAAAGAGGTTTAACTTCCACATATTTTTGCCAGTCTGGGAATGTTCCACTGATAAGAGATTGATTACACAAATAAATTAAAAATAGAACTCAACTCACATGAGCACTCTTTGATTAACTTCATTCACATGTTATCATAACCATTAGAATACTTTAATTTTAAGGATTTTATGATGTCACTTCTTTGAGAGACATGAATGTCATTCCCATTTTACCAAAGTTATTTGCGAAGACTGGTCTCAAAAAAATGGCTCTGAGCACTATGGGACTCAACTGCTGTGGTCATTAGTCCCCTAGAACTTAGAACTACTTAAACCTAACTAACCTAAGGACATCACACACATCCATGCCCGAGGCAGGATTCGAACCTGCGACCGTAGCAGTCGCACGGTTCCGGACTGCGCGCCTAGAACCGCGAGACCACCGCGGCCGGCAGACTGGTCTCAGATACTCCATTGCACAGTTTACTGAACCTTATAACCCCAAGTTGTCAGTAACAGAAACAAAGTATTTGTTTAAGAGGTTTGCAACAGTACATGCAATTATTACCAATGTCTCATTTATTTTTAGAGCTACCTGTTCCTCTTCCTTTTGGCCCCATCTATCCCTGTCTTCACTATATCCCATATACTTTTTATTTTGTTGTCTGACGTAATTATCTTCTTCTCATAATAAAACTGTGTAGATTTCTAGATTACGTATTTCAATATTTTGCTGCAAAATAGCCATGTATGGAAGTGAAACATGGACGATAAATAGTTTAGACAAGAAGAGAATAGAAGCTTTCGAAATGTGGTGCTACAGAAGAATGCTGAAGATTAGATGGGTAGATCACATAACTAATGAGGAGGTATTGAATAGGATTGGGGAGAAGAGAAGTTTGTGGCACAACTTGACTAGAAGAAGGAATTGGTTGGTAGGACATGTTCTGTGGCATCAAGGGATCACCAGGTTAGTACTGGAGGGCAGCGTGGAGGGTAAAAATCGTAGAGGGAGACCAAGAGATGAATACACTAAGCAGATTCAGAAGGATGTAGGCTGCAGTAGGTACTGGGGGATGAAGAAGCTTGCACAGGATAGAGTAGCATGGAGAGCTGCATCAAACCAGTCTCAGGACTGAAGGCCACAACAACAACAACAACAACAACAACAACAACATTTGTAATGTGTTACAATGCTAACATCAGAGCTGTTCCCAGACATTAGATACACTCTCCTTTTTGTCCCACATGATACCTTTATTCCTTGTGTAATCCATGGTTTATTTTTAGACTTCTGTTTGATTTTAATTACCTTTAGAGTAAAGCAATTTTCAAATGAAGAAGTAACTTTATAAATGAATACTTTGTATTTTCCATTTGAGTCAGAAGTACTGTAAACGTCTATCCAGTTCATGTCTTTGAGTACTCTCCTATATTTCTCAAATTTTGACTGATTTATTACCCTCCTGTACACAGATTTAATAAATTTTTTATCCTGACAAGTTTCAACATTTAACACAAGATGCTGCATATCATGATGAGATAGCGATATGACTTCTTTTCCCTAGATTTGTCTGAAAATATATTAGCAATAGCAGTCTCAGAGCATTTACATACCCTAGTTGAAAAGTTCACAGTAGAAATTAAATTGAATGACAGTGTTACTGATTGCAGTACGAGGGTGGTTTGAAAAGTTCTCGGAACGGAATAGAAAAAAAGTACTTACTTCACTGAAGCTTTTTTTACTTTTCAAATGTAGTCTGCTTGTAGGTTAATGCACTTGGTCCAATGATGTTCCAGTGCCTTGACCCCATCTCGAAAATGAGTATCCTCCAGGCTTGCAAAATAGTTGTCAACTCTGGCTATCAATTCTTCGTTTGAAGTGAATGTTCGTCTACCAAGAAAAATTTTCAGTTTTGGGAAGAGATGGAAGTCTGACAGAGCCATATCAGGTGAATAAGATGGGTGTGGCAACAATTCATACCTTAGTTCGTGTAATTTTGCCATGGCGACAGCACATGTGTGCATGTGCGCATCAAGAGTCGCAGCACCCAACTTGCAGATAATTTTGTCATTTCTAATTCTTCAGTTAAAATGTGCTACACCCTTCCAGATGACATCCAGCAAGCGTGAACAATTTCATGCACTTTCAATTGGTGATCCTCCATGACCATTGTGTGCACTTTTGCAATGATTTCTGGAGTAGCAACACACCTTGGCCAACCAGTGCGCAGACCGTCATCTAAGCTCACCCGACCAAATTTAAATTCATTTGTCCACTTGGCAACAGTTGAATATGAAGGAGCAGAATCCCTCTGTGTCTTCTGGAAACTGGCACAAATGTTCTTTGCTTTCATACCTTTCTTTACGAAGTACTTGATCACTGCTCGAATCTCGATTTTTTCCATCTTCACAAATCACTACAGGGGAACAACAACAGAGCCATGTCACCGCCACAGCTCTCTTCCAAGAGCATTGATGTGGCACGTGTTTACATCCAACAGTCCAATGAATATTATGTGAACAACTCGTTGTGCTAGCGCTGACCTCTCGTGATGATTCCAGGAATTTTTCAGACCACCCTCGTCATTGTTCACTGACAGACATTTTCAATAAACCCACATTAAAATCACCAGCATCCACTATTTCCTTGTTTTTACTGTGAGATGAGACAACGGAGCTTCCAGATTTTTTACGAAGAGGTTAATGTTTCCCAAAGGTGCTCTGTATATACTTACAATTATAAAGGACTTATAATGAAATAATACCTCTGTTCCACAAGCTTCTAAAATCTGTTCTGAGCAAAATTTATTAATACCACTATTCTTGAAATTAAACAGTTTCTGACAATTGTGGCAACTCCTCCTTTCTCCACATTTTCTTTACAGAAGTAAGAATCTAACTTGAATACTGTAACATTTAACATCGAGAGAGATTGAGTATCACCTAGGCATGCTACAGGCAACAAAAGGAATACATGTGGAAGCGTATCAATAAAAATAGCTTTACAATTTAAGCTACCATTAGTGTAGTTGTATTTAGCATATTTTCTTAAGCACAAATCTTTTGTAACCAGGGAAAAGACTTTAAGTTCACCCTGTACATCTCTGTTTTTCACATCCACGTCTAACTGTCATAATCGGTTATACAGACTGACCAAAAACTCTCTCTCTCTCTCTCTCTCTCTCTCTCTCTCTCTCTCTCTCTCTTTTCTTTTCTTTTTTTTTCCAGATGCAATGGAAGCTTACATGTGAAAATTTTAATGAATATCTCATGCACTAGAGAGAGGAAGCTAACAGGTCCATAGAATTTTTGACGTTGTCTGCCTCCTGTACTTTGGAATAGAATCATTATGGCTTTATTCCAGTTTTTCGGAACAATCATCCTTTACTGATACTTTGTAAACAATTTTGAAAGTGAAACTTCCTGGCAGATTAAAACTGTGTGCCCGACCGAGACTCGAACTCGGGACCTTTGCCTTTCGCGGGCAAGTGCTCTACCAACTGAGCTACCGAAGCACGACTCACGCCCGGTACTCACAGCTTTACTTCTGCCAGTACCTCGTCTCCTACCTTCCAAACTTTACAGAAGCTCTCCTGCGAACCTTGCAGAACTAGCACTCCTGAAAGAAAGGATATTGCGGAGACATGGCTTAGCCACAGCCTGGGGGATGTTTCCAGAATGAGATTTTCACTCTGCAGCGGAGTGTGCGCTGATATGAAACTTCCTGGCAGATTAAAACTGTGTGCCCGACCGAGACTCGAACTCGGGACCTTTGCCTTTCGCGGGCAAGTGCTCTACCAACTGAGCTACCGAAGCACGACTCACGCCCGGTACTCACAGCTTTACTTCTGCCAGTACCTCGTCTCCTACCTTCCAAACTTTACAGAAGCTCTCCTGCGAACCTTGCAGGAATAGCACTCCTGAAAGAAAGGATATTGCGGAGACATGGCTAGCCACAGCCTGGGGGATGTTTCCAGAATGAGATTTTCACTCTGCAGCGGAGTGTGCGCTGATATGAAACTTCCTGGCAGATTAAAACTGTGTGCCCGACCGAGACTCGAACTCGGGACCTTTGCCTTTCGCGGGCAAGTGCTCTACCAACTGAGCTACCGAAGCACGACTCATGCCCGGTACTCACAGCTTTACTTCTGACAGTACCTCGTCTCCTACCTTCCAAACTTTACAGAAGCTCTCCTGCGAACCTTGCAGAACTAGCACTCCTGAAAGAAAGGATATTGCGGAGACATGGCTTAGCCACAGCCTGGGGGATGTTTCCAGAATGAGATTTTCACTCTGCAGCGGAGTGTGCGCTGATATGAAACTTCCTGGCAGATTAAAACTGTGTGCCCGACCGAGACTCGAACTCGGGACCTTTGCCTTTCGCGGGCAAGTGCTCTACCAACTGAGCTACCGAAGCACGACTCACGCCCGGTACTCAAAGTTTTACTTCTGCCAGTACCTCGTCTCCTACCTTCCAAACTTTACAGAAGCTCTCCTGCGAACCTTGCAGAACTAGCACTCCTGAAAGAAAGGATATTGCGGAGACATGGCTTAGCCACAGCCTGGGGGATGTTTCCAGAATGAGATTTTCACTCTGCAGCGGAGTGTGCGCTGATATGAAACTTCCTGGCAGATTAAAACTGTGTGCCCGACCGAGACTCGAACTCGGGACCTTTGCCTTTCGCGGGCAAGTGCTCTACCAACTGAGCTACCGAAGCACGACTCACGCCCGGTACTCACAGCTTTACTTCTGCCAGTACCTCGTCTCCTACCTTCCAAACTTTACAGAAGCTCTCCTGCGAACCTTGCAGAACTATCACTCCTGAAAGAAAGGATATTGCGGAGACATGGCTTAGCCACAGCCTGGGGGATGTTTCCAGAATGAGATTTTCACTCTGCAGCGGAGTGTGCGCTGATATGAAACTTCCTGGCAGATATGTCTCCACAATATCCTTTCTTTCAGGAGTGCTAGTTCTGCAAGGTTCGCAGGAGAGCTTCTGTAAAGTTTGGAAGGTAGGAGACGAGGTACTGGCAGAAGTAAAGCTGTGAGTACCGGGCGTGAGTCGTGCTTCGGTAGCTCAGTTGGTAGAGCACTTGCCCGCGAAAGGCAAAGGTCCCGAGTTCGAGTCTCGGTCGGGCACACAGTTTTAATCTGCCAGGAAGTTTCATATCAGCGCACACTCCGCTGCAGAGTGAAAATCTCATTCTGGAAACATCCCCCAGGCTGTGGCTAAGCCATGTCTCCGCAATATCCTTTCTTTCAGGAGTGCTAGTTCTGCAAGGTTCGCAGGAGAGCTTCTGTAAAGTTTGGAAGGTAGGAGACGAGGTACTGGCAGAAGTAAAGCTGTGAGTACCGGGCGTGAGTCGTGCTTCGGTAGCTCAGTTGGTAGAGCACTTGCCCGCGAAAGGCAAAGGTCCCGAGTTCGAGTCTCGGTCGGGCACACAGTTTTAATCTGCCAGGAAGTTTCATATCAGCGCACACTCCGCTGCAGAGTGAAAATCTCATTCTGGAAACATCCCCCAGGCTGTGGCTAAGCCATGTCTCCGCAATATCCTTTCTTTCAGGAGTGCTAGTTCTGCAAGGTTCGCAGGAGAGCTTCTGTAAAGTTTGGAAGGTAGGAGACGAGGTACTGGCAGAAGTAAAGCTGTGAGTACCGGGCGTGAGTCGTGTTTCGGTAGCTCAGTTGGTAGAGCACTTGCCCGCGAAAGGCAAAGGTCCCGAGTTCGAGTCTCAGTCGGGCACACAGTTTTAATCTGCCAGGAAGTTTCATATCAGCGCACACTCCGCTGCAGAGTGAAAATCTCATTCTGGAATTTTGAAAGTTTATCTCATATTACTGTGCCTCAGGATTAATCATTTGTATTGGAACACAATTATCTCCTTGCATCTTACAATTCTTCATACCTCATGAGGCTTTTGCACTTCATCTAGGCCTAATTCTAGAGTATTACTATTTTCATAATTAACATTCTGTATTTCTGATTCACCTCTTGAACTGTACAAACACTTACAAGCATCTTGGAATTCTCATACTTTTTTCTGTTATTAGTTACTGTGCCAACTGTCATCTTTCTCTTTTTTGCGTTTGGTGTACATACTATGCAGTCAGCACACTAACTGTAACAAAATGGCAAGTGAGTGACTAGTGTGATTTCAGCAGTTTTTTATCTGTTTCAAATTCTGAATACTATTTTTAGCACATTTAGTGTTTATTATGCTGAAGGTTTACCTGCACACTGTATTCTCAGTCTGAGTTTTCTTTCCATACTGAACTCACACTCATAACAAACTGTACACATCTGCATGTATTGTACACATCCCTTTTGCTGCACACACCTACATTAGTGTCTTTTTTCTCGTTATACAAGTGAAGATGTGACATCACTGTATCGGGTTTAGGGAGTATCTAACGTTGTTTGGAATGTCTGTTAGATGTAATTTTGGTACAACATTTTGTTAATGTATGTATGTCTGGTGTTACTCAACTAGCACTAGTAGTGAAATAACATCTACGTCTACACTCTGCAAGCTACTTTACGCTGTGTCGCAGAGGGTACTTTGTGTACAGCTGTCATTCCACCTTTTAATGTTCTAGTCACAAATGGTTTGTGATAAGAACATCGTTGGTAAGCATCTGTACATTCTCAGAAAGTTAATAGTGAAGTGCATTGTGATGCAGAACCACTCTCTTGCAGTGTCTGTCAATGGAGTTGGTTAACATCTCCTTGATGCTTCCATTTTTACTAAATGAACCCCTAATTAAATGCACTGCTCTTCTTGGCATCGTCTCTATTTCCTCTATCAATCATGTCTGGTAAGTATCCCCACACTGAAGAAAGATATTCAAGTGTTGGGAAATGAAATGATCACATGGTATTATTGGCTGGAAGACAATCATTGTTTTCAGAACCCATATTGATTCCTGCAGATATTTGTCTCTGTAAACGTCGTAATAAGTGAACATAAAACATGTTCCAAAATTCTACAACAGACCAACGTCAGAGGTATAGGCCTATAGTGCAGCTGTTCAATGACCCTTCTTGAAAACAGGAATGACCTGCACTTTTTTCCAATCAGTAAGGAATGCTTCATCCTTCAGCTACCTCCAGTACACTAGTACTAAAAAAGGAGTAAGGTTTTTCACTTACTCTATGTAGACACATACTAGTATCCCATCAGGTCCAGTGGCCTTCCCTCTGTTGAGCAATTTCAGTTGTTCTTCTATTCTCACAGTCAGTTATTTCTATATCTGTCATTCCGATGATCGTGTTGTGACAAAACAAGTGCTGTCTCATTTGAGAGTTACAGATGCAAGTGAGTATGCCAGGACTTACCCCAGCTCACTGCTAGTAGTGCCATGACACCATAACATGACTGTGCATAGCACACACGTATTGCACCGTAATTTAAGAATGGAATTAAAAGTTCAAGCTGCTTTTCCAAACTTTGTTAGCATGTGTATATTAATTTGTAAACTGTCAAACCTCAGAATGATCAGGTCAATATTTTTCCCTAAATACATCGTTTTAAGTAAAAATTAGTGGTGCTAATTAATAAAGCTAGAAACCCAAAAAAATTTGTCATAATGTGCAGATGTACGAGGGCATTTCGAAAAGTAAAGATACAATGGCTCGCAGTCCTTAAATAGAACATTTATTTAGAAAACTTCAGTTACATCTTATTAACCAGATTATTTGTTATTTTTCGACATAATCACCCCTGTTATCCAAACATTTGTTAAGTCGGTGCACAAGCTTTTGTATCCCACAGTCATAGAAGGTTGCCGCCTGTTGTCAGAACCACATTTCAACTTCATCTTCGATCTCTTCATCGTCGTGGAATGATTTTCCACCAAGATGTGACTTCAGGTAACGGAATACATGGAAGTCGGTGGGCGCAAAGTCCGGGCTGTATGGCGGATGGTCCAATAAGTCCCATTTGAATTGTTTGAGTAGTGCTTTGGTTACGAGCGCTGTGTGAGGCCGAGCATTGTCATGAAGCAAGCGGACTCCACTTGTCAGCATTCCCATAAATTCCAACAGAAGAATGCCTTGTCTGTCCCAAAAAAACAGAAGCAATGATTTTCTTCGCTGAAATTGAAGTTTTGCATTTCTTGGCTTTTGGTGAATTCGAATGGCGCCATTGCATTGATTGTTGCTTGGATTCAGATGTATGGTGATAAACCCACGCCTCGTCACCTGTCACAATGTGATCAAGCAACTCATCACCTGCTTCAGCATAGCGCATGAGGAAGCCGAGTGCAAAGCCCATCCTTTTCTTTTTGTGTTCTTCCGTTAACTGTATTGGAACCCAGCATGCAAAAAATTTCCTGTACCCTAACTTGACAGTCACAACGTCATAAAGAGTTCTCATTGACATGTCTGGTATGATCTGATGGAATTCTTTCAATGTGAGACATCTATTCGCACGAACTGCTTCCTCCGTTCTCCGAAGAAGGGCATCAACAATCACAGATGGCCAACCTGTTCTTTGTTCGTCATGAACATCGGTCCTACCTTCAGAGAAATGACGACACCATTTCGTTACATTTTGTCGATTCATAGTGTTCCCACAAACAGAAACAATTTCTTTGTGAATATCCGCTGGTCGCTGACCTTTCATGAAGAAAACATATGATGGAGCGCACTTCGCATTTGGCAGGATTCTGAATTGGCGCAGCCATTTTAAACACGATGTACTCCAACCAGAAGCAATGTTCCACTGCCGAACGACCGCGAGGTGAAAGCTAACGGTTCAAGGTTAACACCAGTGTTGCCAACTTGCTCGCCACAACTCTTCTGTTCCTCTGGTGTACGGTGTATCTTTACTTTCCGAAATACCCTCGTATGTCAAAATTAACTGGTACAAGTCTCAACGTGACTAAAGAAATATTTTGGTAAGAATCCGTGTTTTTAAGAAAAATGGAAGGTGCTAAATATTAGATGTAGAAATATGAAAATTTATATTAATTATGTAACCACATTGAGCTACCTTTAATATTTTTCAAGTGATTTTCAGAAAACTATATTTGGAACTAAAACATTCTTATTTGTAGTAGATTAAGTATCTGTTATATTAATGCTAGTAAGTTTTGATTTGTTGAAACCTATTAAATAATAGAACTATAAATGGTTTCAATGCCGGGATGTAAATAACAACAAACACAAGGTCTCTTAAAGTTGTAGTTTATAGGTCAGGTTCCACTGTCAGTTCCATTCTGAAAATTCTAGACAGCAAAGTTTAAATGCAAGCGAGCTAAAACTTTTTCTGTGATTTTAACCAACTTAACTACATCCATACAAAAATTACAAAAATTCTAAATTAATACACAACAGTGTTATAAAATATTGTGTGTCTGAGAAAACGGATGTATAGAGGCTGCTACCATGGGCATAGAATGGATGACAGCAGGTGTTCCTTTGGCCATCCGCTGCGCCACATATATCAATACAACCTGAGAGGCAAGACTAGGCTTCACTTCACACTCAGCCACTGTACGATCTACATCAGTCAAACACCGGAGTACATGCCGCCTCGGATGACATCAGAGACAGGCTGTTACTAAACGTATATTTTCAGTAATAATAGAAAGTAAACTCACGAGGACCGTACACCAATCTGGATCACTTAGATTTCACAGAAGTAACTGTTAGTGTGCCACCTGTAATGTTAACAAATGCGCATGGCAAGTGGTGACAATTATTTTCCACTTTTGTGGCGAGCAATTATTTTGATTATCACAAGTCAGGGCGAAAGTCAATTTAATAGGAACTTACCGTACAAGTTGCCTCTGAACTGCTCATAGTGCTGTTTAGGATAAAGAGATTTATTGTCAGTATTAACATAATGAATATTACAATGATGAACATGTGAAACTTTATCAAATATATCCATCAATTGGAACTCAAAATCCTCATTTATAATCATAGTCCTGATGCCGATGAGCAAATAGAGAATAGAAGCAATTCTTTCAGTGGGCTGGACAAGAATGTGGATTGCAGACTGGGAACTATGGTCAGTATGTTCTCCATCACTTTCTGGCTGACCACAGAAATTGTTTCCAGGCTCTCGTAAAAGACGGTGAACAATATTCCAATATTTCAAATACTTTCTCCTATTACTTATGGTTGAATATATATGATTAAAATCATTATTACTACTAGCCCGCCGCCCCACAGTGTGATGATTTAAAAGAGGAACTACAGCATGATCTTCCTAAATGAAACAGTTTTGTACAAAAAGGTTTATATTCTGCCTTCTCCGTTTCACCTCCTGTTTCAATACCATTACGGTCTCAAAATAACTGAGAGATGAGTCAAATGGCCTCAGAGTAACTGAACAGATGACTTAACACAATGTTATGAGGTTAATTACTTTTACAGCAAAATAAATGCAATACATCTCCAGAAATAATTTCACTTTTATATATTTAGGTTTTTTTCTTTCTCTTTTATTTTATCTGAGCATGAATGGAAACTGTGGAAGTTCTCATAGAAAAGTAAGTAGTGATACACTGTGGAAGTGGTAACAAATGGTTTTACTGGGGTGAGGGGGGGGGGACTCTGAGGAAGTCTGTAAGGCACTCTCTTGAAAGTGTAAAAGATGCAGCAGGAACAGTTTGATACAAGAGCAGGAAAGAAATATCTTGCACTCTTCAGACACATTTGGAAGCTGCTAAGAAGGAACTATAGAGAATGAAGGAAGACAATGATGACAGGGGTGGCTTGGAACTGACAG
Source organism: Schistocerca serialis cubense (assembly GCF_023864345.2). NCBI lineage: Eukaryota > Metazoa > Arthropoda > Insecta > Orthoptera > Acrididae > Schistocerca > Schistocerca serialis. The sequence goes on along the minus strand of NC_064644.1, from coordinate 22,727,821 downwards.
TTGGTACGAGGATGATGCAATCTGACAGTTTTTTTGTATCTATCAGTAACAGGTTCCAGCCACCAGAGTCAAAGGAAGAAGAACCTTAAGTTGGTGTGGTAGTAGGAAATGTGTAGCAGACTCCGCCAGTGGGTAGGAAGCCTACAAATACCACTAATGTTAGGAAGAAAAGAGTAGCATTGTTAGTAGCAGTCAAGACAAAGGGGAAGGCCACTGATTATAGTATAAGTTTGGAGAAGGATACTAGGTAACTAGCATTTAAAAGCCAAGAGCAGGGCTGAATCAGGTGACTGAGGTTTAGGGCCCTTGTGTAAGGACTTCACATAAGACGACCAGATAGCAATAGTGGATGGGGCACCTAACAGCCTCACACAGGGATGGGGCGAACAACATAGGTGGTGACCTGAGCAAGACAGCTTCCCGAATTGGCGGCACCACTGTGTGACCAGTTGAGCGGTTCTGGTGGCATGACTGGCCTGATGCTGGCAGTGCTGTATGGCCAGTTAATTCAGAGCTGGAAATGGCACTGATGAGTGCTGTGGGGGTGCACACTGCACTGGTGCCAATGGGGGCTGTCAGTAAGTGTGGATACACTGAGCATGGTCTGCATCTCAACAAGGCTGGGAAAAGGAGTACAGAAAATGGGTAAGGGGCGACACTTGGTCAAATACCTGTTGACATAGGTAAGAGGTGTAGGACCTTTTTTTTTTTTTTTTTTTTTTTTTTTTTTTTTTTTTTTTTTTTTTTTTTTTTTTTTTTTTTTTTACAACAGGCTCCACCCCTTAAAAGTTTCTCAATCTGTTTAAGAGATTTCTTCAATGAACATACAGAAGATAGAATGTACCATATCAAAGTGGACAGTCATCAGTCATCAGACAGAAGGAAACCATTACGGCTAACATCACAGAAATTTTCTTAGAATAATCTATTCTTCATCAAAATATGCAGCATATTAAAAATAAAGTGCACAATGCTGAAGATGAATTACAGTCTCTACACTGCACTGTGATATGCATTACAGAGCACTGGTGTAGAGCATATCAGTCAAGAAGTTGCTACTGTAAAATTACCTTAAAGAGGGCGATCACGTATTTACACTAGAAGTGGGACACAATTTAAAGTCAGAGAGGATATGATCACAATAGGTGTAGATAAAGATTTTGAAGTGGCAGACATTGAACTAACAAAGAAAGACATTGAGAAAAAGTTATAGTCATTCTGTGCATGTACTGCCCACTCAGTGGTAATGTGGACACTTTATTAACTAAATTAAATGAAATCCTGGAAAGAGTCTCAGCCCCTAAAACTAATATAATAATATATGTAGTCATGAATATAAAAACAGGCATTGAGGGAGAAATTAGTAACCACTTTGTGGGGACATCACTATCAATGACGTGAAATATTACATTATATTCATCTTTTGGGTTTGCAGCTTTTTCAAAAAAGTGTGGAACCTATCTCCCATAACATTACATAAGTAAGACTGCTCGTCTGCAATATGAGTTCACAAGAGTGAGGGGGCATGGCTGCGGTTGTGTTGGTTTCAGTCACACTTCAATGACAGGACATGCAAATGGTCCACACCATGCAACCACCCAGATGTGACACAGTCCACAACAGGTGATCTGGATCACAAGTATGTGGGTCAAACAAGTTTTGCCCTACCTACAAGTGACAGTAGTAGACTGTATGTGTTAGACAATGCAACAAATAAATACTTCTTTACAGACACTGGCTATGAAGTGAGGAGCATGCCCGTGAAACAACCACAAATGGAACTTATGATATCTGTTGCTCAACTATGAGCCACAGATGAAACTCATATCAGGCTATTTGGAACCTCTACTAATACTGCAGACTGTGAGTTATACAAGAAATTTACACAGCAGTTTTTGGTCACAGATTTTCATGAATCATTCTTTGGCACAGATTTTCTCCATTGAATTCACCTCTCCTCTGACCTAAAATGAGGTATTCTCAGGCAAGCCAGCAGTGCAGAGTTAGTACCCAGTATCACAGGCAGTATACCAGCATATTGCTCTGACACTTTGGAGAAGTTTGTTCCAGGGCAATCCCATTTGGAATCTACACAAGGTGTCCATTTACAGCTACTTAATGATCATCGGACTTCGGAGTCTGAACTACAAGTGGTGACACAGAGTTACGAAGAAGTCAAAAGGATGGGCTCAATATACACAATGAAAATTTAGAACTGAAAGCTCGGTCACATTTGTTAGGTAGGGAACCGGATGCTCTGGAATCCTCCCTAAGACAATTACAATGACATCAGCACCACTATCCACAAATACAAGTGATGAGAGAGCAACAGCAGCAGAGTCGACAGACCAGATACAGGGACATATTCAGCACTTAATGCAGGTCAGTATGGTGAACTTTTCCAACCGCGTGCATGCATCTTCTATGTGGACAACTGCTTTGTTACCCATGTGCTGTGTGTGACATATAAACAAACAGGCATCAGGCATGTCACAGTGAATGACATAAATATCACACCAGGCCCACCGTCTCCATGCATCGCACCAAACCTGCCTGGATTTTGCATGGTACGTCCAGCACTGACAACTCAAGCACTGCTGAGACAGAAGATAACATGCACAAAGATATAGATGACAGTGCACAAACTCGTTTGTCAAACCCTCCCACTGCCACTACATGAGAACTTCAACACTAATCAGCAATCTCACTTTGTACATATCTGATGACATCCTTCCTACCTTAGCCAGTATCACCCGCATTAATGAGGGTGGGAGGGGCACCATCGCTGTGCTTCTTCACTGAGAAATGGTCCAGTCATTTCCTGCCTACAGCTGGACATAGCATGGCTGGTCATGTGCAAATGTGCGAAGAACAAGACACCAGCTGTGACCTTCATTGACCTCCTTCTGCCAGTGCTCCACACAGTGAGGGTGAGGGGAGAGAGGGGGGAGGGGGGCAAGGGGGATCTGTGGAGACCTCAACGTCGATTGCTGTGAAATCTATAACTATTATAAAATAATACGTATGTGTGTTCTCCTTCTAAACCAATGGATCGATTTCAATCACACTTGGTACAAATATCACTTACAGTCTCGAAAGAACCACTATACGGATAAAAACCACCTGCCCGTCAAAAGTGTGGGTGTGAAGGGTGAAAAAGAAATGTAGCTTACAAAATGCAAATAGCCAGACTATATTCATCCAGTATTTGAGAATGAGAGTATTTACTCATTTGCAATAAACTTTCCACATACTTTCAAACCTGTATAAGATCTTTTCTCACTCAGACTCTTGGCAAAATGATGAAAAGGAAAAAGTTTATTGCTTATTACAGTTTCACCATTCATGCAGTAAAAGAGGAGGAGATGGACAGAGAGAGAGAGAGAGAGAGAGAGAGAGAGAGGGGGGGGGGGAGGAAGAGAGAGAGCGGGGGGGGGGGGGGGAGGAAGAGAGAGAGGGGGGGGAGGAAGAGAGAGAGGGGGGGGGAGGAAGAGAGAGAGGGGGGGGGGGGAGGAAGAGAGAGAGAGAGAGAGAGAGGGAGGAGGAGATGGTCTAATGGAATTGGAATAAACACATACCTGGGCAGCAGCGGGTTCTCAGCCACTATTACATAAATATGCTCTTTGGCAGTGATGTGAGCTTAGCCCTCCCACAGGGAGGGTTACCTCTGACACTCTAGCCTGCCCAGTTAGCTATGAACAACTGTATGGTAGGCATGCATTTCTGATGTTTGTCTGGTGTCAGTCATAAAGTGTTTGTTAACTGCATTTACTGTTATTCTGCTATATCATGTGGCCTTTCACTACTGGAATCCCTACAACTTCCTGAACATTTTGGAAAACTTCTGGCATGTCATAAATAGTAAGCAATGTTACTAGGATATCAAATAGTTCAGCAGCTATACTTATACATATCAATAGGAAAAACTGTGAAGTATGTATTTACAAAAGGTCTTGGTCTCTCTGGTCATTACTGTCAGATAATAAAACTAAAGACAGGCTTGGTAAAATCCACAAAACTGCAAGTATACAAAAGGATCTTGTTGGAATGTAAAACAAGTATTTTTCTAGGACACTGGCAAATCAAATGGGGGGTGAAGAGTCTATGGAAAACTGAAATGGCTAATACAACAAAGAGATTAATAGGGACTATAGTCTAACTGGCCTGGAGCACCATTTGAACTTCCATCAACACTCCTTTCAGCCATATCAAATAAAATTTTCCATATAGTCCAAGAAATTACCACAGTCATATCTTACAACGGAAATTCCCCACCACACCTACCTCAGATTTAATGGTAAGATGGCACAGTGGATAGCTCATCAAAAACTGAACACAGATCGAGCATGAAAACAGGAAGAAGGTGTACTGAACTGTGAAAAACAAAGCAAAATAGAAAGAATGAATGATCTAAGCTCATCTAAGCTCAAGATGTGCTGCATCGAGCCATTGGGCAGGGGCCACGGTGTCATGGTTATGTGGTCATGGTGTTGGACTGGAAAGCAGGAGATCAGTGTTCAGATCTCCCTTATGCCCCATCTTTTTTTTCTTTTTTCACAAAATTATGAATTGTCCGTCCAGACATTGATGTGCCTTTTCTCTTTCTGTAGTCCTGGCAATTGTCATACCGTACATTGGTTATAGAATAAGAGTCAGGTGGTAAGAATATATTACTGATGCAAATAATTGTGATGAATAGTGAGAACAGGCAAGATGCTGCATAGACTTTTCACAGAAATGAAAACAATAAATAAATGAGTGTGAGCTACTTTACAACAAAAGAATTCAATACTTTTAAAATGGAATGCAAGAGTCATGAGATGTGATAATTGTGTAGAAGAAACAGGAGGTAAGAACATCTGCAGGCTCACAGCCTTGTAATCACAGGATTCCACAGTCCATTACAGCTAAAAACATAAAAGATCTTGGAATAAATTTTCGTTATGGATCCCTTCATTTCACCCCACGTTGCAAATAGATGTTACGCCACAACACAGACACAAATTTGAATATTGCGAACAGACACATCAATGACTGGATGGACAGTTGATAATTTTGTGTGTGTGTGTGTGTGTGTGTGTGTGTGTGTGTGTGTGCGCGCGCGCGAGTGGGGTGAGGGGGGGGGGGGGGGGGGCGAATGGAGCATGAGGGAGATCTAAACGTGGATCTCCTGCTTTGCAATCCAACACCATGACCACATAACCATGATGCTGTGGCTCTCGCTCTTCTAATTTGCTAAATGTTGCATGTCTTATACTTGGACTGTTCATTGTTTCTATTATACTTCTGTTTTCCACAGTTCAGTTTTAAATTGCGCATTTAAGAAGTTCTTCACGCAAAAGAATCATACTGTATAAACATGCTGTCATTTGACAGCCACACAGATTCCCACACGGAGGATATAGTAATGGGCTTCCCTGTCACAGAGAAGCAAGTGCAAGAGTTCAAAACAAATAAGTCATCAAGACTGGATGGAATTCTCAATTCAATTTTACAAAAAGTATTCTACACCAATAACCCTTACTTAGCTTGCATTTACTGTGAATCTCTCACCCAGTGCAAAGTACCAAGCAACTGGAAATAAGCATACATGACTCCTGTACACAAGAAGTGTAAAAGAAGAGACCTGTAAAGTTACAAACCAATATCCTTAAAATCAGTTTGTTATAGAATTATGGAATATAATCTCATGCTGAATGCAATAAATTTCTTTGAGAAAGAAATACTTGGGTGTGCACTAATTAGCAATGTTTTAGAAAGCATTATTCGTACAAAATTCAGCTGCCGTTTTCTCATGATATTCTATGAACTATGGATGAAGGGCAACAGGCAACTTCCATATTCCTAGATTTCCAAAAAGCATTTGACATGGTGCTACACTGCACCATGCTAACGAAGGTACTAGCATACAGAACAGGTTCCCAGATATGTGAGTGGCTTGAAAACTTCTTAAGTAATAGAAATCCGTGCACCGTCCTTGTCAGTGAGTGATCATCAGAGACAAGGGTATTGTCAAGAGGACAGGGCCACTATTATTCTCTATGTACAAAAATGATAAGATGGGCAGGCTGAGCAGCAATTTGTGGCTGTTTGTTGATAATGCTGTGGTGTATGGAAAGGCGGCATCATTGAGTGACTTCAGGAGGATACAAGATGACTTTGACTAAATTTTTAGCTAGTGTGATGAATGGCAATTAGCCTTAAATATAGAAAAATACAAGCTAACACAGATAAGTAAGAAAAACAATCACATAATATTCATATACAGCACTAGTAGTGTGCTGTTTTACACACTCATGTCAATTAAATATCCAGGTGTAATACTGTAAAGTTATATGAAATGGGACAAGTAAATAAGGCTTGTTGTAGGGCAGTCAAATGGTCAATTTTGGTTTACTGGGAGAATTTTACGACTGTGTGTTTCATCTGTAAAGGAGACCACGTACAGAACACTAATGCAACATATTCTTGTGTACTGCTCATGTGTCTGGTACCTCCACAAGGTTGGATTAAATGAAGACATCAAAACAATTCAGATGTGGGCAACTAGATTTGTTACCAGTAGGTATTACGGAAATGCTTAGGGAACACAGAATCGCTGCAGGGAAGGCAACATTCTTTTTGAGAAACACTATTGAAAAAATTTAAAGAACTGGCATTTGAAGCTGACTGCAGAACAATTCTACTGCAGCCAACGTAAATTTCACACAATGACCATGAAGATAGGATATGAGAAATTAGGGCTCCATGTGGAGGCATACAGACAGTCATTTTTCCCTTGCTCTATATGCGAGTGGAACAGGAAAGGAGATGACTAGTAGTGATATAAGGTACCTTCTGTCACATATTAAACAGTGGTTTGCAGAGTACGTTTGTAGGTATAGATCTAGAAAAATAGTTTGTTAAGCAATGACAATGATCAGTCTGTAATCTACAAGAGGAAAAAAAGCCCATCACAAGAAATAACATTACAAGGCATTGTGGAATTAAAATGCACTAAGAAACTATTCAAAATGATTCTTTCCAACTAAATAGCAAAATTTTCAGATACTTTCGACTGAAATACAGTGTTCCAGAAAATTCAATACTGAAAAACAAACTATATACTCAAAAATGGTCATAAAAATCTCTATAAATCAACTGTGACCACTTTTTATAAAAACAAATAGCCTTGAATGGGATCACCAGTCACCATAGATGTGAGAGACTGATAATACATCATTTCTCAGACGCAGCAAAATGGCACTGGTGCTGAATATTATGTCTCTGGTTGGCATGCGCTTGCATTTAATTCCAGTCATAGTCTATATCTTTTCAAAGTGGGTATCAAAATTCTCAGTGGTGCACAGCAGTCATCGAGTTTAAATTGGGAAAAAAAATACTGGTCATTAGTGTGAGTAGAACTCACACCCCGAGGGTTCTGTACAAACTCAATTACATATATAGATACAGATAGCTCATCTATAGGTTCTGGTGAGCGAGTTTGCGAATATCACATTATGTGACATAATTGGCCATATCTTTTGATTGAGCTAACTTAGAAGCTTAAATATTTTACAGTGCCAAGGGACTATTGACCTTATCCTTTGACATACATCTCAACTTGACATCATTCCTGAGAAAAAGGTGTTTTAACAGACAGATGCCAGACACACAACAAAATGGTCATATAAGGGTTGTGATTTTATCAGCTGAATTATAAAACCCAAAAAACATAAAAAAACAAGTGTTTGCTTAAACTATGGTACACTAGCCCATCAAGAACTGGAGCATTTGGTAATAAATTGTATAATTAGTCTGCTGTTAAGTGTATGTGTACTTACATTCCGAAGTTTCTGCGAAAGCTGTATAATATGAAACACATCAAGCTGTGTATCCACAGCATATAAACTCTCTAGTTGATCCATTTTTGATACATGTTTGCAAATGTCACCAGGTGGAAGCCAATAGCAGCTTGTTATATCTAAATGAATAATACCTCGATATCTTGGCTTCAGCACAAGGTGGAACATCTCTTTTGTACAGGAAAACTGTCCAAACAAGCTTACAAACCTGCGAAAATGAAATACATACAGTGAACATATAAATCCAATCTGAGGTAAGGAGCATAGTTGGAGATCTGGCTGCAAACAAATGCATAAGGAAAAGTGAGGTTAAAATTCTTAATAACTTAATAACAATATTAAGGAAATGATTGAGTGGTACTCACCACATAGTGGTGATGATGAGTCACAGACAGGCACAACAAAAAGACTGCTAAAACAAGTAAGCTTTTGGCCAAAAGTTCTTCTTCTTCTTAGTTAGACAACATGTACACACACTTTCATGCAAACACAACTCATACATATGTGACCACAGTCTCTGACTATAGAGGCCAGACTGCGAGCAACAGAGCATCATGGGAAACACAATCTGCATGGTGAGGGTAAGGAGGAGGCTGGGGCAGAGAGAGGGAAGGATAGCAGGGTAAGGGTGGGCAATGGTAAAGTGCTGCTTGTGGGAGCACATAGGGATAAGGTAGTGAGAGGAGAGGATGGCAAGGTGCAGTTGCGAGATTAGACAGAGGGCGGGGTGGGGAGGATGGGAGAGGAGAAAAGTAAAAAGACTGTGGGTGCAATGGTGGAACAGAAGGGCGTAGTGCTGGAGTGGAATAGGGAAGAGAACAGGTGGGTGAAGGACAGTGACGAACAAAGGTTGAGGCCAGGAAAGTTATGGGAACATACGACATACTACAGGGAGACTTAGCACTTGTGATGTAAGAGCACAGTTAATATGATGACAAATATTCTATCTGGCCTCCCTAAATCATGCTGAATAAATGCTGGAATTGATCTTCCAAAAAGATCAGAAATTATTTCTCCATCCAAGCCAAAGTTGAACTGATATTCCTGTCTTAGTACATGAAATGTTAATAAAAGTAAATAAACAAATGCAGGAAACAGAAGTGTGTCATATGACAGATGGCAATAAATCAGAGACACAGACATTCGGACACTGTCAAACATCTTCCATGCCAGTATGAGTATGAGGTGCAAGAGCATGTGCTTCAGGAGCAATCGTGACTCTTTGTGGACTGTTCATCAGAGTGTGTGTGTGTGTGTGTGTGTGTGTGTGTGTGTGTGTGTGTGTAAGAAAGAAAGAGAGACTCTTGTTTTCACAAAGAGAAATCTACAACTTTTTGAGGGGGGGAGGGGGCTGCTCCTTGTGTTAGTATGAGACTAGACAAAGAGATGTTACCTACCACAGACTAAAACTACAATGCTGTGGAAAAAAATTAGTACACCTGAAACGATTACGTCGATCTTGATCCAATGATGACAACTTGGGGGATAGTAGATGTACTGGTAATGGTTTCATTGTAATCTGCCAACAGATAGTATAGCGGCACAGTTACCAGAGTGTCTTGTCAACCCTTTCCAGAAGGCTTAGTGTGTTGCAGACATGTGAAGTAAGCAGGAAACTATGCCACAGAGATGCACTCGTGCTTCCTACAAGCAACCGAGTGAGTTTGAAATGTCATGGGTGGCAGGATGGTTCTTTCAGAGAAGTGTCACAGAAGATGGACGAGCTGTGTCAGTTGTGTAACGATACTGGTGTCAGTAGTCATGTGAACAGTTTCACAGCTGTAGACAAAGTTATGAACACATGAATTGTTGCAAACTGGTTATTAGCAGTGGGACTACAGCCATACACACATCTAGCTTGTCTTCCATCCACATCACAGCATCAACATGTGCAGCTTAACTAGTGCTGTCAGAGGATCACTTGGAACATGGAGCGGTCCACCATGCTCTTCAGAGATGAAAGTAGATTCTGCCTGCTCTCAAGTGATGGTCATTTGCGTACACACCGTAGACCTCGTGAGCACAGTCTCATTGAATGTATTTGTCCAAGACACACTGGCCCCAACCAGGCCTTATTGTCTAGGGTGCAATAAGCTACAACTCTTGTACACCTTTGGTGTTTCTGGAGAGGATGTTAACCAACACTAAGTACATGCAGAATATTTTTAGACCCACTCTTTTTCCATTCTCGTGACAGGAAGGTGATAAGTTGTCCCAACAGGACAATGCACACCCACAAACTGCCCATGAAACTCAATGTGCTCTGCAAGATGTGCAGCAACTTCTCTGGAGAGCACGATCTCCCGACTTGTCTCCAATCGAGCATGTGTGGGGTATGATGGTACAAGAAGTGACTTGTGCAACTCATCAACCAACAACTCCTACAGAACTCTGAACAGGTTGAGCAGGCATGGAACAACATATTCCATGATAGTATTTAGCATCTGTATGATTCACTGGATGCCAAAAACAGCCCCTGCATTGACACAAATGGAGGCTACACCACATACTAATATGAGTGTTTCACCACGGGTTGATACCTGGCACCTAACAACCACTTGTGTTATTGATCTGTAAATGTAATCATTTCATGTACTCCATATGTACTATTGCAGTAATAAATCTTGAGCAAATTGGAAACACCTAAAAGGGTGAAATATTTTCTTCCAGTTGTGTGTATGAAAAAACTCCGGAGATTAGATTAGATTATATGGGTATGAATTTTATAAACTCAATATGGAAGGGGCACTGTTACCCAAACCTAAAAAAATATTGTAAAACAAACATTATTATAGTGCAGAAGTTTTCTTGAATCACAGCCATGTAAAATAGTATCTTTCTGAAGACGTAACACCATAAAGAAGCTGTAACTTACCAAACGAAAGCATTGGTATGTTGATAGAGACAATAAAAACAATAAAAAACACACAAATTTGTGTGTGTGTTTTTATTGTTTTTATTTATAAACAATAAAAAACACACAAACACACACACAAATTTCAAGCTTTCGCAACCAAAGGTTGCTTCATCAGGAAAGGGGGACGGAGAGGGAAAGACGAAAGGGTGTGGGTTTTAACGGAGAGGGTAAGGAGTCATTCCAATCCCGGGAGTGGAAAGACTTACCTTAGGGGGAAAAAAAGACAGGTAAACACTCGCGCGCGCACGCACACACACACACACACACACACACACACACACACACACACACACACACACACACATATCCATCCGCACATGTACACACACAGGCAGACATATGTAAATGCAAAGAGTTTGGGTAGAGATGTCAGTCGAGGCGGAAGTACAGAGGCAAACATGACGTTGAATGACAGGTGAGGTACAAGCGGCGGCAACTTGAAATTAGTGGGCGTTGAGGCCTGGTGGGTAACAGGAAGAGAGAATATATTGAAGGTCAAGTACCCATCTCCGGAGTTCTGATAGGTTGGTTACCCAAGCCTGCCAACCCAAAGTTTGGTACAAATTTATTGATGACATCTTCATGATCTGGACTCAAAGTGAAGAAGAACTCCAGAATTTCCTCTCCAACCTCAACTCCTTTGGTTCCATCAGATTCACCTGGTCCTACTCCAAATCCCATGCCACTTTCCTCGATGTTGACCTCCATCTGTCTAATGGCCAGCTTCACACATCCGTCCACATCAAACCCACCAACAAGCAACAGTACCTCCATTTTGACAGCTGCCAGCCGTTCCATATCAAACGGTCACTTCCCTACAGCTTAGGTCTTCGTGGCAAATGAATCTGCTCCAGTCCTGAATCCCTGAACCATTACACCAATAACCTGAAAATAGCTTTCACATCCCGTAACTACCCTCCCAACCTGGTACAGAAGCAAATAGCTAGAGCCACTTCATCATCCCCTCAAACCCAGAACTTCCCACAGAAGAACCCCAAAAGTGCCCCACTTGTGACAGGATACTTTCCGGGACTGGATCAGACTCTGAATGTAGCTCTCCGGCAGGGATACGACTTCCTCAAATCCTGCCCTGAAATGAGATCCATCCTTCATGAAATCCTTCCCACTCCACCAATAGTGTCTTTCCGCCGTCCACCAAACCTTCGTAACCTCTTAGTTCATCCCTATGAAATCCCCAAACCACCTTCCCTACCCTCTGGCTCCTACCCTTGTAACTGCCCCTGGTGTAAGACCTGTCCCATGCACCCTCCCACCACCAGCTACTCCAGTGCGGTAACCCGGACGGTGTACACGATCAAAGGCAGAGCCACGTGCAAAGCACCCACATGATTTACACTGCGGAGAATTTTATGTGGGAATGATCACAACAAACTGTCCATTCGCATGAATGGACACAGGCAGACAGTGTTTGTTGGTAATGAGGATCACCCTGTGGCTAAACATGCCTTGGTGCACGGCCAGCACATCTTGGCATAGTGTTACACCGTTCGGGTTATCTGAATACTTCCCACTGACACCAACCTATCAGAACTCCGGAGATGGGTACTTGCCCTTCAATATATTCTCTCTTCCTGTTACCCACCAGGCCTCAACCTCCACTAATTTCAAGTTGTCGCCGCTCGTACCTCACCTGTCATTCAACATCATGTTTGCCTCTTACTACCACCTCGACTGACATCTCTGCCCAACCTCTTTGCATTTACATATGTCTGCCTGTGTGTGTATATGTGCGGATGGATGTGTGTGTGTGCGCGAGTGTATACCTGTCCTTTTTCCCCCTAAGGTAAGTCTTTCCACTCCCGGGATTGGAATGACTCCTTACCGTCTCCCTTAAAACGGACATCCTTTCGTCTTTCCCTCTCCTTCCCCCTTTCCTGATGAAGCAACCTTGGGTTGGGAAAGCTTGAAATCTGTGTGTGTGTTTGCGTGTTTTTTATTGTTTATATTGTCTCTATCAACATACCAACGCTTTTGTTTGGTAAGTTACAGCTTATATATATATTTTATAACCTTGTAACATTGTAAATGGGTTTTGCTATTTGGGTAGCAAAATAACTTATGATGGTCGAAGTAGAGAGGATATAAAATGTAGACTGGCAATGGGAAGGAAAGCGTTTCTGGAGAGGAGAAATTTGTTAACATCGAGTATAGATTTAAGTGTCAGAAAGTCGTTTCTGAAAGTATTTGTATGGAGTGTAGCCATGTATGGAAGTGAAACATGGACAATAAATAGTTTGGACAAGAAGAGAATAGAAGCTTTCGAAATGTGGTGCTACAGAAGAATGCTGAAGATTAGATGGGTAGATCACATAACTAATGAGGAGGTATTGAATAGAATTGGGGAGAAGAAAAATTTGTGGCACAACTTGACTAGAAGAAGGGATCGGTTGGCAGGACATATTCTGAGGCATCAAGGGATCACCAATTTAATATTGGAGGGCAGCGTGGAGGGTAAAAATCGCTGAGGGAGACCAAGAGATGAATACACTAAACAGATTCAGAAGTATGTAGGTTGCAGTAGGTACTGGGAGATGAAGAAGGTTGCACAGGATAGAGTAGCATGGAGAGCTGCATCAAACCCGTCTGAGAACTGAAGACCACAACAACAACAACAACAACAACAACAACCACAACCACCTTGTATTAACTTTATTAGTCTATACGTAATGATAGAACTGACACGGCACCTATATCACAATCTTTGATTGTATGAGGCATGTCATGTAATAATTAAGATTTGATTTTGTTTGGTTCATACCCTCATATCAAAAAGAAATTGTGGCTGAAAAATACTTTGAGTATGGCAATCTAGGTGAGTATTTTGCAGTCCTTCAAAAATCACACTTCATGGAAAGAACCTACTCACTGAAATAAAAGTTGGACAATGAGTTTTAAACCAAAAGGGTGTTTCAAAGCAATGATATTTCGTAGCAATGGATGCACTTTTTTGCCCAAAATCACTGGGAGGGTGAGAAATTCTTTGTCCTCGTACCATGTCTTCAAAAGACAGGATTTTAAAACAAACAAACAAACAAACAAACACACACACACACACACACACACACACACACACACACACGTGACAAAAGTCATGGCATACCTCCTAATATCATGTCGGACCTCCTTTTGCCCAGCACAGTGCAGCAACTCGACATGGCATGGACTCAAAAAGTCACTGAAAGACCCCTGAAGAAATATTGAGCCATGCTGCCTCTATAGCTGCCCATAATTGCGAAAGTGTTGCCGATACAGAATTTTGTGCACAAACTGAACTCTCGATTATGTCCCATAAATGTTTGACGGGATTCACGTCGGGTGATCTGGGTGGTCAAACCATTCACTTGAATTGTCTGGAATGTTTCTGAAACCAATTGCAAACAACTGTGGCCCAGTGACACGGCGCATTATCATCCACAAGAATTCCATCTTTGGTTGGGAACGTGAAGCCCTCAAATTGCTGTAAATGGTCTCCAAGTAGGCGAACATAGCCATCTCCAGTCAATGATCTGTTCAATTTCATGTAAACACAGCCTACACCAATACAGAGCCATCATTATCTTGCACGGTGCCTTGTTGACAACCTGGGTCCATTGCTTCACTGAGTCTGTGCCACACTCCAAACCCACCTCATACGGTCAAGCCCAAGAGAGGCATTGCAGGTGATGTCATCCTGTCAGTAACAGCACTCACGTCAGTCGTCTGCTGCAATAGTCCATTAACGCCAGATATCACCACACTGTCCTAATGGATACATTCGTCATTAAGTCCCACATTGATTTCTGCTGTTATTTCATCCAGTGTTGCTCGTCTTTTAACACTGACAACTCTACATAAACAGTACTGCACTTAGTCGATAAGTGAAGGCCACTGGCCTCTGTGTTGTCCAGGGTGAGAGGTAATGCCTGAAATTTGGTATTCTCGGCACTCTCTTGACATTGTGGATCTTGGAATACTGATTTTCCTAACTAGTTCCAATATGGAATGTTCTATGCATCTAGCTCCCTCTACCATTCAGCATTCTATGTCTGTTGATTCCAGTCACGCAGCCATAATCATGTCAGATACCATTTCACGTGAATCACCTGAGAACAAATGACAGCTCTATCATTGTACTGCCCTTTTATGCCTTGTGTATGTGCTACTACTGCCATCTGTTGTCCTATGCCTCAGTGTGTGTGTGTGTGTGTGTGTGTGTGTGTGTGTGTGTGTGTGTGTGTAAATCTTATTACTAGCATAACTTCCAGATTTGTAGAAAATTGCACTCATATATTTGGAGTGCACAACTATAATATTCATACTTTTGACATACAGGAAGGAAGGAAGAAAGAAAGAGAGGAAGGAAGGAGGATAATGGTTCAACATCCCGTTGATATCAAGGACATTAGATACAAGCTTGGACTGTCTCAACGATGAGGGTGGAAATCAGCCATGCCCTTTCAAAGGAACTGTCCCAACACTTCCTTGCAGAGATTTAGGAAAATCATGGAAAACCTACATCTGGATGGCCGTAAGCAAATGACCCCCCTCCTGCATCCCCCCCCCCCCCTCACCGGCCCATGATTAATGTTATTAATAAGGCTACTGTTCTTAGTTTAGTATTTACATACAAGACCTAAGTACAACAAGAATATTCTTTTAACACAAAACAGTAAAGCTTATATATCAGATTATTCTGGATATCATAAAAGTGTTAAACTTACCTATACAAACGTTTTTCAGATGAAATTGTTTTTAACCTCTGGCATGCTCCTGATAAACGTTCCTGGTCAACAATGGAAAGATGTGAGAAAATCATTAGCAGAATTTCATCTGGAAGCCTTAGGAGGCCCATCTTTAATTCTTCTTTCTTGTTTCATGAAATATTCTGTATAGATAGGAGACGAAATCAGTTATAAATGTAACAATTTAAAACTGAATTTCATACACATATACAATTTCTTTAAAAAAAAAAAAAAAAAGCATGATTATCACTCATTTTACAAAAGTATCTGGAAGTTTCTAGAGCTGGCGGCATAGCACATAGGGAGAGTAGTTCTTTCTCCTGTGGTTACAGTCATTACAAAGTACAAGAGAGGTAAGTAGGTAGTTTGCAGTGCTTCTTTTTGAAAACATATTTCGGTTAAGTTCAAATTCCACACACAGACTGTCAGACCAGTGTTATCTGCTGTGGGTTGATGCAAGGGCTCCTTGGCCTCTGATGTTTTCTTACAAAATAATTTAGTTTTGTCCTAGTTACATTTATGACTGTATTCCACTAAAACTACCAACAGTCCCTGTTAAAAATCCTATTAAGAGCAGCAAATTTGTGTGGTGAGAGTATGTGTCCCCATGGGAACAGCAGTTACAGTACTCACTAACAGTGTATCTCAGTTGGAGTGAAATGCAGAGATGGATCATAATGACAAAAATGAGGCATGAGTGACAGATAAGGTGGCAAATGTGCAAATAAAATGTTAAAGCTGAGTGAATTGATGGGATATCAATTGTTATGGGAGGGACATGTAGAATGGAGAAGGATTCAAATACCTACCAAGAAGAAGATAATGAAGAAGAAGAAGAAAAGTGAAGTGCGCAAAATAGATATGCTACTGATTTCTGCATATTAACAATACAAAGAAATACTAAATTTGTGAAAAAAAATCACAGCTTTTGTTACACAGGACTGGATTTCAAAGCTAGTAAAGAAACTCATAAAAACTGTTTTGCTATGGAAATTGGTTTTAAAGGGGGGGGGGGGGGGCAGATAAACAAATTATTATGTGTGAATGAGATCTGAGAGACAGATTGCATGAGATTCTAATAAATAGAGAAATAAGTAAATAAAGTAACCAGTGGTTTATTCAGATGAAATGTAGTCATTCACATTGTGGTTGCAGGGGTCTTCAGTCCAGAGACTGATATGATGCAGCTCTCTATGCTGCTCTATCCTGTGCAAGCCTCTTCATCACCAAATAAGTATTGCAACTTACATCCTTCTAAATCTGCTTACTGTATTCATTTATTGGTCTCCCCCTAAAATTATTACCCCCCCCCCCCACTCCCCCCCCCCCCTCCTGCCTCAACACTAAATTGGCGATCCCTTGATGTCTCCAAAAGTGTCCTATCAACCAATCCCTCCTTCTACTTACATTGGGCCACATATCTTTTCTCCCCAATTCTGTTCAGTACCTCCACATCTATCCACACAATCTTAAGCATTCTTCTACAGCACCACATTTCAAGAGCTTCTATTCTCTTCTTGTCTAAATTGTTTGTCATCCTCGTTACCCTTTCATACATGGGTACACTCCATACAAATACTTTCAGAAAAGACTTTCTAATAATTAAAACTAAATTCCATGTTAACAAATTTCTTTCCTTCAGAGACACTTTTCTTGCCATTGCCAGTCAACATTTTATATCCTTTCTACTTCGGCCATCATCAGTTATTTTGTTGCCCAAATAACAAAACCTATTACTATTTTAAGTGTCTCATTTCCTAATCAAATTCCCTCAGCATCACCTAATTTACTTTGACTACATGCTATTACCCTTGTTTTGATTTTGTTGATGTTTATCTTATATCCTCCTTTCAACACAATGTCCATTCCATTCAACTGCTCTTTGCCTTCTCTGACAAAATTACAATGTCATTGGCAAACCTCGAAGTTTTTATTCCTTCTCCCTGAACTTTAATTCCTTCTCCAAATTTTTCTTTGGTTTCCTTTACTGCTTGCTCAATGTACAGACTGAATAACACTGGCGATAGGCTACAATCCTGTCTCACACTCCCATCTCAACCACAGCTTCCCTTCCATGATTTATTAAACTGATGGTTTGGTAATAGCACTTGCAGTCTTCTTGAAGTCTGAGGGTATTTCAAATGTTTCATACAGCTTGCACACCACATGGAACAGTTTTATCATGGTTGGTTCACACAGGGCTGTCAGTAGTTCTGATGAAATGTCGCCTACTCCCAGAGCTTGTTTCAACATAGGTCTTTCAGTGCCCTGTCAAATTCTTCATGCAGTATCATATCTCCCATCTCATCTTCATCTAGATCCTCTTCCACTTCTATAATACTGTCTTCAAGTTCATCTCCCCTGTACACACCTACTATGTATTTCGTCCACCTTTCAGCTTTCCCTTCTTTGCTTAGGACTGGTTTTTCGTCTGAGCTCTTGATATTCATACATCTGCTTCTCTTTTTTCCAAAGGCCTCTTTAATTTTTCTGTAAGCAGTATCTACCCTTACCCTAGCGAAATATGCTTCTAAACCCTTACATGTGTCCTCTAGCCATTCCTGCTTAGCCATTTAGCACTTCCTGTAAATCTCAGTTTTTAAACACTTGTATTCCCTTTCACTCTCTTCATCTGCTGCATTTTTATATTTTCTTCTTTCAACAGATAAATTCAATATCTCATGTGTTATCCAAGGATTTCTACTAACCCTTGTCTTTTTACCTAGTTGATCCTCTGCTGCCTGCATTGTTTCATCTCTCAAAGCTATCAATTCTTCTTCTACTGCATTCCTTTCCCCTGTTTTTGTCAATCACACCAGAATGCTCTCTCTGAAACTCTCAACAATCTCTGGTTCTTTCAACTAATCCACGTCCCATCTCCCTAATTCACAACCTTTTTGTAATTTCTTTAGTTTTAATCTGCAGATCATAAGCAATAAACTGTGGTCAGAGTCCACATCTGCCTCTGGAAATGTTATACAATTTAAAATCTAGCTCTGAAATCTCTGTCTTATCATTATATAATCAATCTGAAACCTTCCGGTGTCTCCTGGTCTCTTACACATATATAACCTTCTTTCATGATTCTTAAATCAAGATTAAATTACACTCTGTGCAAAATTGTACCTGACAGCTTCCTCTTTCATTCCTTTCCCCAATGCTTATCCACCTACATTTTATCCTTATCTTCTTATTCCTACTATCGAACTTCAGTCCCTCATTACTACAAAATTTTCATCTCCTTTAACTACCTGAATAATTTCTTTTATCTCATCATACATTTCTTCAATCTCTTCATCATCTATAGAACTAGTTGGCATATAAACTTGCAGTACTGCAGTGGTTGTTGGTTTTGTGTCTATTGTGGCTACAAATCACATTACGGCATAAATAAATATGGTACTAGTATACAAGCTGTTTTGTCAAACAAAAGTGTGATTCTGTGAATAATTGTT
Source organism: Schistocerca serialis cubense (assembly GCF_023864345.2). NCBI lineage: Eukaryota > Metazoa > Arthropoda > Insecta > Orthoptera > Acrididae > Schistocerca > Schistocerca serialis. Next base: position 22,708,863 of record NC_064644.1, on the reverse strand, counting down.
GTACAAGGCAATGCATTGTCATACAGACATGTAATGTGCGTCAGTGCTCCACATGACAGAAAACTGGAGAGTGTACCGTTGCTAACTCACTTCCCTCTTTCTTAGGCATACAAATGACAGGCTGCCATCCTGGACAAGTCTTCAATTTACTCTGTCATGCGGTAACTACATGTATCTGCACCCAAAGTGTGGCTGAAGACCAATCTGAACCTTCACATAATCAAATTTGCAGACCATGAACTATGAACTGCCCTGTGTCCAGCAAATGTGTCTTCTCTAATTTAATTTTTCTTAAGATTCAATGTAATAATGTGTCACAAATTTATTCAGCCGTGGAATGAACCACTACATAATTCACAGAATATTGTTTAAAACATTTTAAGTACATGAAAAATACAATGTACAAATGCATGCAGATTTTTTCCATCAGTATGTAAAACAAAAAATACAGTGAACGATTCAAAATAAGAATAAAAAGTGTTCAACAAAGAAATCTTTCAGTTATATTTGTAAAACTGGGGTTTATCACTCAATTTTTTCAATTCTACTTTAAGCCTGAAGAATAGCACACACCTTCCTATATAACTCTTATGCATGGATTGCCTAAGAGCTAATCATTTTAATGTCATATGTTCACTACGTGAATGCTGTAGTTCCCTTTGAATGAGGCCATGTTATTACTATATTGAGTTTATATACTGTATAGTGTAACATACCACCTGGTGAAGTGACATATGCACAGCATCTTCTGAACCGACAAAAGTTGATTGCCACCATAAGAGTTTTATTTAAGTAATAAGTTAGTATAGGACGCTGTGCTGTTTGGGCAGTTTATCCTGTGTTATTGGGTCCTGCCTTGGAATATGGTGTGAGCCACGGAAGAATAAATGCTGTGACAATTGCAGTGACATTATGAGATCAGCAGAAGTCTCTCTCTCTCTCTCTCTCTCTCTCTCTCTCTCTCTCTCTCTTTTCTGTTAGCTGCCATTTGCCTCACAATCAATATCAGTTAATATCAAAGTAGTAACAGTACTGTATGAGGTGTTCGACTGTTGTAACAAATTGGTCAATATATATTGCTGTTAAAGAAGAAGGTGAGTACATCATTTCTTGAAATATTTGGCTTTGTGATAGAACTTTCCAGTCTCCAGCACAGAAGAATCTGCAGAAAGAGATGAATTCTACATCAGCCAAGACATATGTGGTTTTTCTTTCTGACTTTTCAGATTAAATACGAGAAGTCAGAATTAGTAATCAACAGTAACCAAAAATTTATGCACGAGTACAGCACATCGCATAACCCACAGCCCAAGACAAAACAACTATCTTAGTCCATAACAGAACTGAAGGACAAGGTCAGCATTCTGAGATGCTTGAACAATGGTAGACATGGCATTCAAAACTGAATCACGACTGTACATCGACATCCACACCTTGTAGGTCACTGTGAGGTGCATGGCAGAGGATACTTAGTATTGTACCACTTGTTAGGGTTTCTTTCTGTTCCAGTTTCATATTGAGCGTGGGAAGAATGACTTCTGACACACCCCTGTCCACATTTTAATTAGGCTAATCCTTGTGGCTCCCAAGGGCTTGATGAACAATGGGCTGAAGTATATTTATAGATTCTTCAATTAGTACTAGCAACATGTGCAGCTTAATCTCTGTAATCAAATTAAGGCACAGGCGAGCACATTCATTTGTATCAGTGATGAAGGAAGTAAACTGCTGTGTCAACAATGCAGGAAAATATGGGCAGCAAACAGCACTGTGTGCCAGGTCACATGTATTCAAGCTCTTTCACTGACTGTTGTCTTGGCTTGGCACACTATCCGTTTATTGTTTGAATCACTCTCTGTAGCATTAGTAAATATTCATAGGAAAGTTGCTTTGCTCTGTAATAGTTGTTCAGTGGTGCATGATATGAAACTGTGTGACAAAAAAGTATTAATAAAAATCACAGTCTAGCTGTATCACAGTGCTTCCATTCTTAATCAGCCAATGAGTCTGCAAATTCAAGTGGCAGATACTACAGATCATGTTGTGATGCCTTTTGAATGTCTATGTATTTGGAAGGAGAAGGGAATGTTACATATTGTCTCTTGTACCTTTGTAAGCAGGCTTTCCTGGGTTAATTGGAGTTTATCTTCAATCACCTGGGAATTCAGTATTTTTCTTCCTCTCCCATGTCTCAAACAGCCTGTGACAATTTGTGCAATACTTGTATGAATGCATTCATTATCCTTTGTCAGTCATATCTGGTGGTGGTGGTGGTTAGCGTTTAACGTCCCGTCGACAACGAGGTCATTAGAGACGGAGCACAAGCTCGGGTTAGGGAAGGATTGGGAAGGAAATCGGCCGTGCCCTTTCAAAGGAACCATCCCGGCATTTGCCTGAAACGATTTAGGGAAATCACGGAAAACCTAAATCAGGATGGCTGGAGACGGGATTGAACCGTCGTCCTCCTGAATGCGAGTCCAGTGTGCTAACCACTGCGCCACCTCGCTCGGTGTCATATCTGGTATAGGTTCTGCACACTAGAGCAATATTCTGAGATGGGATGCACAAGTGTTTTTAAACAGTCTCTTTTTTGTTGACTGATTGCATATTGCCAGTATCCTGCCAATAATGCAAAGTCTGCCATCTGCTTTACCTACAACTGAGCCTATGTGGTCATCGTATTTCATATCCCCAGTAATTAAACAATGGCAAACCAAGGATGGAATGTAACAATACTATGAAAAGGATAGTTGCTACTCACCATATAGCGGAGATGCTGAGTCCCAGATAGGCACAACAAAAAGACTATCAGAAAGTGAATTTTTGGCCAACAAGGCATTCATTGGAAGCACACACACACACACACACACACACACACACACACACACACTCTCTCTCTCTCTCTCTCTCTCCCTCTCTCTCTCTCTCTCTCTCTCTCTCTCTCTCTCTCTCTCTCTGAGTCCAACCTCAGCAGATAGAGACTGTGGTCGTGTGTGTGTTTTTTGTCTATTTCCGACGAAGGCCTTGTTGGCTGAAAGCTCACTTCTGACAGTCTTTTTGCTATGCCATCTGTAACTCAGCATCTCCGCTATATGGTGGGTAGCAACTATCCTTTCATAATAATGTTATATGCCCATAAATTGTTACACACAGGTATTTGAAGGACCTGACTGGTTCCATTTGTGACTCACTGATGCTGTAGTCACAACACTATTTGTCCATATTTTGCTGAGTGCACAACTTCAAATTTCTGTACATTTAAAGCAAGTTGCAAATCTTTGCACGACTTTGAAATCTTATTAGGATGTGACCAAATAATTGTGCAGCTTTTTTCACACAGTATTTAATTATGGACAACAGCATTACCTGCAAAAAGCCTGAGTTACAATTAATACCATATTATAGGACACTAATATGAAACATGAACAGTGACGATACCGAAACACTTCCCTGTAGCACATCTAAAGTTAATTTTATAACTGTAACTGGCTCTCCGCCAAGAAACCCTCAATCGAGCCACAAATTTTGCTTGGTAACCATCCAGTTATTGGTGGTATGGTATTGAGACAATTTTTTTAAGTCAAGTAATACAGCATCTGTGACATTTAAAACTCGCTGCATTGATATCAATTTGATTGTCTTCCCACGGTTCCATCACAGAACGACGCCGGCTATGGAGGAGGCCAAGTAAATCCACAACGCATGTGCTGGCGTGGCCTTAAATACCAGAGCTCAGTGCATTTTTGTCGGTACCACCTGAAGATGGCCAGAAGACTCTGCGCCGAAATACTGTGGCAGGAAGTTACAAACATCCGACAGTTCTCCCGAAATTTTGTGGAACAATACAGCATCTACCTGACTGTTTTGATCCTTGAGAAAAGTGCAAGTTTGGTTTCTCAAGAAGAATATTTTCAAAATCCATGCTGGCTGGCACGGATGAGGTCATTCTGTTTAAGGTGCCTTATTACGTTTAATTTCAGAGTATGTTCTACAATTTCACATGAACATCAATGAGATTGGACAGTAGTTTTGTGGATCACTACTGCTACCTTTTTATAGACGGGTGTGACAGGGCTTTCTTCCAACCAATGGGTGTAATTTTTTGTTCCAGAGATTTGAGAACTAATTCAGTTGTAAATTCTGTACAGAATCTGACATCCAATCCATTGAGCCCTGGAGCCTTGCTTAATTTTTGGGGTTTCAGCTGTTTCTCAATGCCACTGGCACTAATAACTGTAGTACCACTAATAACTACAGCACTTATCTCTCCAGAGGTGTTAGAATTAAATTATGGCATTACTTCTGTTTCTTCCTTCGTAAAGAACATTTGAAAAATGAGTTTGGCATTTTTTATTTCACTTTGCGGCCCTCATTTCAGATTTTCTAATGTCTATGAGTGTGTAGACACTAACTTTGGTTCCAACTGCCCTTTCCTGAGCTAAGAATAAGAGACAATAATTCAAAAATTGGCAAAGTAAACAAGCTGGCGGCAGTTCACTGTCGGTGATACTGGAGATTATCCTTGTAATGACTAGTACAACATTTTGTTTCTACACAAGATCCTCAATGTGACACTTCAAAGTACACTTTTCAGGAACCTTCAGCTATTTGGATTTAAAATTTTCAACTGCACCGATTATTTGACCACCCTTGAATAACAACATTTCATTTGTACATACCTTTCATGTCAGAAACTTTACATGTGATGTTTTGTTGCTGTTATGTGACAATCTGTAAAGAAAAGCAGTGTAAACTATGTTCTTCTCTAATTTCATAATGCTTCAAATTACATAAAAACATAGAAACGTACACGCAAGCAAATACTTTCGTTAATTTAAAGAAGATAGCTACTTTTCTTAATTTAATATTCAGTACTGCAAGTGCCTCACATAAACAAAAAAAGTAATAACAATGATGATGAGGATGATGATACATTTTCAGTTGAAACTAATTTGCTGAATCCAAACTGTAACTCTAACAAAAGACTTTGTGTCTTTGGATACGTTAATACTATCTTATACTGGCACTTTAAACCTTTGAAAACAATAATAGCAGCAAGATTGATTACAGCTATCTACATTGGCTCTTTCTCCCTTTTTACACATGATTTTATTGATGATTTTTTTAATCTCTGTAGAAACCAACTGTGTCTGAAAGATACATTGCATAGGTGAGTGAGTACAACACAATGCGCGGTCTTTACAAGCCTACTTGATATTTCACCATATTCACATGAATTTTTACTTTTAAATGATTTATTAACTTGCTTGTTTCCTGTGACTATGTGTGACATAAATATTGTAGCTTTAAATCACATGAATGATATACTGCCTGTTTCAACTCACTATCATGTCACCATCTGTTACTGCATGTTATATAGTAACTAGTCAACTTAACATCATTGTGTTTCTCTAAGGCACTGTGCCTGGTCAGTTGCTTATGCAGCAAATTGGTTTCCAGTATATAAAACTCCTGCTTCACTGTTGCCTACAATGCCACTGCAACAACATTCTGGTCTGGAGATGGTATATCTGAAACTGGTCACTAATTAGTAAATATATGACTGTGACTGTGTCAAGATTAGTGCTAAACAGAAGAGAGAAATTATGTTGCACACTTGGCTTCCATCCTATGGTGTTACCTAGAAACATACCAAGAAGAAGTGGATAAAAACAGCTACTAAGCAGCCCAAGAGGAAGAGCAGTGGCTTTATTCAAAACAGCTATTTGTTCTAAAAATGTAAGCGCAGATAAATGAAAATGAGACAGGTGGACAAAAAAGCCTTTTTGTTGCACCTATCTGTGACTCAGCATCTCTATGTGGTGGGTAGCAACCCATCCATCCTTTTCATAATATTTTTGTAAATAATTAACAGCTATTTTTGTTTATTCCGTGTATGTTTTATGACATTTATTGACCATTAGAGAAGAACAGCTATATCAACAGACATTGCAATTCTATGGAAATATTGTAAGAAATAGTTACAAAAGCAATATTTACTCTTGAACTGATCTAATGAAGCGATGCTGGTTATGTGGTTCATAATGTCGACTATGTTGTGGTGATGATAAAGTGAATGTTGTTGCTACTTCAACTATGTGACAGGTAATTATTAGTCGAGGACAATATTACTGCACCCAAGACTGAGGGTGCTTCACTTTGCTTATCACGAAGCAGCGCGTATTCGTGGACGATAGTACATGCACACTGACCCGAAAACATAGACAATGCAACGTGTTTTCTTTAATCACCACTGTATTTGTTTCCTGTAATGCCACCATCTGTTTCTGGCAATGGCCAGGTACAATAATATTGTGGGACTCTGTATTACGGACTGTTGGAAAGAATGTTCCTGATGTCATTTAGGATGGATCTGTGATAAAATATGTCTAATTTTGTGAAGCTAATTAATGAAATAATCTGTGACAAGAGAAAATGTAAATGTTGGGAAAAGATAATTTCACAAATGAGAATGACACAATGTCTTAATCAAACTGTAAACTGTGTACTGAGTAGAGATAAGTGGGATAAAGTTAAAGTAATTCAATGATGATTAACTCAAATTTTGACTGGAATGAGAGGTTGTAATTACTATCCACAAACTGTCAAACCAAAAAGGAAGTAGAAACCTATGTTGATAGACAGATACTGGAATGTACAATGACGTGATATAAGAAAAGTGGGTTACTATTACTGATTATGGGAAATCAAACAATGGAAAATACAGGATGGAATGTAACAATACCAGAGAAGGAGAGTTGCTACTCACCATACAGCGGAGATGCTGAGTCGTGATAGGCCTATTGCGACTCAACATCTCCGCTATATGGTGAGTAGCAGTTTTCCTTCTCTGGTATTGTTGACTATGGGAAATGTTATTTAAAAGTAATATATGACAGAAATGATAATTCAAAGGATCTAATTAGCACATTTTTACTCTATTAAGACAGCATACTTCCTAATTAGCTATTATTCTGTTACTGTGTGTAATAGCACCTAGTTAGTATCAGTGGTTTTTGAATTTTGTAATAATAGTGAATCGCTTGCAGATCTTGAATTTTATTTTTGGTTTTCCATGCCTATCTGTCAGATGCAGACTAGCTTTTCTTTGAAAAAACAAAAAAGTCAACATCTCAGTCAGCTTACAAATTAAATAGTATTTTGGACATGACTCTTCAACATACTTAGCACATTTCACTTTCTGAGAATTGTCAGTTCCATTACGTTGGTGTCAGAACATTTCAGTGCTGTATTCCTCTAAACAGTACTTTGGAATATTTGAATTGTTGTAAGTTATTTATACCACAGCAGCAATGCCCACCAAGTCAGTCCCTGTTAAGTCTGACATTGGCATGCATTCAGTCAGCTGTCTGATTTAATTAGTGCCAGAAATGTGTAACGCTTTTTTTCTGATGAAATTCAAAGCAATAAATGAAGGGTTACTTAAAATGGTAGTTAGGTTGATTAGCATATTCACAAAATATCCTGGGAAATCATCAAATTATACTTCACACAGATGAGCATATTTTCAAAATTCCTTTTAGTTGTGCATTTGCCATTCAAAGATTTATTTCTTAGTGATCGACACTGGCAGTTGTTCCAACAGAACCATCGGTAGTTTTTCGAAGTTCATTATTTGTAATGATTTTTAAGTACATTATTTTTTCAATTTTTCAATGGTATATGTTACAACCTGTATGTAGGGCAGGTAAAATAACAGAACTTCAAAATTACCGATATTAATGATCCAGGAAAAAATATTAATAGTAACACAGCATTTCGCAGATAATCTGTCATCCATAATGAAATATTGTCTAAAAAATTCTGCACAATTATCTGGTCAAATCTTGATAAGATTTTGAAGTTGGTTGGTTGGTTTAAAAATGGGGTGGGGGGAAGAGACAAAACTGCGAGGTCATCAGTCCCTTGTTCCCAAGTAAAATAATTATACAAGGGAAAGAAAAAAGAAAAGGAGACATACAGCACAATAACAGGAGAAAGGAAGAACCAGAAGAACAACAGAAGGACAACCAACACTACTATGGACAAAACAGGAAAAGAAAAGCACAGAGAAAAGCAAGAGACAGGTAGAAGAGGTAAAAACAAGAGAGCAGATGACTGTGGCTGGCCGACCATGGGAATAAAAAGGAAAAGCCAGCCACTCTGGGACACATTAAAACATCCATCCTAAAAGCATTAGAGCAGAGAACACAAAGGGACAAAGGAAATACACTAAAACTTATACAGAATGATAAAACACACCGTCACATATAAAACGTAAAACTAAATTAGCAAATGATGCGTTATCAGCTAAAATTAATGGCAACGAGTCCAGTAACTGAAGAGTCCATTGCACGGTAGCCAAAGAAGAACAGCACCAAGATGTGGGCCACTGTCAGCCGGGTGCCACACCAACACTGAGCTGGGTCATCGCAGTGCAGGTGGTAGCCGTGTGTCACCCAAGCGTGGCCAATGCGGAGCTGGCAGAGAACCACAGAGTCCCTGCAAGAGGCCCGCATAGAGGACTGCCACACATTCGTAGTCTCCTTGATAGCACGCAGTTTATTGTGTGTGCTGAGGTTATGCATTTTGTCTCCCAAAGCCGCAAAACGTTGCAGCGTAGTACTTAACGCAGGTCAGTTGCAGAGAAGCCGATCTCCATAAGGGGTTTCTGCATAGCCTGTTGGCAAGTTCGTTGCCTGGGATTCCGACGTGACCTGGGGTCCAGACAAACACCACTGAATGACTGGACCATTCTGGGGTATAGAAGGACTTCTGGATGGTTGGTACAAAAGTATTATGAGGGTAGCACTGGTCGATAGCTTGCAAGGAGTCAATACACAGAAGAATTGACTCCCTAGGGCATGAACGGATGTGCTTAAGAGCACGAGATATAGCCACCAGCTTGGCAGTGAAAACACTGCAGCCAGCAGCCAAGGAACGCTTTTCAATATGTCCTCCACGGACATATGCGAAGCCGACATGCGCATCAGTCATTGAGCCATCAGTGTAAACCACTTCGTGGCCTCAGTACATGTCAAGAGTTGAGAGGAAGTGGCAGCGGAGAGCCGCGGGGTTAACTGAGTGCTTAGGGCAATGTGAAAGGTCCAGGAGAAGCCGCATCCTAGGTGTACACCGTGGAGGTGTACGTGAATGGACCTTAAGTATAGCAGGTAAAGACAAGGACTCCAGTTCAGAAAGAAGGGATCGGACGAACTGCAATTGGAAGCCCAGACCTGGGCCGCCGATGCAAGAGATGAACCACTGTGGGTGGGAAAAGGAGATGGTGATTCAGATGCGCAGGGTAACTATGAACGTGTGCAACGTAACTAGCCAGCAGTTGTGCATGCCTAACCTGCAATGGGGGGATTCCATCCTCCACAAGGACGCTGGTCACTGGACTCCTCCTAAAAGCTCCTGTCGCTAGGCAAACTGCACAGTGATGCACTGGGTCGAGTAAACGCAACACTGAGGGTGCCGCCGAACCATAAACCACACTCCCATAGTTAAGGCGGGATTGAACAAGAGCTCTGTAGAGCTGCAGCAGCGTAGAGCGATCTGCACCCCAACTGGTGTTGCTCAGGCAGCGGAGGGCATTGAGGTGCTGCCAGCACTTCCACTCAAGCTGACGAAGGTGAGGAAGCCAAGTCAATCGAGCATTGAAAACCAGTCCTAAGAATCTATACGTCTCCAAGACAGTGAGTTGATCGTCATTAAGGTAAAGTTCTGGTTCTGGATGAACGGTACGACGCCGACAGAAATGCATAACACACGACTGTGGCCGAAAACTGGAAACCGTGAGCTAGAGCCCATGACTGCGCCTTGTGGATGGCTCCCTGTAGGTGCTGCTCAGCATCACCAGTACTGGAGGAGCAGTACGAAATGCAGGAATCATCTGCACACAGAGAAGGTGAGATGGACGGCCCTACAGCTGCTGCTAGACCGTTAATAGCCACTAAAAATAGTGATTCACTCAATATAGAGCCCTGTGGGACCCCATTCTCCTGGATATGGGGGGGGGAACTACGGGAGGCATCAACTTGGACATGGAAAGTATGAAGTGACAGGAAATTTTAGATAAAAATCGGGAGCAGGCCTCAGAGACCCCACTCGTATAATGTGGCAAGGATATGATGTCAACAGGTGGTGTCATACGTTTTTCATAAATCAAAAAAGACGGTGTAGTAACCAAAACCAACCACAGGAACGCCTTGGGCTGCGGATCAGGGTTGCCAGGCGGGGAAGTCACTGGCGGTGGAGCACACACCACCTGGTAAACACAAGGACGAGTCGGACGACAGACCAACGACAACCGACAATGACCGACTATGACCAACGCAACAATGAAGAGATAAACAACGGAGGCTTGAAGAAACCACAACAACAAACATCAACAGCAAATCCACTCGGAACTAGAGCCAGGCAAATGTCAACAACAAGCAACGACCAGAACGCAGTACCGCCGAGATAGAGAAGCAATCCAGAGCGAGTACCAGACTGCTGGACTAGAGCAGAGCAGGTCCCTATATACGAAACCGGAGGGAGTAGCTATTGGCCGCGGTCTGCACGTGGTGTAGCGGTGGCGCCCTCGCTGCGCGAGAGCCGCTGCGTGGAAAAGCCGCCGCGGACGCGGAGCCCTCTATTGGCTGGCCACATCCATTTGTTTTGGCGCGTGTTCGACTTCCGCGGCGGGAGGTACTAGAGACGACAACCAGGTGTTGGCATCTGGAAAAGGCTGTTCAGATGGCAGACTCGAGGGACACAAGATTATCAGTGGTAGAGCAACCCTGGCGGAAGCTGCCCTGACATGGAGCCAGTAGGCCATGTGACTCCAGGACCCAATCCAACTACCGACACACAACACATTCCAGCAGCTTACAAAGAACGTTGGTAAGGCTAATGGGCCGATAGCTATCCACATCAAGCGGGTTTTTACCAGGTTTGAGCACCGGAATGATGGTGCTCTCCCACCATTGCAATGGAAAGACACCATTGCACCAGAGCCAGTTGAAGATGACACGAAGATGTTGCTTGTAGACAGATGAGAGATGTTTAATCATCTGGCTGCGGATCCAATCTGGTGCAGGAGCTGTGTCAGAGCAATGTGCATGGGCACTGAGGAGCTCCCACTCTGTAGATGGGGCGTTGTAGGATTCAGTGTGGCATGTAGTGAATGAGAGGATTTCACCTTCCAGCCACCGTTTGAGAGTGCAAAAGGCTGGGGGGGGGGGGGGGGGGGGGGGGTAATTCTCTGATGCAGAGGCTCAAGCGTAGGGCTCAGCAAAGTGCTCGGCAATCACGTTTGTATTGGCAGATAACATGCCATTTATATTAGCACTGGGACCAACTGTTGGGGTCTGCTATCCAAAAACACATTTGATCTTTGCCCAGACTTGGGAAGGCGAGACATATCTCTCCCAACACTCCTGTTACCGTCATTTGATAAGTTGGCAAACGCATGGAGCCATTTAAAGGCTATCAGGTGCTCCAGGCAAGGGTGCCACTTATACCGCTGTAGAGATCGCCAACACTCCTTAATTGCTTCACCGACTTCTGGCACCCTAAAGAGCGAGGGATTGTGTTTTCTGCACAGAATAGATTGTGGCAGTCACCTGCTCAACCATCACATTGATGTTACCGCGTGTGGGAAATTCAATGGTGACAGCAGAGGTTAAAGTTTCCCAGTCCGCCTTGTTTAAAGCCCATCTGGTTAGGCGTCCGTGGGCCTGACACCGGGGCAGTGACAGGAAGATGGGGAAGTGGTCACTACCACACAGGTCGTCATGTGCTCTCCAGTGGATAGATGGGAGAAGTCCTGGGCTGCAAATTGATAAATCAATGGCCGAGTAACTACCATGAGACACACTGAAATGTGTGGTGGCCCCAGTATTTAAGAGGCAGAGGTCAAACTGAGACAGTAAAGTTTCAACATCTCTCGGCCAGTAAGCACGGTGCCACCTCACAAGGGGTTATGGGTGTTAAAATCTCCCACAAGTAGGGAGAGTTTAGGGAGCTGATCAATCAGTGCAGTTATTACATTCAGGGATACTGCACCACCTGGAGGAAGATGTACATTGCAGACAGTTATTTCCTGCATTGTCCTTATTCTGACATCCACAGTTTCAAGAGGGGTTTGAAGGGGCACAGTTTCACTACAGACTAAGTTTAGTACATGAACGCAAACGCCACCTGACACTCGATTATAATCGCTATGGCTCCTGTAACCCTTATTGCCGCAGAGGACAGGGGCCCGCATTGCCAGGAACCAGGTTTCCTGGAGGGCAATGCAGAAAGCAGGTGTAAAGCTTAACAGCTGCCATATCTGAGCCAGGAAGTGGAAAAAACTGCCGCAGTTCCACTGGAGGATGACATCATCATGAGACTGGGAAGGCATGGAACATTCAATGAGGCAGTTTATGCCTCAGGGTCACCTGCTGCCACCGACTTTTTGCCTGAGCAGTCTATATCCATTGTGTCTGAGGGTCCGGCGAGATCTAGGTCCTCAGTGGACGCCAGAATCTCCACCTCACCCGCAGAGCTTGTAGGTAGTGGTGGTGTGGGTGCCACTGCAATTCCCTTGGTCTTGGGGACCTTCTTTTTGGACTTCTCTCGCTGCTCCTTGTGTTTCATTGGCTGGGAGGACTTCACTGATTCAGTCTCCTGGACTGAGGATGAGCATGAAGCCCTACGACCAGCTGCTTTTGGGCTCTTCAGCCACTGGCGGGTGTCATCTTTCCCACTAGCAGAAACCTGGGAAGGGAGTGACCCAAGGGACCTCTTGCTAGCGAGAGGAGCCAAAGAAGACTTATGCTTCTCCGGCTCAGAAGTGGGGACTGATATCTCTCTTGATGGTTGGGGGGAGAGCGGCGGGGGGGGGGGGGGTGTTGCTCCTGAAGTAGGTGGTGCGGGAGCAACCGGGAAGGAAGTGTCCCCCACCATCAAGGGGGCAGTTGTAGTCTTCAGGTACTGAGAGGTGAAAGGAATGAGAGGAACTGACGGGGCGACAACTGTTCTCGTAGCGGCGACGTAAGAGGAGGTCATAGCCTCAGGATGTAGGCACTCAAATTTCCTCTTAGCTTCAGTGTAGGTCAGTCAGTCCAGAGTCTTATATTCCATGATTTTCCTCTCTTTCTGTAAAATCATGCAGTCTGGTGAGCAATGAATGATGCTCTCCGCAGGTGACACAGATGGGAGCAGGGCACATGGAGTATTGGGATGTGATGGACATCCACAATCTCGACATGTGATGCTGGAAGTACAGCGGGAAGACATATGGCCAAACTTCCAGCACTTAAAGCTCTGCATCATGGAAGGTATATACGGCTTGACCTCACAGCGATAGACCATCACCTTGACTGTCTCGGGCAATGTATCGCCCCTGAAGGCCAAGATGAAGGCGCCAGTTGCAACCTGATTATCCCTAAGATCCTGATGGGCACGCTGGATGAAATGAACACCTTGTCGCTCTAAATTCGCACACAGTTCGTCGACAGACTACAAAAGAAAGTCCCTGTGGAATATAATACCCTGGACCATATTTAAGCTCTTATGGGGACTGGGTACAGGATGCTGTTTTTATGAAGACTGACCCAGAGTGCATTTTGAACAAGTCCTCCACCTCCCCAAACTTGTCCTCCAAATGCTCCACTAAAAACTGAGGCTTCATGGACATGAGAGATTCCCCATCAACTCTCATACATACGAGATACCGGGGCAAATAAGCTTCACTGCCATCCTTAGCCTGGCATTCCTCCCATGGTGTGGCCAGGGAGGGGAATGATTTGGGGTCATATTTCGTAGCATTGAAGTCAGACTTTGCCTGCTTAGAGACTGCTGGCGATGGACCACCAGCAAGAGATGTCATACTATGCTTTGTGGGCATGTCATCCGCCCTGATGCCGCCCACTCCGACCAGGGGCCCTCCCCACGGGTGCCACCCAGCTGCAGCAAAGGCCACCTGGCGGGATGGCCATTGCCGGGAGTCCTGATGCCCCAGGGTGACGGGCATCCACTTCTCGGCATACGTGGGGAGTTAATGATGCAGGCATCAGCAGAGTGATCCCTCTGTGGTCAGGGGGATGCAACCAACAGGGTACATGGTGGCCCCAGCACAACAGACTGGCTACTGTGCTGGATATGAGGTGCAAAGACTTTCACGGTCATCTTCGGCGCAGAAAATGACACGGCATAGTGGGTGGAAGAAAATACACCCAGGAAGGTGTCCTCACCCAAGAGATGGAGGATGAGCAGGACTGCAACGCCTCGACGAGAAAGTGGGCTAAAGATCTCAATGCACGATCGACACGATGCACCACATAAGGCGCCCTCCCCCAATTGGCTCGTTCTTTGGGAAAATTTTGAAAAATGGAGGTCAAACCCTACAGGGGACCATCACATAAAGGCCGAAAGGTGTGAGGCTCCTTTTAGTCGCCTCTTACGACAGGCAGGAATACCTTGGGCGTATTCTATTTTGAAGTAGTGAAGGTTGGCAACTTGCTTTAAATGTTCAAATATGTAAAATTGTGCACTTCACCAAATGCAGAACAGTAGCATCCTATGATAACACTGCTAAGTCACAAATGGAACCAGTCTACTCATACAAAGACTTATGTATAACAATTTGTTGTGATGTGAAATACAATGACCACATAGGCCTAGTTGCAGATAAAGCAGGTAAGAAACTTTGCTTAGTGGGCAGGATACTGGGAATATGCAGTCAGACAACAAAGGAGATTGCTTGAAATCACTTGTGCATCTTAGCTTAGAATATTGCTCTAGTTGTGCATGGCCCACGTCAGGTAGGACTAACAGGGGATAAAGCACAGTCACAGGTTTGTCTGACTCACAGAAGAATGTCATCGATATGCACAAAAATCTGAAGTGGCATGATACACTTGAAGATCAATGCCAACTGCTTCATGAAAGTCTACTTACACATCTTGAGGAACAAGCTGCAAGTGAAAAAATTAGGATTATTCTACAGTTCTTGCCGAGATCTATAGTGTGTGTTGAATGAATGCACCACAGAGTGGTTTCTGCAGTGAAACTATTCTAGCACGTATACAGAATGCTTTTAAAGAAATACATGCTATTAGCCTTCTTGAAACCATTCATGCTGCAAGGAAACTGAAATCACCACTATTGTAAAAATAGATTTGCATATATTTAAAGGTTTGTAACAAGTGGGCAGATGTTTCTCACAGTCCCCTTTACTGAAAAAGTATAAACTGTACTTTATGTAAGAAAAGTAAATGTCTATAATGTAATGTGATACTTCACCTTCACAATGAATTTTACAGTAACAAATTTTAGCTGAAAGTTGTATTCCACAATGGTCAAGTGTGGCTTTCTGTTTCTCTCTCTTCAATGGGGCTTCAACATCCAGACCAGAAAGTTAGTATGAAATAAGTTAATATTTTGCTATACCTGCAAGAAGTTTCTTTTATGTCAAATGTTTTAATGCATATGTAGATAACAAGTATTTCAGAAGTTTCCCACCACTGGTTATATTATTTATGTATAGAAAAATGAACTAATGTTCTATTTCATAAAATAAGTATGTTTTATAATGAGCTTGCACACCATCTGCATCAACTAATTAATGGCATACTATTAACAAGCAGTTTATGAGAGTTTTCAATACAGCTCTCCATGTCTTATATTGCTCACCACTAATAAGCAACCTAATCTATTTTACTTTCCATGCAGCGATTCTGTGACGACTAATTACATTAGATGTACTTTGATCCATAGTGAAGGCAAACCCCCCCCCCCCCCCCCCAGGATGAAGAACAGGCCAGAAAAACAAGAATACAACATAAATATTTACAATGAAACAAATACACTAATGTACCTTCCAAAGATCCCAAATGGAGTGATTCTTACAGACGCAGAATGAGTGAAGAAGAGTTTAAACATAGCCTATATTCATTTATAAGGTAATACATATTAAACAAAAGAATAATACTTATTTACAATGATGACATAAGGCCATTAATTTGTACAGAAGTCAGTTTGTACTAATACTTATATTACTTGCTCTTATTAGCAAAACAAACACACATGTACAACTGCACACATCAGTTGGTTCAACTACGAAATTCAGTGAAGTATTAGTTGACCACAGATAAATCATTTAGGTTCCTCTGGTGGCCTGGTGTAAGAAACATCCATCCACACTGCGTAAGCGACATACAATTACATACGTATGTAATACACTTTTTCTGTACGAGTTGTTTCAAGAAATACGGAAAATATTACTACAGAAAAAAAACTGCAGAGAGGTATCTCAACAGCACAGAAAGAAATTTACCGTTAACATCTCATGTAAATTAACTAAAAAGGCAATTAATTAAAAGGCAAGAACTGCACAAATATTGGTAGTAAATAAACTGAAATGTAAAATTGCTTTTCCACGGTAGAAGTTTCGTTTGCCTGACACTCTCACTCTCTCTGCGTTTATGCCGTCATTATAACTACTGCTTCATCCAGGCTCACAATCCGATGCACTGTTCTTCAGCTACATCGTACTCTACTACCATTCACAAATGTGGCCTCCTCAGTGCAGCACCTATTTTCAAAGAGGTTTTTGATCGCAATCATAAAAATTAACGACATGTGTAAGTTTTTTATCTATACTGAAAACTGTATTCTTCGGCACCTCTGTCTTCCGTTTTCGGTAATTATCGAAACGTATTAACTAAAGTAAGAATCATTCCACAAAACAAGAGCGCGCAAATATACCAAGTACAAACCTGTACAGTAATAAGCATAAAACGAATTTAAAAACTGTCAAGGCGAATGTTGGTCACGAACGTAACTCTTTATCTATATGTTTGTCGTGTTATGTCCGCAACATACATGTATTCAGAGACAAACACGTAATTTTCTGTATGTTTACATAAAAAATGTGTCGTCTGCACCTAATCAACAAAACAACAACATTGCGTCGTTGGCTAGCAACACAATATATATCTTTGGCACAGTCGAATCCTACAGGTGGCATAGTTATCTCTATCATCTTTAATTCTTTATTTCATTTCTCAATTGGCAGGAAACTTATCATCAAACCACACAAATTAAAAATACAATGAATTTTTACAGGTGTGTCGTTAAATATTAATTTCACGAAATTTCTAATATCTCGCAATTATTTTGTGACTACATGCAGGAATAACCAATGTCAATTTGTCAAGAATTTGAGCCACGTTACGTATTCGGCTAATAAAGTTACCAAGTTTTGTAAGTATTTGTAACTAAATTCTATCCGTAACTGGAACGACAGAACATGATTTTCAGGAAACGAGAAAAGTATGTCAGCCGATCAACGTGGAAGTTATTTATGCAAAGATAACAATAAGAGCGAATCAGCGTCACCAGATTGAGCATATAGCCTACGTTGTTGTTTACTCCGTGAAAGAAAACAGGGACTTGTTTATTCTTTGGATATTTGTGTTTCTTTGTTTTTTCTAAAAAAAAGAACTTCGCTCCTTGTATGAAACTGATCAGCCTTTTGTGAATAAAGTTATAGATTTCCTGAAGCAGCTATTACACGGATACTAAGGAATGTTAGAAAGTGGTGATCCCACAAACAAGCGGAAATATGAACGTGAAAATACAGAGGCGATCGATATTGTCGGGTACGAGGACAACGCGAACGTATACGCATGATTTAGGCATTCAAGAGGAGCTACAATGACAAATCAGGGAGTTGCAATAGGCGATAGAAGAGTAAAGTAGTCCAGCGATGAGTCCACAGACGGCAGTTAGCGGCAGATGTGCAGCGACGAGCAAGCCGCAGATGAAAGTACTAAGGCCACAATTCCTGCAGGAAAAACAGGAACTTTGTTTCGCGATGCTTGAACTGGCATTCGAGTAAAATGAAAGTACTGAAGAACACACCAGTTTTGCGGTGGTTGTAAACACATTAAAAGCTGCTACTATTGCCGCGGACATAATATTCGTCCCATGACGGAACGGCAATAGACATTCTTAAAGAAGCTAGGATCGACGTAATGTCTGAACAACTTGAACGACGCTTACAACAGATGTTGAACAATGAACAGATGGGCGACAGGACGGGGTACCGACGGAGAAGAAGATTTACCAGACATGAGTCTGCGGCATATTTAGCTGGTACAGATGCCCAGTGTAGTAAAGGCAGCAGTATTACTTGCGTAATGTCCAGACATAAGGATAGGAGACAAAGTTTACTCGACGATTGACAATACACATACGTCTTGTAGGAACACTAGCTGCGGAAGATTGTTCAAAACAAGAGAGCGCATCTATACGGAAGAGCCAGATTGGGGATTTGGCCAGACAGCTGCATGAACTTATGGGTCATGTTATTATTCTCGAATCAGAAACATACAAGGGTACATGAAAGGAGCCTCCACGAAGATTGCAATGATTTCCGACCAAGATAAGACTTGCAATCGGGCGTACCCTGGGCGTCAGGTTTCTCTGGCGGCTGATTCTTTCACACCAGAAACATCATCTTGGTCACTGGACTCGCATTCGGGAGGACGACGGTTCAATCCCGCGTCCGGCCATCCTGATTTGGGTTTTCCGTGATTTCCCTAAATCACTCCAGGCAAATGCCGGGATGGTTCCTCTGAAAGGGCACGGCCGACGTCCTTCCCCATCCTTCCCTAATCCGATGAGACCGATGACCACGCTGTCTGGTCTCCTTCCCCAAACAACCAACCAACCATCATCTTGGTCCTTTTCAGGACCACAGTTGACCATCATATGGATGGGTCATGTTGACACATTACAACGAAAAGTGTCGCAGTCATTACAGTACAGGAAGAGCTCACCTGGTCAAAAGAAAGATAACCACAGGACTAACAGCGGCAGCCAACTGGAGAAGATGTGTTGGTACCTGCCGGCTGTTTGGCGACAAGGTAGCAGGATGTACGAGACTGTGTGCATACTCAGTGACGGCTGCCGGCAGTAGGTGCGGCATGCCGGAAGAACCAACAGAAGTGTCTTCAGGAGGGAAGCGAGCACGGTGAGGCACCCACTATGGTGATTAACTTGTCGAAGTTTTCCACCCCTCCACAAACGTTGTATGTTAAAGACGTGAGGTCGTTCGTGACTATGTGACTGACTCGGGGTCAGCCATTCAAGGATTATCAGACTACCATCACAACCTCACAGGTGGGCCTCACGTCGGCAAATGCGTCACTGATAACGACTTATTGCACCTACGAAATGGAGGCGGATAATGGATTTAGACAGAGTTGCCATTGGAACTCTGTGCTAGCAGTGGTATCAGAGGTCTTATTAGTCGCCGGCTTCCTGCGTGATATGAGAATCGAGATAAATATCAGTGCTGCACAGATTAAAAGAGACGACGAAGTCGTCATAGGTACACCTGGACGAGACATACATCACACTACAGGCTTCACGCACAATGATTTCGCATGGGGCGAAGATGGCAGCACAAGGGCACTTCAGCCAAGGGTGTCACGTAACACAGTGCACCACATAGAACCAAGCCTGCTCAGTTAGTATCATACCACCAAGAAGATTAGCGCCAGATCACTTTATAGCAGCAAAGGCCATATTTAATGGTTTGTTAAAATCAGGTGTGCTACGTAGTTCCGATAGCCCATGGGCTATGGGCTTCGTAAAAAAGAAGAAGGGTACTTGGAGACCTTGTGGTAATTATTGGAAGTTAAACACATGTACAGTTCCAGACCGTTACCTGGTATCCAGCCTCAGGGATCTTACTAATGGCCTCACAGGATCGACAGTCTTTAGCGCGACTGACTGTAAGAAGGCGTAACATCAGATACCAGTCGCAGAGGCAGGGTATACCAAAGACGGCAGTCACAACACATTTTGGGTTGTTCAAGTACGTCCGAATACCTTTGGCCTATAAAAAGGTGGCGCAGACGTGGCAGAGGTTTGTGGACGATGTACTGTGGGGTTTAAAATGTTGTTTCGGGCACCTAGATTATATAGTGGTTTACTCAGGGACAAAAGAGTTGCATGAAGAACGCCTCAGATCCGTTTTCGAAAGAATAAAGCAATATGGGATAGTTATTAGCAAGGAGAAATGCATCTTCCTACAGCAGCAGGTGACTTTTTGGATCACACAGTGTCAGCAGACGGATACGCCCCGTAATGGATAAAGTAGCCATTATCGAAGATATACCTTGTCTAACCGATTACCAAAAACTTAGAAGATTTTTAGGGGCAGTAAATTCCTAGCGTCGACAGTTGTCAAGGGATTCTGGCACCACTGACAGGCATGCAAAAGGCATTTCACAGACGAAAGCTGATCTGAAGAAAGTCATTCTCTTGGCACACCGAGTATGCATGCACCGTTGGCTGCTAGTGGTCGATGCAAGTCAAAAGGCAATAGGGGCAGCCCTCTGTCAATTTACAGAAAGTCACTGGTAGCTTCTGGGTTTCCTTTCACGCAAACTCACAGCAGTGTAGGTCAAATGGAGTGTGCATGAGAGAGGACTTCTGGCATTGTACAGAGCTGTAAAGCATTTTCGTCCCTAAATTGAGGCCAGAGCATTCACTGTTTGTAGAAACCACAAACCTACTACATTCTCATTCAGCATTTTTAATGACGACTGCTCTCCAGAACAAACAAGACAACTACAGTTTATTGGCCAGTTCATGACAGATTTGAGTCATATTGAGGGAGTGGAAAACGTCATGGCAGAATTCAGGGAAAGGGTCAATACCCTCTCACATACAACCGATTATGAACATCTGGCAGCTGTACAGGCCATTGACCCCCAACAACAGCAAGCGAGGCTAGCAGTTATGAAGGGTAGCATTTGGTGCGACATGTCACGAGACAAACGTCGACCTTTCGTTCCTGAAAAGCTGCAGAAGGCGACCTTCTGTAGCATCCATGGGATGGCTCTCCCCAGTGTGAACAGTACAGTAAAACTGCTGACGGACCATTTTGTGTGGTGAAGCATTAAGAAAGATTGCCGTAGATGGGCAAAAACGTGCATGGCATGCCAAAAATGAAAGGTCGGACGATATATGCACAAACCAGTAGGAGAGTTTCCACCATCCATAGAATGATTTGCACACATTCACCTAGACATCATAGAATCGCTGCCACTCTCAGAAGGGTGCTATTATTTGCTTACTGCTGTAGTCTGGTTCACACGATGAGCGGAAACAGCGCCATTGGCTGAAATACCGCTGGAGACAGTGACATAAGTGATTTGGTGACTTGAATTGCTCGTTTTCGTTGCCCCCTACATGTGATTACAGACCAGGGCCACCAATTTGAATCGACCTTCTTTTAGGGCTGACAAAGTTGTGTGGATTCTGGCACCACTACATGACAGACAACCACCGTGAAAGAAACAGCATGGTCGAGCATTGGCACAGGACCTTGAAGGCTGCCTTGATGTGCCAAGCCAAGAGCTGGAGTTCAGCGTTACCTGTGGTGTTCTTGGGATTATGGATCGTTTTCAATCCAGATTTACGAGCCCCCACAGCAGAGTTGGTTTCTGAGGAATCCCTAGACCTGGCAGCAGAATTTTTTGCTGTACCATCAGAAGCAATGGCAAGAGATGTGCACTATGCTCTGCAAAAGAGTGAGAACACGTTTCTAAAATATGTCCTGCACTGGGTTCTCAGCATGGAGAGGGCGCCAGTTTGCACACAAAGACCTGGAGCACTGTTCCCACGTGTGGTTATGGGCAGATTTAATATGACCATCCCTGCAACTGCCTTACTCTGGGTGTACAATGTACACTCCTGGAAATGGAAAAAAGAACACATTGACACCGGTGTGTCAGACCCACCATACTTGCTCCGGACACTGCGAGAGGGCTGTACAAGCAATGATCACACGCACGGCACAGCGGACACACCAGGAACCGCGGTGTTGGCCGTCGAATGGCGCTAGCTGCGCAGCATTTGTGCACCGCCGCCGTCAGTGTCAGCCAGTTTGCCGTGGCATACGGAGCTCCATCGCAGTCTTTAACACTGGTAGCATGCCGCGACAGCGTGGACGTGAACCGTATGTGCAGTTGACGGACTTTGAGCGAGGGCGTATAGTGGGCATGCGGGAGGCTGGGTGGATGTACCGCCGAATTGCTCAACACGTGGGGCGTGAGGTCTCCACAGTACATCGATGTTGTCGCCAGTGGTCGGCGGAAGGTTCACGTGCCCGTCGACCTGGGACCGGACCGCAGCGACGCACGGATGCACGCCAAGACCGTAGGATCCTACGCAGTGCCGTAGGGGACCGCACCGCCACTTCCCAGCAAATTAGGGACACTGTTGCTCCTGGGGTATCGGCGAGGACCATTCGCAACCATCTCCATGAAGCTGGGCTACGGTCCCGCACACCGTTAGGCCGTCTTCCGCTCACGCCCCAACATCGTGCAGCCCGCCTCCAGTGGTGTCGCGACAGGCGTGAATGGAGGGACGAATGGAGACGTGTCGTCTTCAGCGATGAGAGTCGCTTCTGCCTTGGTGCCAATGATGGTCGTATGCGTGTTTGGCGCCGTGCAGGTGAGCGCCACAATCAGGACTGCATACGACCGAGGCACACAGGGCCAACACCCGGCATCATGGTGTGGGGAGCGATCTCCTACACTGGCCGTACACCACTGGTGATCGTCGAGGGGACACTGAATAGTGCACGGTACATCCAAACCGTCATCGAACCCATCGTTCTACCATTCCTAGACCAGCAAGGGAACTTGCTGTTCCAACAGGACAATGCACGTCCGCATGTATCCCGTGCCACCCAACGTGCTCTAGAAGGTGTAAGTCAACTACCCTGGCCAGCAAGATCTCCGGATCTGTCCCCCATTGAGCATGTTTGGGACTGGATGAAGCGTCGTCTCACGCGGTCTGCACGTCCAGCACGAACGCTGGTCCAACTGAGGCGCCAGGTGGAAATGGCATGGCAAGCCGTTCCACAGGACTACATCCAGCATCTCTACGATCGTCTCCATGGGAGAATAGCAGCCTGCATTGCTGCGAAAGATGGATATACACTGTACTAGTGCCGACATTGTGCATGCTCTGTTGCCTGTGTCTATGTGCCTGTGGTTCTGTCAGTGTGATCATGTGATGTATCTGACCCCAGGAATGTGTCAATAAAGTTTCCCCTTCCTGGGACAATGAATTCACGGTGTTCTTATTTCAATTTCCAGGAGTGTATTAGCAAGAGACAGCCACACATTGAAGAGAGAGGTTTCACAGAAAGCAGCAAACCATCTCCATAGAATGAGTGAAATCTGTCCACATGCTGTTTCCCAAGGGAGATGTAGGACAGCAACAACAGATAGAGAGAGCCCCTGTACTGCTGGAACAGCAGGAAGAACAGACGATGAAAATAGAGAACCCACTACCCTCAACGAATCCAGAGGCTTGGAGGAGGAGCCGCAGACGCCACTGAGACATTCTAAAGCTGGCAGATGTGTAGCATACAAGTATCCCTACATCCCTGGAGCTCTGCTCTACCGCGAGGGGCGCGTGAGCATTACCATCACCAGATTGAGCGGACATTACATGTTGCTGTTTATTCCTTGAAAGAAAACAGAAACTGTTGTTTATTCTTTGTATATTTGTGCTTTTTTGTTTTTAAAAAGCTTCGCTCCCTGTACAGAACTGATCAGCCTTTTGTGAATAATGTTATAGCTTTCTGGAACAGTATTTTTCAAAATTAGTTACATGGAACACATATATCTATGAAGTGAGCACAGCCCACTATGCATGTTCTCAACATTAAAGCAGGCTATTCATGCGATTTTGGGACAACGCTGCTTGTCTACAATTTGCAGTAATAGTGAAACTAGAATATTATACATATTCGCTCTGTTTTATATACATTTTTGCTTGTTTGAGTTTTAGTAACAGCTATGGTACGGTATTGTTGCCGCTAGGGATGTAAAGAGAAGTATATGAAAGGAGGACCACTTATTTTTCGTAGATTTATACTACAAATGTATGGTTGATATATGTCAAAAAATATCGATACACAGTATTATAAAGTCTTGTATTCTAGAGATAATGTATGCGATTTTAGTTCCATGTGTTTACAAGACAAGTGCTAGATAAATTTGTAAGTGTGTTTCAGTAAACTGCTAGTCAGTGTGTACATACTGTAGCTATGTTCATTTGCAGATAAAATTTGTATGTGACAGTCTGATTAATTTCCTCCAGTTTATGCAGGTCTTAAATCCTTGAGTGTATCTAAGTATTTATGCACAAGAGAGTTTCCTATACAGTATCGTAACGTATTTAATTAGAACAGATTTGGCAATATAAATCAGTGCAGTAGAAAATTTTTTTAATAATATTGTTAGTTATCACTTCTTAAGCATTGATCTTGTATTTTTAATTTTTTGTGCATAATGTATGGTTTTACTTTTCTGATGAGATGGCTAAAAAATTGAAAGTAATAATGGACTTGCAGGAGGTGCAAATTGCATATCATATTTACTGTAATAGTTTCATAGTTCAAAAAGGGTTTTTACCCTTAACATTTCGGTGCCATCTACAGTTTCACTGTAATGTAATTAATTGCAATGGAGATTCAAGAAAATGAATAAGTGTAAAAGAAAAGATAAAAAGATGATGTTGGCTGTCACTTCTTAACCCATTACTGGAAAAACGTAAACAAAGTGGAATCGTATGTCTGTAAAGCCCATATACAAAAATTTCATGGTTCTTGTGAAGGTGATCTACCTGTATCAGCGAGGTAATAACTATCAAAACACGCTAAGCACTGTACAGGCTAAAATGTATTGTCCCAAAATCACATGACTTGAGCTGCAGTAGATTTTGCCAACAGAATTCTAATTCTGTGTATCTGAATGCTCACTCCATAGATACTTATACTCTATGACAATAACCAAAGTGTACATTAATCACATAGTAGAAATAATGAACATTCAGATGCATGGAATAGATTTTGTGTTGTCAACATACATTGCCACAGTGGCAACTGTTCTTGAGAGAGCGTATGTTTTGTCTGTAATGAGTCCTATAAAGTTTGAATCTCATTATATCGCCAGAACAGACAGACTCCCTTCATAAGGCTGTGGATTTGGTTTTTCCAGACATCATAACAACTTGTATTTGATACATGGAATGAACAGGGCTCTTAGCGTTCAAGGGCTAAGTGAATGGGGATCATCTCAAGGCACCATCACATTAGCATCTATTTGCACTGTCAGTCACATCATATCAGTTCACCTAGCCCAGTACCGAACAGTGAAACTAAAGTCATGAGTCATCATCCATAATACAAAAAATCATAGCACTAGAACTGAGGAAGTAACAACAACAAAGTTTATTAAAGGCCAGAGCAAACTTTCATAACTTATGTTCTTGATCAGTTCTGTTTAGTAAAGTGCTGAGAAGTGAGACATTATTTCAAAACATCGACGTTTACTTGCTAGGGAAAATACACTAAGATGACAAAGGTTGTGGGACAGCGATATGCACCTATAGAGGCAGTGGTGGTATCACATACACAAGGTATGAAAGGGCAGCATATTGTCAAAGCTGTCATTTTTACTCGGATAATTCAAGTGAAAACGTGTCTGACATTATTATCGCAGCATGATGGAAATTAATAGACGGAATGGTAATTGGAGTTAGACTTCTGGGACATTTCATTTCGGAAATCGTTAGAGAATTCAAAATTCGAGATCCGCAGTGTCAAGAGTGTACCGAAAATAGCAAATTTCAGGCAGTACCTCTCACCACAGACAACGCAGTGGCCTATGGCCTTTACTTAACGACTGAGAGGAGCGGCGTTTGCGTTGAGTTGTCAGTGCTGACATACAATAAACACTACGTGAAATAACCGCAGAAATCAATGTGGGACCTCCGACGAATATATCTGTTAGCACAGTAGAACGAAACTGGACTTAATGGGCTATGGTAGCAGATGACTGGCATATGTACCATTGCTGACAGCATGGCGTCACCTGCAGCAACTCTCCTGGGTTGGTGACTATATGAGTTGAACCCTATACGACTGGAGAACCGTGGCCTGGCCGAATAAGTAACGATTTCAGTTGGTAAACCCTGGTGGTAATGTTCAAATGTGGTGCAAACACCAAGAAGCCATGGACTAAAAATTGTCAGCAAAGCACTGTGCAAGCTGGTTCCGGCTCCATAAAGATGTGGGCTGTGTTTATGTGGAATATATCTGTTCCAACTGAACCGATCATTGACTGGAAATGGTGATGTTCCGCTACTCGGTGGCTATTAGCAGCCATTCATGGACTTCATGTTCCCAAACAACGATGGAATTTTTATGGATGACAGTGCACCATGACACTGGGCCACAATTGTTCACCGTTAGTATGAAAACATTCTGAACAATTCAAGTTAATGATTTGGCCAACTTGATCACATGGGATGAATCCCACCAAACAATTACGTGACATAATTAAGAGATCAATTTGTGCACAGAATCCTGCGCCAGCAACACTTTCGCAATTATGGGTACCTATAGAGGCAGAATGGCTCCATATTTCAACAGAGGACTTCCAACGAAGCTTCTAGCTCTTTAGGGGATCGTAGGAGGTGACCGCAATGTACCTTCGTCACTTATTTCGCTATTTAAACGCAATACAACAACGGGACTACTCTTCATCAGGCATCTATAGTGCCACAACTGTTGAATCGTTGTTGGCAGCAGTGAGACAAAGAACACGATCGCGAATAAGTGTTCCCAACGGTGCCGACATGAAACGATCAGCACGACAGTCTCTGTTGGCTGAGCAAATTCCGCGTTGCCAAGATTATCATCTTTATGTAAGAGGTGTGAAAATAGAGTCTTTTCGTTATTGCTTTGAAAATTAAACTGTAAAAATCAGTCATATGTGTGGACTTTTTCCAAGAAAGTGGGGATGGTAGTCAGTTTATAGAGTGTACCATCTGCTTTAAGGATTATAAACATGATCATGGAATAGGACTAATTTAAGAGACCACTGAAAAGAAAGCATGGTGAGAAACTAGGAGCTTCGAATTAGCAGTAGAACTGAAAGGTGAGGGATCTACTTGTGAGCTAGTGCAAGAGATGCAACCAGAAGAAACGAGAAGCTCAATAATAAATTATTTTAACATGAGTCATATGATGCCAGCTCAAAAGTAAAAAATTATGCACAAATGATGGCTGTCGAGATGCTATCGTACAGAACTTTCGACTGTCAAGGTTTGAAAAAAATTGTTCATGCCTTAGACATCAGATATGAGTTGGCAGATAAAATCAATTTACATGTTTACTGATGTCAAAACTATAGGAAGAGAGAGAAAAACTAAATTAGAGAAAGCACTTAGGAAATATAATTGTTACAACGGAAATGTGGAAAAGCAACGTGAATGAAGGTATACTGCCAGTGATTTGTCATTTGATTATAGACGAAAAATTAGTTTCACCCATATTAAAAGTGACAAAAACTGCATATCATTGCAACACAGAATCTTAGCACATGTATCTAACTTTTTTAAAAAAACGTTTCTTTCTTTAACTCGTCAATGCCATGCTGGGTTTTGTTTCATTTTTGTGAACGGTACATGTTGATTGTAAGTCAAGTTAATGTAACTTGCAAGGTATTTCTTGGCAGTTTCACCCCACACCATCCCTCCCCTCCACTTCTCTTGCCGATAGAAAACTGAACCCATCGTGTCATTTGTGTTCTGTTTACAGAAAATGGCAACCATAACAAATCATTGAATAATTGCGTTACAACAGACTTAATATATTTTCTTATTCAATTACCATAAATAAGCAACACGTGAAAATAGATGTGTCTATGATGTGCTTTCTCAAAAAATTGGTACTTCCACGACCAAAGTTTTCACTTGAGAGTTTGTGCGATGAGAAACGAACGCGAACCTCAACACCGCCTGAACCAAAATTAATGGAATAGAATAGAATATTTTTTTATTAGCCTTTCAGTATTTTTCATACAATTGGCTTCGTCAAAGTTTACAGAGGGTTTTAGTTTCAGTGCGATATTCAAATAGTTACAGAAAGGTGAGAAAAGGAACTAAAGACCTTTTCTTCAGCATTATGTAAAACAATGTTTCATACAGTAATTAAATACACACATGAGAAAAGAATCACAGTAAATAACTAGCTTATATAATATCAAAACATTTTCTTCATAACTTAGGTAAAACACATATTTTGATGATTAGTTTCTAAGAATTCTTCAGTTGTATAGAATTCGTTGTTTTTTTAGCCAGGTTTGCAATGTATTCTTATATTTATTTATTGTTACTGTACGAGCTGAGCATGGTAACTCATTGAAAATTTTTATGCTTAAGTACTTATAGTTATTATGGACTACAGCAAGTCTTGTGGAAGGCAAGTCCAGCAGGTGACTCTTGTACTGTGTGCATGCACATCACATCTCATGTTCAATTTTTTCAGATTTTCTCTGGCATATATTAGACAGTTATATATGTACATGCTTGGCACTGTCATTACGCCAAGAGATGACAGCATAGCAAAATCTGCTGGCAGTGGCGTTACCATTACTGTGTTGCTGTCTTCTGAGTATTTAAACAACTTACTTTTCTGACGATTTATGCAGAAGTGCTTCCACTGTGTTAGCGAATCGGAACAGAATGAAAACTTTCGGTATGTATAGAACAGCGTCAATATTAATGCGTATATTTGCCAAAAGAGACAAACTATATCACGTTGTAAATATAGGCCTTACTAATCGAATTCGAACTTTCCAGTGGTAACTGAAAACTCTCAGCTATTGTGTAATGGAAGCTGTTGTATCGCCACTACAGTGAAGCTGACGAAACGCAATCTTATCAGCTTCTGTCAAGCACCAACTCTGAGCGGCGCGGGTATATTATAGGAATACATTGGTATACATCTCGCGTACTGACCACGAGGAGAAAATTCGAGAAATTAGAGCCAGTACAGAGGCACTGTTCGCGAGTGGAAAAGAGTTAGAGGGATCAGATAGTGGTACCGAAAGTACACTCCGCTACACACCATCACGTGGCTTGCGTAGTATGATGTAGATGAAACGTGCCAGTACTTATTTCGCCGCAGCTTTCCTTATTCCTCATAAAAACCGCTCTTTATACGGCTCCGTGCGCTTCGACCGACGAAACGCGAAACACACATCAAAACATATTTGTAGGGGTAATTTCACTACATAAAGGAAAACACTTGTGTGGAATTTATACTGTGAACGTCCACCTTTATTGTACCGCACAAACACCATCCATACATCATTAACGTGGGAAAACGAACACTCCTCGTGCCCTCCAAAGAACCCCACTCGTAAAGAGAATCTCTCAGTGTCTTGTCGACTATCGACTTGTCACTCCCACACAGCCCCCCCCCCCCCCCTGAAGTGCAGAGCACCCGGTATGGTGGGGTACTTAAACTTCACCTCTCGGCCTGCCCGAGTGCGGATAGTGCAGGTGCTGCTTGCTGATTCCGTTGCTGCATTAGGTCCCCTGGTGTGGGGCTCATGTGGGACACCGCTGTCTGGTTCTGCGGAAGGTGTGGGTTCGTTGCAAGTTGTGTCTGAAGTCGTCTGTGAGACTGTCGTCGGTGCTGTCATTGTCCAAGCGGGTTTTACTCGCTCAATGGAAACTTTGGTCGACTTTCCCTAGAGGAGGATATCCATTGTGTGTGTGTCCCGTCCTAGCACTTGGTATGGTCCAGTGTACGGTGGCTGTAACGAATGACGTACCAGGTCTGTGCGGAGCTTGATGTGGGAACAAGTATCGAGGGACTTGTGTATGAACACTGGATGCGTGCCGTGCTGAGACGTCGGGGCTGCACATAGTGTCTCTGCCTGCTTCCTCATTTGTTGCAAGAGGTGGGGTAGTTGTGTGTCATCTGGTAGAGGAACTGGTGCAAGGAATTCTGCTGGAACTCGGAGTGGTTCTCCATATACCAACTCTGCCGAGGAACAATTGATGTCTGTTTTTAATGCGGTCCGTAACCCCAACAAAACCAATTGCAACGCTTGAGTCCATGAGTCCTCGTGGCACATCAGGGCAGCCTTTAAGGTCCGGTGCCACCTTTCCACCAAACCGTTGCTGGCCGGGTGGTAGCTAGTAGTACGGTTTTGTTGGTAGCCGTAGAGTTTTGACAGTTGTTGGAACAGTGTTGACTCGAATTGGCGTCCTTGGTCGGTGGTAACGAAAAATGGGCACCCAAAACGAGCCATCCAAGTTTCCAAGAATGCCCGTGCAGTAGTCTCTGCAGAAATGTCCCTGCCCACCGCGTGCAACGATCCACTGCCGTAAACAAGTACCTGTAACCTTCTGAAGGGGGGAGGGGTCCAACCAAGTCAATGTGTACATGCCCAAAACGTGCCGTTTGGTTTGGGAATTGTCCTACTGGAGCGTGAACATCGCGTCCCACTTTGCTACATTGACACTGATAGCAGCTGCGGGCCCACTCCTGTGTATCTTTCTTGATTGGTACACAAAACGGTCCGTCACTAGTTTCACTGAGGCATTGGTTCCCGGGTGTGCCAGGTTGTGAATGCTGTCGAATACGTTTCGTCGGAACTGGGGGGTGATGTATGGGCGTGGTCTAACTGTGGAGGTGTCCCACCATACCTTACATGGGCTGCAGGGGACATCCACAAGTTGTAAACGTAGGCCAGTGCACGGGTCCACCAACAAGGATTGCAGCTGCGCATCTGAAGCCTGAGCCCTTGCCAATTTGGAATAATCCAACATTGGACTTATCCCATTAATACGTGAGAAATAGTCTGCCACAATGTTTTCGGCACCATGGATGTGACGCACATCTGTCGAAAACTGGCATATAAACTCTATATGGCGGGCCTGGCGGGGGGAATATGAATCGCTGACTTTGTAGAAAGCTGCCACAAGAGGTTTGTGGTCGGTGTATATGGTGAATTGCCTGCCCTCAACTAAGGGGCGGAAGTGCCTGCTTTCATACATTGTGAGGAGTTCCCTGTCATATGCACTCCAACGAGTTTGACTCATCTGTAGTTTTTGTGAGAAGAAACTTAGTGGCTGCCAATGACCCTTCACTCTCTGGTGCAGTGCTGCCCCGATTGCGACTTGGCTTGCGTCCACTACTATGGCTAGCTGAGCTCCTGGTGCAGGGTGTGCAAGCCCCACTGCGTTGTGAAGGCTGTTTTGCAGTGCCTTGAAAGCCGAGTCCATCTCGGGTGTCCATGGGAGTGGGCGCTTACCAATTTTGTTGTGTCCGGCCAAGGCATTGTTCAGTGGCGTCTGGATTGCTGCTGTTCCGGGGAGGTGGCGACGATACAAATTTATCATCCCTAGGAACCGTCGGAGATCGTGGTAGGTTTGAGGCCGTGGTAGGGTATGCAACAACTCCAGCTTCTCTGGCAGTGGGAAAATGCCCTGAGCTGACACTTTATAACCCAGGAAGGTTACAACGGGTTCCCCAAACACGCACTTGTCCTTGTTAAGTGTAATTCCATGAGCACTAAGCCTGCTTTGCACCTCGCTTACGTGTTTCTGATGGTCAGAAACATTCTCCAATAACACCAGAATATCGTCTAAATAGGCGAAACAATATGGTAGTCCTCTTAGTACGCTGTCTAGGAACCGTTGCCATGTCTGGGCCGCATTTTTCAGCCCAAATGGCATCACCAAAAATTCAAACAGCCCGAATGGGGTTGTCACTGCAGTCTTTGGTATGTCCTGCTCTGCCATTGGGATCTGATTATAACCCTTACGGCAATCCAAAACACTGAATATGGATGCCCCGGCCAGTGAATGGGTGAAATCCTGTATATGTGGCACAGGGTATCTGTCTGGAACAGTTTGGGCGTTCAAAGCTCGATAATCACCGCGTGGCTCTAGCCGCTGCAGCTGGGCGGTCAGCTGATCAATGGCAGCGCGGAGAGATCGGGTATCTTCGGTCGCGTCTGGCGCTCGTCGTGCGGTCGTGGCAGCACAAGCTGGAGGCGCCGCGTCGACCGGCTCCGGCTGTGCTCGGCTGGTGTCGTTGGCTGAGGTGGTTGCGGCAGCGGCCACTGTGGCACGCGAGTCGAACAGGGAGTGCGCTCTATCGGCCACTTGCACAACTCGCTTAATGGCCGGCCCTCGTAAGCAATTAAGGTTAAGCCCACCTGCGGAGGTAACTGCTGTTGCCATATGTGCAAAAGTAATGTGTCTGAGAACACGGAAGGGTCCACCATAGCACGTAAATGCCGGTAAAAGTCTGAAGGCGACCTGTCACCGCGTTTCTCGTGGTACAGGAGCTGTGATATCCGCTGATCCACAGGTTTTGTACAACGCGAAATTAAAGCCGTCTTGAGAGTGGCGTAGACTTGTTGTGCTGGTTGTTGCATAATTATATCCGATACCACTGACGACGCACGTTGGTCCAGGTTGCATATCACTAGCGTGAACTGTTCAAAATCGTTGACTATTTGTTGCTGCACGAAAATGTTCTCCATAATAGCGAACCAAATTTCCGGTCGCTCGGGAACGAAGGGTGGGGGTCGAATTTGTAACCGCGACGCGGGTGGCCCACGATCACTGGCGAACGGAAAGTGCGAAACTCGTGGGAGCGGTACCGACGCGGGTGATGAAAACGGGAGCACTTTGGGTCTGATATCGGCGTGTCCTGTGCGCTGGTTGTGTGAGGCAATGTCCTGTGGCGGCGGCGCGGGACCCGCCGGCACACGCGGCGTGGTTGGAAACGTAACGTCGTGGGCGAAGTCGGTTTGAGATGTAGGCGTCCGTGGCACTGTGAACTGAGGGTTTTGCTGCATCGTGTCGAGCTCCTTCTTGATGTTTTGGATGACGCCGTCGATGTCGCGGAAGAGGTTCTGTGCAGACGACATGTCGATATGAGACGTCGCGGAAAATATCTCAAGAACTTGCCTACTGTCACACTGCTTAGTTACGGGGTCACCACTTATGCAGGGGTAATTTCACTACATAAAGGAAAACACTTGTGTGGAATTTATAATGTGAACGTCCACCTTTATTGTACCGCACAAACACCATCCATACATCATTAACGCGGGAAAACGAACACTCCTCGTGCCCTCCAAAGAACCCCGCTCGTAAAGAGAATCTCTCAGTGTCTTGTCGACTATCGACTTGTCACTCCCACATATTCAAGCTTCACACCTTATGTCGACTGCACTAAGATCACTAGTGCTGCTGGTCTCAGCGATTTACCAGCTGTAGCACTGCAGTAGAGAGTCGTTTTCTTAAAGTCATGTTCTGTCGT
The DNA here is from genome assembly GCF_023864345.2 of Schistocerca serialis cubense. NCBI lineage: Eukaryota > Metazoa > Arthropoda > Insecta > Orthoptera > Acrididae > Schistocerca > Schistocerca serialis. The sequence goes on along the minus strand of NC_064644.1, from coordinate 22,675,649 downwards.
TCCAGTTACGGATAGAACTTAGTTACAAATACTTATAAAACTTGGTAACTTTATTAGCCAAATACCTAACGTGGTTCAAATTCATGACAAATTGACATTGTTTGTTCCTGCATGAAGTCACAAAATAATTGCGAGATATTAGAAATTTCATGAAATTAATATTTAACTACATATTTGTAAAAATTCGTTGTATATATATCATTTTATTCAGAAAGTTGCAAATTTAAAACGAGATAAAAATCCGAAAATGTGAAAAAAAAAAATTCCCATTCTTACTCCCCTTAAGGCTTCACACTTTGCCTACTTTCACTCAACAATGTCTGGCAGTATTATATTCTGAGGGAACCAGCCTCTTGCAAAAAGAAATTCACTAAAAAAAAAAAGCCATCAGAACAGTGAGGGTGTCCATCATAGACACTTGCAGGAACTTGTTTTGAAAGATACAAAGACAAATAGTTTATAGTTTATACATTCAATTGAAAAGTCTAAGTCTAGTGCAAAAAGGAACTTATTACTCCAGCATTATGCTGTTTAATGCCCTCCCCCCACATATCAAGTGTCTGCATAAACGATTACCAAAATTCAAGCAAATCCTGAAAGAGTACCTGACAGAGAAATCTTTTTATATGGTTGATGAATTTATGAGAGAAAATAAATACCACCACTAAATGTCAATTGTTTTACAAATACTTTTAATCTCACTATCATAGATATATAGTAACTTGGTTTTCTGTATGCGTGTTTGTATTTATTGATTTTTTTGTTTACTTTTGCTTCCTGTGTACATTAAAGATCCTTTCTAAATAGAGCTCAATATTCTGTTGATTGGATATGTGTTCTTTACTTGATATCTTACCTACATTGTATCTTTCATTTTATGTGTTTACAATTAGCCTATACCTAATCGTGCCTCAGTGTACCACAGCATTCTCTTAACTGGATATGTGTTTCTTATTTGACACTTTATTTCCATTGTGTCTTTTATAGTAATTATGTAAGTTATAACTGAAATATGTGCAATTTGACACATTCCATATCCATGCGATTTACTCAGTACCTGGATGCATGGAAAACAAAATAAATAAAATTAGGTGCTGGCTTTTCATCTAATTGTATCTATTCTTCACTTAGAAGCAGTTATGTTTTGATTTCATTTTTAGATCTGAAGGCTGAAATTTGCTTTATAATTCTGATATCCATCACTGAGCATTGCTTGTCTCTTTGAGATACTTAAGAACTTCAAATGTCTGCATATTATTAAAACTTTCAAAGAACTTATGCTACTTTAGGATGTTTCTATTGGTTGGCATGCAGAGAAATCTTGTATATCACATATAAATATAAAGAGCTGAGTCCAAAGAAGCCCGAACAGAAATAACCACCTGTTCTGATGTCTGATAAGCAATGATACAAACGCTTAGAAAGTGTTTATGGGATTAAAATCCGTGCAAATATATAGTTTAAAACAGACCTATTCACCAATATACTCATGTGAGCTGGCTTGTGCCCACACTGCATGATAAAGGACAAACAGATATCATGAGATAATCACCTTTCTTGTCAGTGACAATAAGGATATTGAATATATTAGCTAATAAATTTTGTGGTTGTGAACTACAAATGATGTTTCATTTCTGTTTCACAGTGACGCAAAAAGGAGTTGGTGACAATGCCACTCCTCATCTTTCCAGCTGGCTGTTGGAGGCACCAAACATGTTGACCTCATGGTTGATGGCCACAGGGGCAAAGAAGATTGCCAGAGCACCAAATTCTTGATGTACTAATTTTTGAGAAACAAAAAAATAATATACTGAATTATAAATTCACTCTGTATAGAATCAGTTGGGATGTGACTGCAACACAAACTGGAACTGTACAATTGGATTACATGTATGCTGTACTCACACACTATATGACGTAACAATTATTAGTACAAGAAGATACAAATGAAATGTTGTGAAATGTTTTAAAATTTATCTGAATATTTGAACTGTGTTTTTTTTTGGAAGTTTGTGAATTGAATACTTACCTAGATCTTCTGAAAGAGTATAATTAACTTCAAGCCCGGATATCTGAATGAAAAGTGAAGTATAATTTCAAGTAGTTTATAACAAAAGCTCTCTCAACTTTAATTTCCTGCAAGTTGGTGATGCAACCACTCTTTGATTTAGAAAACTACAATAATGGAGTTTGATTTTATGTGAATTAACTTGACCTAGTAATAAGTGCCTAACCTTTAAAAACTTTGGCGAACTAAACTTGTATTGTAACTTATTTAAACATCTTGAGGTGGAAAGCAAATTTTGAAGCAGATTTTAACATACTTGAAAAGTTCAGGGAAAGGGTATCGCATTTAAGTTAGCAAAATCGCATTTCATAAGGGAAGAACTAAAATTTCTAGGACATTTAATAGAGACAAAAGGAATAAAACCAGATCTCGAAAGAATGGAGCCCATCACAGACTGTCCAGGGATCAGCCAGATTCTGTTGTCGCTATATACAAGGCCAACCCATGAATGATATCAGATTATTGTCATTACTGAAACAAAGAACAAAATGGATATGAGATGAAAGAGCATCCAAAGCATTTAGTAATATTAAGCAGGCAATGGTAAATGCACCAGTTTTAAGGGAGAGGGTAAAGAGTCATTCCAATCCGGGGAGCGGAAAAACTTACCTTGGGGGGGGGGGGGGGGGAAGGGACAGGTATACACTCGCACACTCGCACACACACACACACACACACACACACACACACACACACACACATATCCATCCGCACATATACAGACACAAGCAGACATATGTCTCTCCCTTAAAACCCACCTCCTTTCGTCTTTCCTTCTCCTTCCCTCTTTCCTGATGAAGCAACTGTTGGTTGCGAAAGCTTGAAATTTGTGTGTGTGTTTGTTAATGTCTCTATCAATGTACCAACGCTTTCGTTTGGTAAGTTACAGAATCTTTGTTTTTAGATATATTTTTCCCACGTGGAATGCTTCCCTCTAATATATTCATTTTATACTAATTATGTTCATAACATACATTAAGTGTTTATAAATAATTTTTAGTTCACCTTTAACACTTCCCAATATTGTTCACTGCTTACAACCGATAGAAATGTCAATATTTATGTGATGTACCGTCACATGGGTCCCCTAGTGAGGGTGTACATAATAAAGTCCATTGTTTATGTACAGACTCACTATGGTTTTATATTTAGTTCAGTTTTGTGGAAGGCCAAAAGTTTATGTTTGGCCCACCTATTTCAATTCACTGTTCAATACTCCATTCATTACACAATTATGGATGTCAGACATAATTCACAATTACAGGTGAATTCGTCTACCAGTCCCATCTCTCTTTCTGTTTTAATATGAATAGGAACAATTGGGTATCTTACAGCTTATTCTCCCCCATTCAAGTTACAGGTGTAAGGGAAAAAAATGGGCAAAAAAAAAAAAAATCCGCCCGGAGCGTTCGGATTGTTGGTATTACGGTTAATTTTGCTTTTACATTGAATGTGTAGCACCTGCACCCAAATTAACAGGCAAACATATACATATACATTTACATTACAAAAAATCATCATTAATAGATGAAATTACCTAACATACAACAGTCTTTTTCTTTTGTACAGATAGTTGTTTTAGTCTTTATGTTTCTGAGTAGTTATGTTTGTTACAATTTTACGTGGTGTATCAGTTTATTGTAGACTACAACATTTTTTGATCTGATCAAAGTAAACGTTGCCGCTGGTGGTTTGTTGCTGGTCTGGCGGTGTGTCGCTGCTGGCGTAGACGGTAGCGAGCGTGATCACTTGCTGCAGCCAGCGCCGTTTCGTTGACCCAAGCAGTGACATAGGCGCCAACAGCTGCTGGTCGGTGGGTGGGGCGCCACGCCCGCTGCATGGACAGGACAACTGCCGATCACTCGCCGCATCGCACGACATGTAAACATTTCACCAAGTATTAGTTCATCAAGACAATAAAGTAAATATACCTGCTATAAGGGTTGGAGGAAAAGTCATTAGTTTCCCAAACACTCCACAGTCACTCGTGTTCACTGTTTATGGAAAGCATTGTAAGAATGTACGAACGAAAGAGTTCCAGGTCTTTAAATAAGTTCTGGTTCAAACTCACACATTTTACACTGATTTAACATAACTGTAGTTTTAAGCTAAGTGTTCGCTTGATCACAGTACACACTGTCACTAAAGTGACTTTTCGCTTCATACCACTTGGCATGAGTTGCTTCTAGCGTTCGTCTGCCAGTCCGGAAACCACAAGTCGCTGTGCTCTACCTATGGCGTATTTTCACAGTCCACTGCTATGGCTCTGTTTATCAGAAGTCCCACTTCTTTGCAGAAACATTTATCCACACTGTGAATGTCTATCATGTTTCACATCTAAATTGTTTTCTGCGAAAGGCACGCTATTTGAGCTATTCATTTTTATTCTTTTGTTCACCATACTTTCATAACAGTCTTCCACTGTTATACACAATCACACATGTTGTTTTCTTGCACAGTTAACGGTTCTACACTTTTATGTCGTTCCAATTCGTAGTTCAGTTTATCCGTCTTTTCGCTACATATGGTACAATTAGAGTTCCTTCTAGGTCTGTTTATCACTTAGTATTCAGTGATTAACCTAGTTCACCTATTATTTAAAGTGTTGATCAGTTGGTCATACTGGACCCATGAGTTCAGTAGGTTTTATGACATGTGTATTATTTATTCATTCAACACTGATTCAGAAACTTTTGTCATTGTTGCATTTACAGCTGCCTTGCTTGCGCGCAGGTTTACCTGCAAGCGCCTTCAAGCTGGAATCAGTGTGGAAGTTAAGAGATATTATTCTGTTTGAAATTTTTTATTATGCGAATTCTCGCATTTGTACAGCGACTCGCTGTTAATGTGCGCGTCCGATGACCTTGCACAATGCTTCTTCCCTTTTCAAGGTTTATCCTGTGCTGAGCGTCCTTATGCAGATTCATTTGCTAATCTCTTTTCTGCCATGGCACTTGTTTAAGTGCAGTATTCTCCTTCTGTCACAACTCACTCATACATACACCACTCTATATGTAACAAGCACAAGTATAAAATCAAATAAACATGAAATAAATCTTACTAACTAGGCATACAACTTACATCTACACATTTTAGACTTATACCCTTAAGTATCCCTGGATATAAACGGTTTTAAGTCCTTGTGCGGGAAAAACCCTCTTATCTTTCCTGTGTCTGGGTGTGCCAGCAGGTAACACCCATCATGTGGTATCTCTAAAATTCTACGTGGTCCTGCATTCAAGAGTTGCCACTTCCTGTTGACTTTTTTGATACTTGAGGACTTGGGATGACTTTTGAGAATCACCAAGTCTCCTCCGTTGTACGTGTAGAGTTTATTTAATGTGTGATCGTACTTCTTCTTGCTAATGGTTGCATTGTGTTGCATTGCGAGCAGGGCCTGCTGTAGCTTCTCCTCTCTGTTTATAACTTGTGGAATTCATCATCAGAGGAGTGTTAGAATTTTACAACTTCAAATGTTTTTAAAAAATGTCCAAGGCTGCTACAACATACTTTAACCTGCCTCTTGCTATCAGCAAGGGTCCCGTCACATCAACAGCAACAATCTACGCTGGTGCTGTCGGCACTATTGGGTGTAGCTCATGTCTCACGCTACAAGTGCACAGTTTTGTCTTTTGACAAATAAGGCAAGTTCTCACTAGAGCCTTCACCTTACGATATAAGTTTGGGAAGTAGCAGTACCTAGACAGTAAGTCTGTGCATTTCTTTCCCCCAAAGTGTCCCCAAGAATCGTGTGTGTACCATATTAAATTCTCTACTGACTGTGTTGGTATACACAATTTGGCAAGTTCGCCATACAAATCATTGCTTAAAGAATCCATTATTCTACACCACAATGGATCATCATGCTGCATGTGTGCGATCTCTCGACACATACACACATATTTGTTCTGCCGGATGGAATCTCCCAGTACCAAGATTTTAAATTCTGTGGATTGTTCTACAAGCCCTGCAAATTCTGGTGATGCTCGGAGTAATCTAGACAATGCGTCTGCCACAAGATTGTCCGATCCTTTCACATGTCTGACTTGAAAAGCATAGTCCTGTAGAGTTAAAAGCCACCTCGTGAGTCGCTTGTGCAACAAACTGCATGCAAGCACATAGCTGAGCGCCTGGTGGTCGCAAAAACTTATGACTCTTTTGCCATAAACATCGTAGTGAAATTTCTTCAAGGCCCAAATTACTGCAAGCGCCTCTATTTCAATTGCAGAATAGGACCGCTCACATGACTTTAACACTCGGCTGGCAAATCCTATTATCTTTACTTCTGTTTGCTGGCCATTGTTGTCTGCTTGGAATAAACAACATCCCAGACCACAAAAAGATGTGTCTGCTGCTAGATAGAAATCTCGTGACATTTCAGGATGGTGTAGGATTTCTGCATTCACTAATGCGGCTTTAATTTGGTCATAGGCTCTCTTGCATTCTTCTGTAAAATTCCCTGGCCGATTCTTTCTAAGCAGACCTAGTAAGTCCTCACTGTTTAGCAACTGCGTCAGTAAAAACTGCCTAAAAAAGGAGGACATTCCAAGGAATGCTTTCAATTGCTTTTTTGTCTTTGGGTATGGCATCTCCTCTATCACTTTCAGCTTCTTTGGGTTAGGTAGAATCCCCACCGGAGAAATAATATGTCCTAAGATATTTATTTCTTGCCGGTCAAATTTTGACTTTTTGAGGTTGACAGTAACCCTGACAGCTGCAAATCTTGCCAGCACACAGTACAAAATCTCCATGTGCTCAGACCAGGTTTCTGTGGCGATGAGAATGTCATCGACATAGATCGTTACCTTTACGAGAAGGTCAGGTCCTAACACAGTGTCCAGAGCTGCAATGAACTTGCCTGCACTTACATTCAGCCCAAATGGTAGAACTCGAAATTAATAGCTTCTACTGGCGAATATAAACGCGGTATATTTTCTTGAATTTGGCTTTAATGGGACCTGCCACTACGAACTTTGTAAATCCAGGCTTGTTAAGTACTTAACACCTTGAAATTTCTGAATTTGTTCCTCTATATTTTCCAGCTGGGTCCAAACAGATATTATTATATTATTAATATCCCGTGCGTCCAACACCAGCCAAACGCTGCCATCTGTTTTTGTAACCGCTAACAGTGGGCTGCTATATGGTGATGTTGACAGTTCTATTATTTGCCACCGCAGCATTCTCTGAATTTCTCTCCCCACAGTTTGTCTTTTCGACCATGGTATTGAATAGGAGGCACGGCAGAAAGTTTGGTGAGGTTTTACTTGCATGTCGAACTCATACTCTTCTATTATCCCCGGTTTTTCTGAAAACACTTGTACAAACTAGTTCAGCACTTGGCTCAAGTCAGATTGCTGTGACAGGCTCAGGTACAAAGATTTGGCTACTTTTGATGCAAAATGTTGCTTAATAATAGCATTTTCCCTTTCCCAACTGGGTTCCGGTCCACTGCTGTCTTGATTTACAACACAGTTGTAGCAATTCAATATGTCAGGATCCTGTAAAGTTACCCGGACGTTCCGGCAGTAGTTCACATATGCATCCGGAGTCCTCATTAATGCCAGATCAATTTGTCGGTTAAGTGCATCTGGCTCAGGAGAGGTCAATTTTTGCCTTCAATTCCCTAAGCGCGTCAAGGCCCAGGATGCAAGGTACTGTGAGATTTTTTGTTATGTCCTAGCCAGTAATGCCACCCGAGCCCGCTGCCAAAAGGTTGGCAGCATCAAAGTCCGGACGCCGTCCGCATAAGCAGCGCCAGCGAGACAGGAAATCGCCGCAAGTCTGCGCGCGCCACCGCTGGCTTCTGGCTTCTTAAGCGCTGGAGTCGCGAGCGCTAGGACAGTTCTGTATTCGCCGCTCAGTTGTATACTCGCCACCGAATTGTGTACTTGCTAGTCAGTTGTGTGTTCATCGCAGCAGAGTTGTTGTTTGTCGTCAGCCAACGCTGACCTAGCCGCTCCGACTCGAACTAGACAGATTTCTGTAGACACGGAGTTCACTACTGTGTTACTGTATCTTTGTTAATAAAGATAAGTACCGACTTTTATTTAATCAGAGTGTTTGGGTTTTCGTCTTTCTGTTCACTGTTCCAGCGGACCGGTCGGCCCGCTATTAAAAGTGTGGCGGTGACTTCGTAAGCCGTTTCTACAGCGAATTGCTTGTCGTTACGAACGCCGCCACAAAACTGGCGACGAGGACTGCCGAACTCGTGTGCCGGGCTGGTTCAACTTGTTTCTGGTTATACTAATTATAGCGATAAAATTTTGGGGCCTGGTTTAATTTGTGTTCACTATGTCTGCCGACTTACAACAGTTGATCTTGTTACAGAGTCAGCAAATACAAAGTCTGGTGGAAGCAATCGCCAAACAAGCGGCTAATCCTCCAACACAAAAGGAACAAGCACAGGCAGCACCACCGTTCCGTGCTTTTGATGCATCACGAGAAGAATGGCGAGAATATTTCGCGCAGTGGCAGGCGCACATGACGGTCTACAAAATCACAGGTACTGAGCGGCAGCTTTATTTAATTTCCACTGCAGGCGTGGAAATCTATCGACTACTTTGTAAGTTGTTCCCGGAATCCCAGCCAGAAGCTTTAGACTATGACATTGTTGTTAACAAGCTTGCTGAGTATTTCGAGTCGCGAGTTCATGTGGCAGCAGCCAGATTCAAGTTCTTCAGATTAAAGAAACTGCCACATCAATCTAATAAACAGTGGTTAACAGATTTACGGGGCCTCACCCGTCAGTGCCGATTTAATTGTGTGTGTGGAGCTTCCTACAGTGATGTCATGTTACGAGACGCTATTACTCAAAACATTGCAGATTCTCGTATTCGTGCTGCTATCTTAAAGTTGCCTGACCCGTCATTAGAGACTGTGATGAACATCATTGAAGCCCAAGATACTTTTGACTATGCTGAGTGTGAGTTAGATCAGCCATGTATTTCTCAAATTGCCTGTGCTAAGCAAGTTATGTCACGCCCGCGGCCCCACCGGCAGAGTCAGACTGTAAACACTAGCCGGCCGCGTCATGTTAAAAGGCCGGTTCCCACTAGAGCGCAGCAGCGCGGCGTGCGGCAACGGCAGCGGCAAGCGTTTTTCGCGTTGACGCGGCGGCTCGCGGAATTGGCGTTCCCATCTGGAAGCGGCAGACGTTAGCGGTAGCCAATGACGGACAGCCACTGAGGTACGGGGCAGGACCCACTGAAATGCGCGGTGCGTTTGATTAACTATATCTTACACCTACATGAAGGAAAGACGAAGTTGGGTGAAGACATACCAATTTTTCATTTTCTGTACAATGCACTCTTTCACATATTTCATTATTCATCTTTTCTCATTTCACCATGAACAGATTTCATGACTACCGTTCACGATTGTTCACTATCTTCTAACACATTGAAACAATGTACGACAAAAGAAATTATTCAGATAGTTAAGCGAGACAAAAATTGAAATGTGATACGGTAGCAGGTACACGAAACAGTAAGAACACAAAGGCTAGGGGGAAGGGATGAAAGTGGAAGCCACCTGATAGAATTTCCCACAGAGCATAATGTAATCATCGCCAGCACGTTGCTTAAGAATCACGAAAGAGTAATATATATTTCGAACAGTTTTCGAAACCAGATTTTAAATTGTAAGGCATTTCCTGATGCAGACGCAAACCTGACTGAAGACTGTCAATAGCAAGAAAAACGTTCTGAAAAAGAAAATTTGTTCATGCCGAATATAAATTCTAATGGTTGGATACTATTTTACAAAGTTATTTGTGTGGAGTGCAGCCTTGTACGTAAGTGAAACGTGGATGATGAACAGTTCTGTCAAAAAGACAATAGACGCTTTCAAAACGTGGTGATTCATAAGAATGCTGAACATTAGATACGAGGATCGTGTGACTAAAGAAGAGGTACGGAATTAAATAGAGGAGGAAGGTGAAATTACGGCACAACTTTGACAACAATAGGGGTTAGTTGACAGGACGTATTATGGGGCGTCAAAGAGTGAGGACAAAGGGGTTGGTTGATACTATTCTGATAATAATCATCTGTTGAAATACTATTTTATCTGTTAATGTAAGCAGTGAATTTACTCTTCCATGCACTCCTCCACAAAACATTTAAACCAAAACTGAAATCAGCTGAACACCAAATCTTTCAACCACTGTCTGACAACTACTGGATTCACTTTCAACTTTCTATAACTATCACCGGCTAGCCACACACACATACAGATATAAGGAGAACGAAAATAAACAAACATTAGTTTTCAGCATATAATTCTGCAGTTTGGCAACATGTACATAAACAAACCAGACAGGAAGGGACATGAGGTGAACACACTGTAGTTACGACGTCAAATCAGAGTTTTCAGTAAAACGTCTACTGCTAGTGACAGAAGAAAAAAGAGCGAACATGAAAATGTGCTTATGTTCAATAATCTAAGTTTTAGTTCAACCTCCAGCATGTAACCAGGTGAGGGGAAACGTATATGTCCGCCAAAAACTCGATTCACTGAAAGTAATCAGTCATTCACGTAAAAAAAGATGTGAACTGTTTTATAATCTGCAAGTATCACATATCAAAACAAAACTGAATCATTCTAGATTCCACCGAAGATGCCTTAAAGTAAAAGGCGAAACTCGTCTTGAATCAGTAAAGTACACTGGATAAAGAAAAAAGAAAGGAAATAATCAATAGCTCTACATATTTAGTAAATTACATCTTATGACATACCAGCAAATTAGTTTCGGTTTAACGTCTCATTCGACATGCCATTAATGCCGTTTAAAAAAATTCATCTATCCCTTCTGAAAAACTGTACTTACTTTCATATCTCGGTAGATAAACAGATTTAGGATATTTATCATGCGACGAAATACATGACTTTTCATAAGTTATCGTTTGCAAAAACACACGTTTCGATTTCTTGAAACGTTTACGAAATTTGCGGTTGATAGAACCACATGGTTTACGACGAGCAGGACGAAGTATCGGTCGCGTCGCAAGCGAGCCGCGGTCGGTCACGGCACAGCCCGTCCGCCGACATATCATGCAATATCTCGAGAACGGTGATAGCTATCGATCTGTTCTCAGCTTTAAAAACAATTTCGATATGTTGACTAAATTTCATACGCAATAATGTATAACCTAAAATGAACTGTACGCAAAGTCCACACAATGCGTTTTCACCTCTGCACACTCATTAAAATTTCGTGTAAAGGTTTACGTAAATGCGATACAGCAAGTAACTACGACGAATAACGAAAAGAAATTCGGTCCTTTATCGAGAGAAGATATCAGGCTATAACATGCCCAAGAATCAAATTTTTCTACCGAATAGTTTCCTTGGAATCGGATGATATGTTTTTCATAGCTGCCGCCGCGTCCGCGCCAGCGCTTCGGCGAAAGTTCGTGTGGCCCGGGGTGCCGTACCTGACGTCACGCTCAGCGCGTTCTGTGATTGGCGGCGCGCACCTGGAGCGCGTCACGCGGCAGCGGAAGCGGTTCGACATGGTCAAACCGCGACGCAGAGCCCGCCGCGCCATGCCGCTGACGCCGTTTCCATGGCAACCACGCCGCTGACGCGCGGTTTTGACGCGCGGCAGCCCTAGTGGGAACCGGCCTAAACACATTCGTCAGCCGCGTGTGCAAAATGATGGAGTTAAGTCTTGCCCTAAGTGTGTTCTTGCTCATCCTCGTGAACGTTGCCCGTTGAGAAACGCGGTTTGTCACTTTTGTCAAAGGAAAGGACACATCCAGACTGTTTGTTTGCGTAAATGCAAGAACAATTCTAGTGCTGCCCAGCCCATGGATATTCATGTTCTTCAAAGCCAGCCCGCCCAGAAGGTCGCGTTTAAAGACTCTTCCACGGTTCGTGTGGGTAATAAACTTGTTCGCCATAAGCCACCCACCCAGCCCTCTGCTATGTGACCCAAGCGTACTTCAAACGCTGTAAAAAGTAATGTAGAGACTGCAAGTGAAGCGGGAGTTGTTGTTCCACCCGCCCAACCCACGAGTTGTCGTAAGCAGCGAACACGCGCTAAACGCGCTGATTTTGTGTCTTCCGCCTCCACTGCACCGATCCAGAGACAGTGTAATAAACTATTTGTGAAGCTATGCATCCAGGATAAGACCTTCAATTTTCAATTAGACACTGGTGCGTCTGTGACTCTCATAAATAGTGCTACGTATGCGGCTATCGGCCGCCCTAAACTTTCAGCAGCAAAACATTCTTTGGCTACTTATAGTGGAGAACAAATTCCTGTGTTAGGTGTATGTAGCGTGCCAGCCACATTCCGTGGCAATACAAAAACAGTTTCATTCACAGTGCTCCGCGCTACAGACAGTGTAAACATTTTCGGATTAGACTGTTTTGACTTGTTTGGCCTGTCTATCCAAGACAATGTGTTGCAAATTAATTCTGTTGTTGTTCCTCCAGCCAGCATAACCGATTTGTGTAAACAATACAGTGACATATTTAAAGACGAACTAGGTTGTGCTGCGAACTTTGCCGCTCATATTACGTTAAAAGATAATGCTCAGCCTCGATTTTGTCGTGCTCGTCCAGTGCCTCACGCCCTCCGGGCACCTGTAGAAGATGAACTTCGTTGTTGGCAAATCAACGGTGTTATTCAACCCGTTTCAACGAGCCAGTGGGCTTCTCCCTTAGTTATTATAAAGAAACCGTCTGGCAAGTTACGTTTGTGTGCTGATTTTAAGTCGACAGTTAATCCTCAGACTGTCATTGATTCTTTTCCTTTGCCTAGACCGGACGAGCTGATGGATAAGTTAGGGGAAGCTCGTTTCTTTTCCAAAATTGATCTCCGTGAAGCATATTTGCAATTGCCCCTCGACGAGCAATCACAACAGTATTTTGTCATAAACACGTCGTTGGGGTTGTTCCGTTTTCTGCTTTTGCCTTTTGGTTGTGCGTCAGCTCCAGCTGTTTTCCAGCGTTTTTTGTCACAACTTCTGGCTAATGTGCCATCGTGTTGCAACTATTTAGACGATATTGTTGTGTCCGGTCGGACGCCTGCTGAACATTTCCGTAATTTGGAGTGTTTGTTTAAAGTGTTGTCTCAGGCAGGCCTACGTTGCAACATCGATAAATGTTCATTTTTTCTTACGGAGCTGGAGTATCTGGGACATGTTATTAATGCTCAAGGCATTCATCCCTCCCAGTCACATTTAGCAGCTATTCGTGATTTGCCCGCCCCTCGCAATCTGCATGAATTGCAAGCAGTTCTTGGCAAATTGACATATTATATTAGGTTTATACCTAATGCATCACAGATTGCTGCACCGTTGCATGGTCTCCGCCGTAAGAATGTTCCGTTTGTGTGGTCAGCTGATTGCCAATCAGCCTTTCAACAGCTTAAAGAGGCTTTATTGAATGATCGTTGTCTGGTCCATTACGACCCTAACAAGCCTCTGGTGTTAGCTTGTGATGCCTCTTCTTTCGGCCTCGGTGCTGTGTTGTCTCACCGAGTCGGTAACACCGAACGTCCTATTGCATTCGCATCTAAATTGCTAAACAAAGCTCAGTGTAATTATAACCAATTGGACAAGAAAGCGTTGGCTATTGTGTTCGGTGTCACAAAATTCCATCACTACCTCTATGGTAGACCATTCTATTTAGTAACAGATCACAAGCCCCTGACGTCACTGTTTCATCCGTCTAAACCAGTTCCTCAGCGGACAGCTCAGAGACTACAACATTGGGCTCTTTTGTTATCACAATACCAGTATGAGACACTGTATCGCCCTACAGCTCAGCATGCAAACGCTGACGCGCTTTCTAGATTGCCGATTGCTGCTGATGCTGTCTTCGATTCCTCTGACGACTCTTGCCATCAGATTGACGCCGATGAGCATCAATCCCTCCGGGATTTTCCGATTGATTATCGTCAGGTGGCACGTGAGACAGCTACGGATCCTCATCTGAGTTTACTATTACGTTTTGTTCAACGTGGTTGGCCGTCCAAGGCAAAGGACATATCGGATCCTGTGGTTCGTCGCTATTATCCGCAACGTCATCTGTTGTCTGTTTCGCACGGAGTTTTGCTGTTACGCACCGAGAATCACCAGCTTCGTGTAGTGGTTCCCCAAGTGCTCCAATCCAAGGTCCTCGACTTGTTGCATCAAGGTCATTGGGGAGTGGTCCGCACCAAGCAGCTTGCCCGCCTTCATTGTACATGGATCGGCATTGATAAGCAGATTACGCAGATGTCTACAGATTGTTCGACGTGTGCCGAACACCAAGCTGCTCCGCCTCAACACTATTTTGAGCGGTCACGCCCTGCCGGTCCCTGGCAGCGAGTACATATTGATTTCGCTGGTCCATATTGGAATTCTCATTGGCTCATCGTGATAGATGCATTTAGTAATTTTCCGTTTGTTGTGCCCATGCAGTCTACAACGTCTGCACAAACTATACGGGCGTTGACTTCAATTTTTTGCTTGGAGGGTCTTCCAGAAGTCTGATAATGGTCCACAATTTACCTCTGCTGAATTTGAAAGTTATTGTTCTGCCAATGGCATTCGCCATGTTCTTACTCCACCGTTCCACCCTCAATCGAATGGTGCAGCGGAACGTTTTGTACGCACATTCAAGGATCATATGGACTGCCTTCGTGCTACGCACTCTCGTCAGCAGGCCCTCATCACGTTCCTGTCGTCGTACCGGACCACGCCACGCGACGGCCCTTCGCCTGCGGAGCTTCTCCACGGAGTTCACTACTGTGTTACTGTATCTTCGTTAGTAAAGATAAGTACCGACTTTTATTTAATCAGAGTGTTTGGGTTTTCATCTTTCTGTTCACTGTTCCAGCGGACCGGTCGGCCCGCTATTAAAAGTGTGGCGGTGACTTCGTAAGCCGTTTCTACAGCGAATTGCTTGTCGCTACGAATGCCGCCACAATTTTTGACCACCAGGAATGAGCACAGTACGGATTCGTTTTCCTGGGCAATCTCTGGTTGCACCAGATTTTTTATTAGCTGCACCCTGCCCCGTAGGGCACCTACTATCCTACAATTTTCTACTGGCAGGCTCGGTAACTTTTTCACACGATCCACGCACTTGAATGAGCGCTCATCAATACAAGAAGCACTCGCCCCTGTATCCAATATTATTGTTACTTTGACCCCATTTATCTTTGCCACAAAGGCAGCCTGCACATGTTCTATTTCTTGTTGGTCCGCAGGTCGCGGATCAATTGTCAGTTCATCTTTCATCTCGCTTCCGTCATTGTAGCGGAGCAGATTCACCCCCACATTCTGCCTGCCCCCCTCTTTCATCTTGCCGACCGTCTGGGAAGGGCCTACAGAGGTCGGCCAGAGTTTGACGGCCTGTCGCACCCTGCCGACACGTGATCAGACACATTGGTTATTCGAACATTATCAGTCACAGTTGGTGATGTGCACTGCGGTGCGTACACGTGTGACTGATTGTTCGGAGCCTGAGGTGGAGGCGGTGGCATCGGGACGACACTGATGTGATTAACAGGCACATGACCTAACAACATGTTTTGATGTGCCTACCAGTTTGCTGACCCTGCCCGTTGCCACTGCTCATTGTTAGCTCTCATATTTTTATTGCCGAAGTTGGAGTTTCCTCCCCCTTCACCTCGTCTCTTTCGACCGTAGTTTTCTCCACCTGTTTTTGGTGAAGACGGGTTTGACTGGCCATGCTGGTACATATTGTATCCAGTGCTGTGCCAGTGACCATCCACAGTGGGCACACTATACATAGTGTTTCCTTTTTTAGGGAAGTTTTCCCATTGCAAATATTCGTCACTCTTTGAATACCCATTCTTACAAGGGCTATTATTGGATTGGTTTTTCCCTTTACCGTTCGCTTGTCCGTTGTTTGTACTCCCCTGATCTCCCTGCCTCGCATCTTCGTGTATTAAATCGAGGGAGTCTATGGTTGCCATAAACAACTCCAAGTCCGTGTCGGGTATGTGTACGAGCTTCTCTCTTATTATTATAGGTAGTTTACCCTTCAAAATTCTTAGAACGTCCCTGGCAGGCATGGGTTCATCCCAGTATCTCATTTTGTTCAGGTATCCTTCATTAAATGTCTGGAACTGCCTGTGTTTTAATAGTGATTCCTCATGCTTTACTTGCGCTACAGTTGGTAGCACTACCTCTCTGTTCGTGGCGACAATGCCTGAATAATTGACTGGCGAGTACGGTTGCACTTTCTCGCAGTCAACCTTTTCCACTTGGCATACATTTATCGGCACATTTCGGTACTGTGTTTTGCTATTATATGGTGCTGGGGTTGATGACTGCTCAGCCCGCTCTAATCGAGCAGTTGTCAATTCGCTGCTCAAGCGAGTTGGAATTTTCGTCAACTGCACTGACATTTTTCACTTGTTTTTCCAACATGCACTGAGCTTTGTCTATAAGATTGACGTGCTCATCTAATTGCGTGACCTTTTATGGAATGTCTTTGTTCTGGTCTACCAACTCAGTCACTTGCTGTTTTACTACATCAGTTTCACATGACAAATATGCTGTAACTGCCTTGTCATGCTGTTCGAACTTTTCGTTCATTTTCTGAAGAAACTGAGCATCATGCTCCTGTTCCTTGCGTTCATGTTCACGGCGTCCTTGTCTTTGCTTTTCCTCTTATTTGAGATGTTCTTCCACCAAAATGCCCTTAACTTGTGTAATTAATGCCTGCTCCCGTTGCTTGTCTCTCATGTCTAATTGTGCCATCAGCATCGTTAGAAGATTGGTCGTTGGTACAGGTACTTATACATTTTCTGTCAATGCAGTAGCATCCTCCTTCCCTGTGCCAGTAATTGAGTGGATTTCTTTGCTCAATTAATCTTGATCCTGATCAGTGCCTAATATTTTATCCGTTCCAGGTTGCTCAGCTTCCAGTTTTGGAAGTTGAGAACCTGTCATTGTGGGTGGGTTGCTCACTGGACAACTCTTGTATATTTTCATCTCTGTCATAACCTGACAGATCTATCCCCCCCTAACCGTTTGTCCTTGCATGTCTTCACCATTTCGACTAGTATTAATCCTGACTGGTAAGACACGAGTACACACAAAATCTATTTTCACCCAAAAATGACACACACACAAAATATACTAACTACACAAAGCACATACAAAACACTGAAATCAAATAAAGCAAAGAAGCTACCTACTACTAATACTACTGAAACTAACAGCTACACTTTCGCTTTCATAATATTTCCTTTGCACTGTGAAAAATTTTACTTGTGCTAAAACATTACTTTGGCAATCAACTGCACTAGCATTTATTTGATTCACACAGCTGATTGTGTGACCTCAAATCCAGAACACTAATCACTGTCTCAGAATTCTAACACTGATTTCTGTTCAGTAGTAGTAAATGAATCTGTTTCACTATCCTTTAGTTTCCAGCCCAGAAGCACATGTGTATAGACCCTTACCTTTATTGGTTATTGTTGCTTGGTGTTGTCTTAATCTCAGTCGAGACAATGGTATGCATCTAGTCAGTTTTGTATTTCATGGTAAATGGAAATAAATTACATATATGTCATTAATTTCACATACATATAATTACATACATAAAAAATCTTTTAAATATAGTTTTTTAGACGGACAACAATGTCTCAGTCAATTTCAGTGTACTTAATATTGGTACATAAAATTTTGGGCCCTCACATTGTTGGGTGTCATTTGTTACGTTATATATATACTCCTGGAAATGGAAAAAAGAACACATTGACACCGGTGTGTCAGACCCACCATACTTGCTCCGGACACTGCGAGAGGGCTGTACAAGCAATGATCACACGCACGGCACAGCGGACACACCAGGAACCGCGGTGTTGGCCGTCGAATGGCGCTAGCTGCGCAGCATTTGTGCACCGCCGCCGTCAGTGTCAGCCAGTTTGCCGTGGCATACGGAGCTCCATCGCAGTCTTTAACACTGGTAGCATGCCGCGACAGCGTGGACGTGAACCGTATGTGCAGTTGACGGACTTTGAGCGAGGGCGTATAGTGGGCATGCGGGAGGCCGGGTGGACGTACCGCCGAATTGTTCAACACGTGGGGTGTGAGGTCTCCACAGTACATCGATGTTGTCGCCAGTGGTCGGCGGAAGGTGCACGTGCCCGTCGACCTGGGACCGGACCGCAGCGACGCACGGATGCACGCCAAGACCGTAGGATCCTACGCAGTGCCGTAGGGGACCGCACTGCCACTTCCCAGCAAATTAGGGACACTGTTGCTCCTGGGGTATCGGCGAGGACCATTCGCAACCGTCTCCATGAAGCTGGGCTACGGTCCCGCACACCGTTAGGCCGTCTTCCGCTCACGCCCCCTCATCGTCCAGCCCGCCTCCAGTGGTGTTGCGACAGGCGTGAATGGAGGGACGAATGGAGATGTGTCGTCTTCAGCGATGAGAGTCGCTTCTGCCTTGGTGCCAATGATGGTCGTATGCGTGTTTGGCACCGTGCAGGTGAGCGCCACAATCAGGACTGCATACGACCGAGGCACACAGGGCCAACACCCGGCATCATGGCGTGGGGAGCGATCTCCTACACTGGCCGTACACCACTGGTGATCGTCGAGGGGACACTGAATAGTGCACGGTACATCCAAACCGTCATCGAACCCATCGTTCTACCATTCCTAGACCGGCAAGGGAACTTGCTGTTCCAACAGGACAATGCACGTCCGCATGTATCCCGTGCCACCCAACAAGCTCTAGAAGGTGTAAGTCAACTACCCTGGCCAGCAAGATCTCCGGATCTGTCCCCCATTGAGCATGTTTGGGACTGGATGAAGCGTCGTCTCACGAGGTCTGCACGTCCAGCACGAACGCTTGTCCAACTGAGGCGCCAGGTGGAAATGGCATGGCAAGCCGTTCCACAGGACTACATCCAGCATCTCTACGATCGTCTCCATGGGAGAATAGCAGCCTGCATTGCTGCGAAAGGTGGATATACACTGTACTAGTGCCGACATTGTGCATGCTCTGTTGCCTGTGTCTATGTGTCTGTGGTTCTGTCAGTGTGATCATGTGATGTATCTGACCCCAGGAATGTGTCAATAAAGTTTCCCCTTCCTGGGACAATGAATTCACGGTGTTCTTATTTCAATTTCCAGGAGTGTGTGTATATATATATATATGCAAACATGCCTTCACCCTAGCCAGATTACGCTCACATATTTTATTTTCTCAGGCTTGTCTGACATTTGGCATTACCCCCAAAGGCCTCACACTTAAAGTTCCCATCTCCGGCTGCAACCCTTCTTTCCATCAGTCCCTATACCAGTTCCAAAGTGAACAATCCATTGCCCTCACCCACCTAATCCTTCACATACACATCAACTCAGCCAATGAACACACCCGTCAACTCCTATCCTTAATAAAAGGCCTCAATCTTTCCTCTCCCACATCCACACCGGCTATTCAGAGCATCCTCCTACAGGCCAACCGCAAATTAGAACAGCATGCCACCCTTCACCTCAAAAAACTATCCAATCTCCTGGTTTCCCACCTCCGGAAAGGCAACTCACTCACCCTTCACAACCTTTCCAGCAAACCTCAACCTCCTCTCATTGCACACAAACCCAGTCTCTCCCATCTACTCAATCTCCCACTTCCAGCTCCACTCCCTCCAAAACCTCAAAATTCCAATCAACACAATCAGGTACCACAACACCCTAATTCAGTAGTTAACCTTTCCTCCAAACCTCTCTCCCAATCCGAAACCTCTGTCCTATCCAAAGGCCTCACCTTCAGCCCCACTCCCAGATTCAACCAAACAGCCCTCGTCAAAGATTTACTGTCCTACACTCGTACTCTCTGCTGGAAGTATCACTTTGCCATGAAGAAAAATGATCCTAATCCTACCCCTAATGATCCAGCTCCCCAAGACACTATCCAAATTGAACCCTGCCTGGAACAGTTCCGTCCTCCGTCACAGTGGGACCCACCTCCTCTTCCTCAAAATTACCCTCTCCAAACCTTCCAGGAATTTCTGACTTCCAGCCTTGCCTCTCAATCCTTCTTAAAAAACCTTAATCCTACTCCCAACATCACCACTGCTGAAGCCCAGGCTATCCGTGATCTGAAGGCTGACCAGTCCATCATCATTCTTCCGGCGGACAAGGGTTCCACGACCATGGTACTTGATCGTCGGGAGTATGTGGCTGAGGGACTGCGTCAGCTTTCAGACAACACCACATACAAAGTTTGCCAAGGTAATCCCATTCCTGATGTCCAGGCGGAGCTTCAAGGAATCCTCAGAACCTTAGGCCCCCTACAAAACCTTTCACCTGACTCCATCAACCTCCTGACCCCACCAAAACCCCGCACCCCTACCTTCTACCTTCTTCCTAAAATTCACAAACCCAATCATCCCGGCCGCCCCATTGTAGCTGGTTACCAAGCCCCCACAGAACGTATCTCTGCCTACGTAGATCAACACCTTCAACCCATTACATGCAGTCTCCCATCCTTCATCAAAGACACCAACCACTTTCTCGAACGCCTGGAATCCTTCCCCAATCTGTTACCCCCGGAAACCATCCTTGTAACCATTGATGCCACTTCCTTATACACAAATATCCTGCACGTCCAGGGCCTCGCTGCAATGGAGCACTTCCTTTCACGCCGATCACCTGCCACCCTACCTAAAACCTCTTTCCTCATTACCTTAGCCAGCTTCATCCTGACCCACAACTTCTTCACTTTTGAAGGCCAGACATACCAACAATTAAAGGGAACAGCCATGGGTACCAGGATGGCCCCCTCGTACGCCAACCTATTCATGGGTCGCTTAGAGGAAGCCTTCTTGGTTACCCAGGCCTGCAAACCCAAAGTTTGGTACAGATTTATTGATGACATCTTCATGATCTGGACTCACAGTGAAGAAGAACTCCAGAATTTCCTCTCCAACCTCAACTCCTTTGATTCCATCAGAGTCACCTGGTCCTACTCCAAATCCCATGCCACTTTCCTTGATGTTGACCTCCACCTGTCCAATGACCAGCTTCACACGTCCGTCCACATCAAACCCACCAACAAGCAACAGTACCTCTATTATGACAGCTGCCACCCATTCCACATCAAACGGTCCGTTCCCTACAGCCTAGGTCTTCATGGCAATCGAATCTACTCCAGTCCGGAATCCCTGAACCATTACACCAACAACCTGACAACAGCTTTCGCATCCCGCAACTATCCTCCCGACCTGGTACAGAAGCAAATAACCAGAGCCACTTCCTCATCCTCTCAAACCCAGAACCTCCCACAGAAAAAACACAAAAGTGCCCCACTTGTGACAGGATACTTTCCGGGACTGGATCAGACTCTGAATGTGGCTCTCCAGCAGGGATACGACTTCCTCAAATCCTGCCCTGAAATGAGATCCATCCTTCATGAAATCCTCCCCACTCCACCAAGAGTGTCTTTCCGCCGTCCACCTAACCTTTGTAACCTCTTAGTTCATCCCTATGAAATCCCCAAACCACCTTCCCTACCCTCTGGCTCCTACCCTTGTAACCGCCCCCACTGTAAAACCTGTCCCATGCACCCTCCCACCACCACCTACTCCAGTCCTGTAACCCGTTAGGTGTACACGATCAAAGGCAGAGCCACGTGTGAAAGCACCCACGTGATTTACCAACTGACCTGCCTACACTGTGAAGCTTTCTATGTGGGAATGACCAGCAACAAACTGTCCATTCGCATGAATGGACACAGGCAGACAGTGTTTGTTGGTAATGAGGATCACCCTGTGGTTAAACATGCCGTGGTACACGGCCAGCACATCTTGGCACAGTGTTACACCGTCCGGGTTATCTGGATACTTCCCACTAACACCAACCTATCCGAACTCCGGAGATGGGAACTTGCTCTTCAATATATCCTCTCTTCCCGTTAGCCAACAGGCCTCAATCTCCGCTAATTTCAAGTTGCTGCCACTCATACCTCACCTGTCATTCAACACCATCTTTGCCTCTGCACTTCCACCTTGACTGACATCTCTGCCAAAACTCTTTGCTTCTGTATATGTCTGCTTGTGTCTGTATATGTGTGGATGGATATGTGTGTGTGTGAGAGTGTATACCCATCCTTTTTTCCCCTAAGGTAAGTCTTTCCGCTCCCGGGATTGGAATGACTCCTTACCCTCTCCCTTAAAACCCAAATCCTGTCGTCTTTCCCTCTCCTTCCCTCTTTCCTGACGAAGCAACCGTTGGTTGCGAAAGCTAGAATTTTGTGTGTATGTATGTGTTTGTTTGTGTGTCTATCGACGTGCCAACGCTTTCGTTTGGTAAGTCACATCATCTTTGTTTTTAGATATATTTTTCCCATGTGGAATGTTTCCCTATATATATATATATATATATATATATATATATAGTTATAATAGAGGGATACATCCCTCCCTGGATGGATATATGTGTGTGTGTGTGTGTGTGTGTGTGTGTGTGTGTGTGTGTGTGTGTGTGTGTGTGTGTGTGTGTGTGTGTGCGAGTGTATACCCGTCCTTTTTTCCCCTTAAGGTAAGTCTTTCCGCTCCCGGGATTGGAATGACTCCTTACCCTCTCGCTTAAAACCCACATCCTTTCGTCTTTCCTCTCCTTCCCTCTTTCCTGATGAGGCAACAGTTTGTTGCGAAAGCTTGAATTTTGTGTGTATGTTTGTGTTTGTTTGTGTGTCTGTCGACCTGCCAGCACTTTCATTTGGTAAGTCACTACATCTTTGTTTTTAGATATATTTTTCCTACCTGGAATGTTTCCCTCTATTATAATCATGTATATATATGTTATTTTTAATTTATCAGATGATTTTTTTTTTTTTTTTTTTGTTAGAGCATGATTCTTTCTCTCAGAGATATTATCTTTTCTTATCACTTTTACTTACATGCATAAGTAAATATAACGAGTTTCTGAAGGGCCACTGTTATTCGTGTACCAACTTTAGATTTTGAATGTGATGACTAAAATATAGTTGCCATTAACTGAATTGAATGTAATTTTGTTAATTTCTATTTATTGATTGCAAAGCAAGGCTCAAGAGAATTTCAATTGTTGCCATGGAGCGGCCAAGATAAAACTTACTAAACTCATGGAATTTGTATAATTTAAAAAAATGAACTTTAATGTTAAATTAATTATCTGTTGCAATTTAGAAAGGTTCTTACAACGAAATCTCTTGCATTTACAGTTACTGTTAACACTTTGAAAAATAAATTAATACTTCAGCGCATAATGGCCGACCAGAGGCGGCATTGGAAGATGAGCTTCCTGCAACGCAAATTACTGAAAAAAAAAAGCTTATTAAAAATAATTAGCTGCTGCGACCATTTGGGGTGACAACTATTATAAAGAAATTCATTCTGTGATAACATTAATTAGTTTATTTTAGCAGAATACAGAATAACTTACATAAAACATGTGTAGCTGCTCAATGGCTGCCTTCCGTATTGTAGTGGGACTTTGAATTTCACTGCGCTACACTCGTGCCCTCAGATATAAATTATACTGTCACAGCTGCATGAGCGCTCGGCGGCAGGGAAAATATTTGTAAGAAAATGAAGGTACAAAAATTGTAACTCTTTTTGTTTTCTACCCGCTCGTCTCTTGAGAGCAGAAGCTTAATTTCACTTATTCGCTAGTCTTGGTATGATTCAGACGTAAAAACATATTCGTTAGTCTTGGTCTGATTAAGATGTAAAAACTTATTGATGTGCAGCCATATTGTATTGTGGAAGCTTCTGGAAATTTGGAGGATGGAAGTAGCCATAAAATACATTGCATTCAATATCAAGATGGTTTTAATTCGTAGACGTTAGTAATTCCTGGACGATGAAATTTACTGCAAGATTTTGGAGCAGCTATGACGTTTTCATGCAGAAATGAAGCAGGAGATTTTTGTTGAACAAGACCTGGACACCGCACAAGAGAAGACATATTAACGTGGTAATGAATGAACTCTTATCTACGCCATTTCCCCCTGTTAATCACATTTTGTTATTCTCTGTTCCCTTCAAATAATTTTTGTAGTGGAAATTGGTTTGACTGTTGCTCAGAAACACCACAAGGATCACCTCAACAATAGCTTTCCGAATCACGAAGTCCGATAGCTCTTCTGTAATACGAAATCCGATTTGCATTTCATTCTTTCCCATTTTCACGGTCATTAACGATTTTAAAACCCCTTTTTATTCACCATTTCTTCCCACATTTTCAACCTTTTCTTTTCTTTTCTTCTCTTTTTTTCTTTTTTGTTAACCACTACAGTATCATGAAACAAAACAGTGTGTGTACCATTAAATATGTGCGTCCTCCTCGGCCGTACAATTGCGTCTCTTAGCGATCATTTTTTATTTTCATAGACATGTTTTAAATAAAGATGCTATAAAGATGCTACTTTTAAATTATTGCTGTGTATCAGTTCCCCCCCCCCCCCTCCCCCCTCCCCCAAGAACATTAACTGTATCTTTTATACCAATTATGTTGATAAAATATATTAAGTGTTTACAAATAATTTTTAGTTCACCCTTAACACTTCCCAATATTGTTCATTGCTTGCATCCGATAAAAATGTCAATATTTATGTTATGTACTGTCACATCCACTTATAGCCGATTACTGGACACCATACCACATTACGTAGACCACAATCATTGCTATACACTGCAATCACTACCTTACACATCAATTCTGCAAAACGTCAATATCTTCCAGTGGCCATTCCCACAAACCAGTGTTCTGTGGGTTAGACCACTATAGTGCTGATAGCCTCAATTATTAAGGAAATTGGTCATTTATGTAGAACATGTTGTCTGACAGGCATACAACTTGAGTTCAGATGATTCTGGAGTTTCAAGTAGTACTGAACGAACTACCTCATATGTCAACAGGATTATCCCCTGTTGAAGTATTAAATAAGAATTTTATCGGAGAACCTGTGCTAAAGCTATTTAAATGCCCATCATTAAGAAATATATGTTCTGAGGAAGTTACTAAGATAGTAAATGACAATCTGGATACGCAGACAGAATTAAGAGCACACAAATACAATGAAAGGGCACAAATACTATCATTTAATATAATTGACTTAGTACTAATAAAACAGTATTGTCAGTTCAGATATGAAGAAACAAATGAATCAATTTTTCCTAAAATACGCTGGACCTTTCAAGAAAATAGGGATACCACATCCCCAAGCAGTATTTCTGATCAATTCCAAAACGTGACACAAAAGAAGGACTTTATAACATCAATATAATAAAAATGTTTCTCTAGTAAGTTAAACGGTAATAGCTTACATTAGTGGTGTCAACTGAATGGGTGGGACATAGGACAGGAGTAGTACAATTTAAGAAAATGCAAAGTGACATACTAACATGTTGTTGTTGTGGTGGTCTTCAGTCCTGAGACTGGTTTGATGCAGCTCTCCATGCTACTCTATCCTGTGCAAGCTTCTTCATCTCCCAGTACCTACTGCAACCTACATCCTTCTGAATCTGTTTAGTGTATTCGTCTCTTGGTCTCCCTCTACCATTTTTGCCCTCCACGCTGCCCTCCAGTACTAAATTGGTGATCCCTTCATGCCTCAGAACATAAGATAAGTTATTCAGAGGCACTTTTACAACATATAATAATAAGTTAGAAATAGGAGGTGTAAGAGAAAAGCAGGAAGTAATATATTAATATTTTGAATGCATTTTGGGTAAGATCATTATGCTGAGGAGAAATCTTCAATATCAGAAATGATAAAAGCCATATGGCCACAGACTAACCATATGATTGTACACATGAAGGTGGAGTGTAGCCAGATTTGTAGAGAGGCAGGAGGATGAAGGGTAGGGACCTGTACCTGAGGTCAAGTAAACTTAGAGAGAGAGAGAGAGAGATAGAGAGAGAGAGAGACAGACAGACAGACACTTAGATGAGACCGCAGTGAATTAAAAATACAAAACTAGGAAAGTATATGAAATGAAAATATGGAAGTTTTCTCCAAAATAGTTAATGATATGGGCTCACCAGACGTAGAGCGATTGCTTAGACTTTTCCTTCTGGGATACATCATGTTGAATTACAACTATTCTGAGATTTGTAAACACGGAAAGTAAGGTAAGATGAAATGCCAACACGTAACTCCTTAAAGTAAATGCAAGGGTAAATTTAGCGTCTCATGGTAGTTAAACAAACCATGTTACTACAACAACAAACGTAAACAAGTATAGTGTGGAAGTTTAATTAAGTTTAATTTTTTGATACTAAATATCTTTCCGAAATACAAAGACAGAAATCTGTACATGGCCACCAAATGGGTTTTAAGCCATGATGACTGATGTAAGAAAATTGATAACAATTGCATGTACCAGTTTGATGTTGAAAGGAATGCACTGAATTTAGGTCAAAGGAGACCTAAGTATAAAAGTGAAATTAATTTATGGACTGCTTATAAGATAAGCCACACTGTCTTTCATTGTGCGAGGTAAATCACACATCTTCGATCTTAGTGGGACTATCTGTCGCTGTACATGTGGCTATAAAGCAAAGCAAAACGTCTCACTTTCCTTTTACTAGACCAATGAAAGATGTTTGTATGAAAAAATGTGACTTTAATTAGTAGTAGTGTGAAGAGTGTTTACTGTGCCTGGGTTTGTTGCAATTTATGTGCAGATATGAGAAAGAAAAGAGTGGGAACAGCACAGAAAGCAATGATGGATTTGTAATTTGGACTAGCCAGTGAGGGGTCACATGCACTTTGTAATCATGCTTTGAGGTCCTGTGGACTCCAAAGAAGAAACCGGCCTGACAACAATGGCTGAACATTAAAGAAAAATAAATGTTGTTACACAGACTTTATGCCATGCCGTCTCAAGTTAAGTATGAGCTTATGGTTTTGGTCAAGCATTGAAGTATCATGAATGAACGTGTGGTCTGAAAAGCTTTGTTAATTATCAGTTGTTGTGAGTTGAGAACTTATTTGAATATGGAAAAATTACAGAAACCATGTTTTGTGATTTTGTAGTGAGGTGTTTAAATGTAGAAGCTCTTTGTCCCTCTGCAATTGGAAAAGAACTCAGTGGTCAAATATGTGGCACTGCTTAGCAGGACCACAACATCAAGAGAAAACAAGATGGAGACCAGGAAATTTGAAAAAGAAGGTAACTTTCCCTTAGTTGCTCTAAATTTGTGGAGATATGTAGCACCTATGCAACTAAATGTAGGCAATTTGTTTGTTGCCATAGGTGGTTTGCTTCATTTATTATGGGAAGCATCATCAGTGGCCTGAAATAAATGTTTCTTTTTGTACATACAATAAACATACTATGTGATAGATATATTATGCTGCTATATTAGATTTTTTTCATGTTTTTCTCTTGATTTTTATTATAGAAGCAACTTTTGTAGCGCAAATTGCATATTGTGGATGTACCGTTCAGTGTTACTTACAATTTCCAGCGCTGTTAACATGTGTGTGGTCCTGGAGATGTATTTGTTAGTCTTCAAACTCCAGCTGGCCGATTTTGGCATTCTTTCATCCACATTTTTCATATTGCATGTTTCATTTTCCATTCGGTGATCAACATACGTATGTTTTTTGGTGTGTAGTGTTTTCAAGTGCTGTTGTGTGTTTGTCTGCCTTTTGTTTCTGTTGTGTTTGATGTTTGTCATTTGTTGTGTGTATGTGTGTGTGTGTGTGTGTGTGTGTGTGTGTGTGTGTGTGTGTGTGTGTCCACGGGTGCTCGCATGTACATGTGTGTGTGTATTCTGCTGTTCCCCCTTCTTTTTTTCCCCCTTTTTTAAAAATAATATATATGGATTTCTGTGTGTGTATTTTATTGTGTGTAACCTTTTTTTTTTTTAAATAAATATTGGTTTGTGTGTGTGTGTGTGTGTGTGTGTGTGTGTGTGTGTGTGTGTGTGTATTTAGCTGTGTGAAACTGTTTTTCTTATTTTTAAAAATAAATATTAGTTCATGTGTCTGTGTGTGTGTGTTGCAGATTGGGGGAGAGAGAGAGAGAGAGAGAGAGAGAGAGAGAGAGAGAGAGAGAGAGAGAGAAGAGGGGAGGGAGTTTTATTAATTGTTTATCCTGGTTACATTTCGGTTTGTTATTGTTTTGGTGGCTAGCATGCTCAGAGAGGTATTTTTATATGGATTTGGTTGTTAAGTACCTTCTTTCCCATTGCAGTGGTTCTCTGTATGTGAAAGTTTTCTTGAAATGTCTGGAGATTTTTGTTGTGATTGTTCACTCTGATAACTGTCATGTCACATTCCATGTTGGATGGTTCATGTCCATGTTTTATCAGGTGTTCAGTTTAGGTAGAATGGCTATTTTCATATTGCCAACTTCTTACATGTTCTTTATATCTAGTTTTAAAGTTCCTGTTTGTCATCCCCAGATATACTGATTTACATTCTTGGCACTCTAGCTGGTATATACCTGATCCTTGGTATTTATCTTGTTTGTCTGTTGTTTGTAAATGTGATTGGAGTGTGTTCCTTGTTCTGCAAGCTATTTGTAATCCCTGTTTCTTTAGTATATTTGCTACCTTGTGTGTTGCTTTGTGTTTGTATGTTTCTGTTATTCATGTTATGAGTGTTATTGTTTTGTGTTTCTGTGTTTGCTGTAGTGTCTGTGGAGTTCTGTGCTCTCTGATTGTTTTCATTTTTCTTTAGTTGTTTTTTAGTTTTATGAATGAGTTTTTGTACTGTATGGGTGCTGTAACCATTGTTAGTGGCTATGAGTTGCACTGTTTGGCGGCGAGTGTAAAAGTAATTCGAGTATCCCCACGAAAAAAAGTAAATTTCGGTAGTAAAAAGAATACGTGTGTAAATTGTAAGGATGAGATCTCGAAGCTAAATGAACAAATATCCAGTTTACAAATGATAATCGGTTCTTTAAAGCTGGACATACAGAAACTTCATGCAGAAAAACGTGAGTCGCTGAAGAAGCAAGAAGACTCGACCTCTGCACACAAGTGGCAAACAATGATGGGGGAAAACTGCATTTGGAAAGTACAATCCCAAAATAGCAGTGAAACTTCAGTATGTATAAACAGTGAAACTTTAATGCATAAAAACTGTACTCAGAAAGTACAATCTCAAAGCAACAGTGAAACTTCAATGTGTATAAACAATGAAACTTTAATGCATAAAAACTGTCAAACTAGAACATATAACGACCTTGTGAGAGTATTCACTACTGAAGATTCAATGAACATGCCAGCAGAAGTCGAAAAGTTACGAAATGAACCACAAAAAGTAAACAAACCGCTGCATGGTGAACTTCCGACTGCTAACATTGTAAAATATGGAAAAATATGTGTGTCAGGCGATAGCCACGGCCGTGGAATTGCCGCAGTGCTAACGGAAAAATACAATTACAGGGCAAACGGTTTCGTGAAGCCTGGGGCTCCATTAAGTGAACTGAAAAACCTTACAAAATTACGTGAAGTAACTAGTTTGTGTAAGGATGACTTTGTTGTATTGCTGGGAGGATCAAATGACGTACATAGAAATGAGTCGTTCAAGGCTAGCACAGAATTGAGAAAATGCCTCAATAATTTATCTCACACGAATGTACTCATTGTAAATATCCCGCATCGTCACAATTTACCGAGGTGGTCGTGTGTAAACAGTGAAATTCATGCCGCAAACAAGAGTTTCAGTGAAATATGTACTCACTTTGTAAATACAGACGTTATTGACATAAACAGTTTGGAGCAAAGGCTCCATACAGTTCACGGTCTTCATTTGAATGCATTAGGAAAGGATGTACTTATGAAAAAAAATTGTACTCAGATTTGCGGTGCAATGAAGTACCCAGGACAAGTGGAAATCGATCGCAAGTAACAAAGCGTTCTTTTCATGCAGCGAACAATATAGCCATCAATCAGTGTCAAATCACGAAATGGTTTAAAACCAATAGGCCAGAAAGTAACATTCGAGCTGAAAATTAAGAAATGGTTCAAGCCAAAAAGAAATGAAGCACAAATTTTGCAAGCTCCAAAAATACCAGAAGACAAACAAGCTGCTGTACATGTGTCTTCCAGAACAAGGGAAGCTCCAGAGAGGAACAGTGATTTTTTTATGGCTGGCACCAGGGAAATCACTGCAGCACCATCCAGATCCAGTGCCATCAAGAATGTAACTATGGATGTAAGTACACAATATCAAAGTGACAAAGAAATGTACAAGCTAAGTGAGCAAGGTGATGGGCTGCTACAGAAGAATCCAGACCTACCCTTTTGTGAGGATGGCTCATTATTAAATATTAAGTCTTTAAAAAATAAAATTGATGATCTTAGTAGTAACTATATAATGCATTGTAATATAAATGGTTTAAGTGCTGAATACTCATGTGACAGAAGCTCTAAGTTAGATGAGCTACAAATTTTTTTATCTGAATTTCTAAATGTTAAAGTAATTTGTTTAAATGAACACTGGCTTAGTAGTGAGACCATAAAAATCTTAAATAAAATTGAAAACTTCAAGGTAGCTACCAGCTTTTGTAGGATAAATAAGTCACGAGGAGGTTCATGCATACTCATTCATTCTGATTTAGATTACCATGTAAGATGTGACTTCAAGTGTTTTAATGAAGAGTGTATTTTTGAAAGTTGCTGTGTTGAGTTAAAGGACTTAAATGTTGTTATAATATCAATTTATAGAAACCCAGGGAAGGTGACAACTGAGCATTTCCTAAGTAAATTTCAGGGTTTGTTAGAATACCTCAGTGAAGAAAAGAGGAAAAATGTTGGGGTTGCTGTTGATTTCAACATCAATGTGTTGAATGAAACATGTGAGGTATCAAAATTTACACACTTAATAATAAAATATGGCTTCAAATTAAATTTTTCTGAATCTACAAGAGAAAATGCTCAGTCAGCTACATGCATTGACAATATTTTAACGAATTACGTATTTGAAGATGGATATAAATTTTGTCTAGATCTACGAATTTCTGATCATTCAGCATTATTCATTGAGCTACCCAGAGCAGGTAGAGAAGTCAAATGTAAAAAAGCTTATGTAAAAAGGATCTTCAACCAAGAAACTTTGACTCTATTCCATGATAAGCTTAAGGAGACAGAATGGCACTTTGATAAAAATATTTCATGCACGGCAAATTTTGAAGCATTTCTAAGGGATTTTCTAAGTGTTTTCAATTAAATGTTTCCACAAAAAACTTATTTTAATAAAATGACAAAATTAAAATGGATCATTAAAGGTATAAAAATCTCCAGTGCTAAGAAAAGGCAGCTACATAAGGAACTAAGACATAATAAAAAAAATTGAATTTATTGAATATGTTAAACAATACAAAAGTGCATTTAAGAAAGTTGTCAAAGTAGCAAAGCAAATGACAAATAATAAATTAATCTTAAAACATGAGAATAAATCAAAGGCAGTGTGGTCAGTTGTAAAACACGAATGAGGTATCAAAGCCTCTAGACATGGAATTAGTACAATTAAGCTTGAAGATGAGATCATTGTAAATCCGGCTCAAATTTCAGAATGCTTCAATGAGTTCTTCATTAATGTAGTGAAACCAGAGGTTAATGTTGCAGATTATGAGAACAATGTATGTCCCTTTGGACTAAATCATAATTCTGAATGCCTCACAAAATTCTAAACAGTTTCAACAATAGATGTAGAAAAATTATATTAAAACTAAAAAGCAAAAATTCTGCAGGTTGGGATGGAGTACCAGCAAAAGTCCTTAAATTTGTGTGTAAAATAATAGGATACCCACTGTCTAAAATAATAAACCAATCCTTTGAACAAGGAAGCTTCCCAGAGGTGCTGAAGTATGCGGAAGTAAAACCGCTGCTCAAAAAAGGGTCAAGAGAGGACATGGGGAATTATCGTCCCATCTCCCTCCTTCCAGTCCTATAACAAATCTTTGAAAATGCTGCTGCTATGGAGAAATATGATATTATTACGGAAAACCAATTTGGTTTCCAGCATGGTAAAAGTACTACTGATGCAATTAACAAGTTTATCGACAAGATCAGCACATCATTAGACAACCATAATAAAGTTGCAGGAATCTTTTGTGATCTCACAAAAGCCTTTGACTCTGTAAATCATGCACTGCTTATCTATAAGCTTGACAAGTATGGGATCAAGGGTAATGTTCTAAATTGGCTTACTTCATACTTATCAAATAGGAAACAAAGAGTGATTGTCTCATCAAATACAGCAAATTACTATTCAAAATGGAAAACAGTAGCCCAAGGTGTCCCTCAATGCTCGATTCTAGGACCTATTTTGTTCTTGTTCTATGTTAATGATTTACCGAAAAATATAAATGCTCCATCGATTTTATTTGCAGATGACTCATCTGTATTAATTGAAAACCAGGAGCCAGAAAACATCCCTCTCTACATAATAAACACAATGAACAAACTAGAAACATGGTTCCAACTGAATGGATTAAAATTGAACATTCCCAAAAACCACATTGTCCAGTTCAGAACAAAACAGTCAAAGCCCCAAGAAATTAAAATAACTCATAAAAATCGGGATATAGAAGAAGTAGATTCTGTGAAGTTTTTAGGGTTAAACCTAGATAAAAATTTATATTGGAATAAACATGTTGACTACCTGTTAAACAAATTATGTAGCTTTGCATTTGCTATGCAAATATTAGCTGGTGCAACAGGCATGAATACAAGGAAAATTGCATACTGCAGCTACTTTCAATCAGTTGTAAGGTATGGTATTATTTTTTGGGGAAATTCAAGCAATATATTGCACATACTAAAGTTACAGAAAAGAATAATAAGGAACATGTGTACTGCCCATCCAAGGACATCATGTTGCCCATTATTTGAAAAACAACAGTTATTAACAGTTCCCTCCTTATACATCTATGATATTATCATCTTTCTACATAGCAATTTAGAGTTATTTGAGAAAAACTGTTTCAATCACGCATATAACACGAGAAACAAAGACAATTTTATGCTTCCCACTCATCGCTTAAACCTATATGCGCAGTCTCCTCAGTATATGGCAATGAAAATTCATAACAAGCTAAAAAGGAAAGAATGTTCTGAGTATGAACCTAGAGACACTGAAAACAAAGCTATATGATATACTTGTCAAGCAATGCTACTACTGTCGAGGAGTTCATGAAGGATGAACTGAACATTTGAGCAGGATAAATTTACATATAGTCTTGTGTGTAAATGTAGCTGTCCTTCACAAAAGGGAGGAAAGAAAAATAAAAGTTTATATTAATGTTAAAATTCTTTGTACCAATTAGGCCTAAGTTGTGTTATCCATTTTTTGACGTGTCTCCTGTACACTAATCATATGATTAGAAATTGTATGTTATGAGATGAATAAAACACTATTCACTATTCTTTTTCCTAGTTTTCTTTGCTGAGTGGGATATTTAGTCTGTGTAACATGTGTCATAGGGCTGCTAATATTTGATTTTGCAGGTGGTTGGATGAAGTATGTATAATTATGTTCTTGGATGTTAGCTTTCTGAAGATGTCAGATGTGTATTTATTGTTCTCTCTCTTTATTGTTATATCCAAGAAATGTATTTGCTTTTGTGTTTCTTTTGCCATGGTAAATTGAATATTTTTATGTGTGTTGTTTATATCTCTATGACGTTTATCAATTTTCTCTGTTGGTTTGTCTACCATACAGATTATGTCCTCCACATATCTGTACCAATAAACAATTTTGTATCCTTTTGAGGGAGATTTTCGGGTTGGTTACACCAAACAACACCCATTTAGCAGTACTTCATTTATTCACGTAAACACATGCAAGGCCCACAAAGAACTGAACATGGCGGAACAGCCCAAAGACAGTAGTCAGAGTCCAAACACGATGCTCAGAGTCCAAAGACGAACGCATATCGATGCTGGTGTTGACCTCATCGGTGCCACATAGACCCCCCCCCCCCTTGCAGTACGGAGTACTCTTGAGAGGCTGGGGGGGTGGGTGACTAAGGTGTCGGCAGGGGTGATCCGCGGGAGCCGGACAACGGTCAGATCGACAGCGTCGTCGGGGAACTGTGTGAGTAGATGTTGTGAAGGAAGGTTCGCCCACTGAACCTGGAAGTCGTTGAAGTGAGCTGGGCATTGTACCGAGCGTCCTGGTCATGTGGCGACAGGTAGGCCAGCGGTTTACGTCGGGCGGGAGAGGAACTCATTTCACCAGGTGGCAGGGAATGGTGGAGGTTGTGTCATGAGCACTAGATGAAGAGAAAAACACGACAAACAGTGTATAATCACATTGAGATGTCATGGATTATGTCCAGGGGGACAGGCACAAACACCTCGAGCGAGGGCACGTTCAAGATGGGGGGGGCAATGAGAAACCTCGACAGGGCGAGGCAGGCGACGGTGGAGAGGTCAAAGGAACCGGTGAAGGGCCCGGTGGTGAGGACGTGATTGTTGGTAAGCTTGACGTGGGGAGCATGTGGTCACTCGACAGAGTGTGTGAGACCGGAGTAGAGGGCGAGGTCGGAGGAGAGCTCAACGATTGGAACTGGAAGTCACTCGATTGAAAGTATAAGTCCAATATGGAGGGAGTGGTCAGAGCGTCGTGAGCCATGACAGTGAGTGGCGTGGTCGTGGCCTGAAGGGGGGGGTAGAAGAAGGCTCGACATGAGCAGGCCTAAGTCTGTTGAGAGAGACTGTAACAGCTGAATCTTTCATCTGGATGTGTTGGCTGAGCACCAGAGAACTTGGTACGAGCCGAAATATGGAGGTTGGAGAGGAGCATGGACAGTGTCATCTCAGAGCATGATGTACTCACAATTGTCCAGGGATTTCGGGACATGAACCTTAGGGCGGGAATGGCTGGTGGGCGGAGGGATACAGAGGTTGTTGAAGTGGCGTCTGTTGTGGTCAACAAAGGAAGGTAAGTCAGACTGAGGGAGAGAAGTGGAAGGGCTCACAAGTTCTCCAAGGAGAACAATGTTCTGGCCGTATACGAACTCGGCTATCGTGCTTTTGAGGTCTACCTTATGGATCGTACAAATGCCGAGTAGCACAGGGAGAGGGCCTCCATCCATAGAGAGTCGTGGCATCAAAAAGCCACCTTGAGAGTGCGGTGCCAGCACTCAACCAGCCCGTTACTTTGTATATGATATGCTTTGGTATGGATGCGCCAGATGCCACAAATGTTACAAATCCCGTTGAACAGAGCCAACTCAAATTGACTGCCCTGGTCAGTCGTGATGATAGCTGGACATCCGAAACACGATACCCACGACTTGATGAAAGCTTGAGCAACAGTTTCTGCCGTAATAATTTGGAGGGGGACAGGCTCGACCCAGCGAGTTATTCGGTCGATAGACGAGAGAACATAACGAAAGCCGTTAGAGGGGGAGAGAGGGCCGACAATGTCAATATGAATATGCTGGAAACGCCCAGGAGAGATCTAAAAGGCGCAGACGGGGGTGAAGTGTGCTTGTGTCCTTTGCAGCGTTGGCACGCAACGCAGGAGCATGCCCATTGCTGGCAGTCCTTGTTGATATTTCTCCACACAAAGTGCTCTGCTACGAGGCGGGCGGACGCACGATCACCGGGGTGGTCTAAATTATGCAATGCGTTGAAGACAGCTTGACGGAGTGTGGTTGGGATGAGGGGCCATAACGTGCCTGTACCGTCGTCGCACCAGATCTCACCAGAAATGCCAGGGAAGGTGGTGCGGACGAAGTGTAGTGAAGAGGTAGAGTCTGAAATCAGGTTTTGTGTTTCCTCATCAGCAGGTTGGAGGTTAGGCAGTTCAGAGAGGTCTAACGGCGAATGGACGGCATCGACTCGTGAAAGGAAATCAGCAATTATATTTTCAGCACCCTTTATTTGTCTGACATCGGTGGTGAACTGAGATATTAAGTCCATGTATCTGAAGTGGCGAGGAGGCAGGTCACCTGGCGGGTTTGTAGTGGCCATAGCCAGGGGTTTGTGGTCCGTTAAAACATAGAAAGGACGTCCCTCAACGTCAGTCTTAAAATGCTTGATCATTTTGTAGACCATGAGCAACTCCCTGTCAAATGCAGAATATTTCCATTGTGCATTGGTTTGCTTGCACGGGAAGAACTGCAGAGGCGAAGTTTGGCCATCGATTGTCTTGCTAAGGACAGTGCCGATGGCAGTATTGCTCACATCTGTGGTGATGAAAAGCTGCACATTGGGATGAGGATGAGCGATG
Organism: Schistocerca serialis cubense; assembly: GCF_023864345.2. NCBI lineage: Eukaryota > Metazoa > Arthropoda > Insecta > Orthoptera > Acrididae > Schistocerca > Schistocerca serialis. The sequence continues at coordinate 22,639,399 of NC_064644.1, read as the reverse complement.
GTGCAGGCCTCAGCAAGAAGATTTTTGAGGGCAGTGAAAGAGTCAGTCATAGCAGGGGTTCATGGAACGGGCTGAGATCCAGAAGTGTTGGTGCCAGCCAAGGCGTCCGTCAGTGGAGCCTGAATCTCTGCAGCCCGAGGTAGATGTTGGTGATAATAATTAACTGTCCCCAGAAAGCACCATAGCTCTTTGAATGATGAAGGTCTGGGTAGGTTTAGTATTGTTTGTACTTTCTTAGGGGGCAGTGAAATGCCGTCAACAGAGACCTGAAAAGCAAGGAAAGTGACAGTGGGTTGATGTAGCTGCAATTTGTCCTGGTTGGTCTCGATGCCTGCTGCCGCGAGAGTGATCATAACAGTTTGCACATGTCAAATGTTGTCCTTGATGGAGGAGCTTAACACAAGAATGTCATCAACATATGTAAAGCAGAATTTTAGGTCGCACCCGCGAGGGAACTGGTAAAGTTGGCAATGTTGGATATGGGGTAGGTGTCCATAATTGTTCGTGTGTTTAGTCGACGGTAGTCTCTGCACATGCACCAGGACCCGTCTTTCTTGGGTGTCATATGTATGGGCGTAGACCAGCTATTGGTCGAGGGTTCAATGATGCTGGAGCTTAGTAGTTCAGAAATCTGATTTTTAAGGCCAGAGAGGCGCTTGAGACAAAGTCGACGTGGTTTGCTGGAGAATGGGGACCTGGCATGAGGCGAAGCTTGTGAACCGTGCCGTTGGTGACAACAGAAATGTTGCCAGCGGCAAGGAAGGCGGTTTGTTTACAATGTGTGGCGGGCAGGGCAGGCGAGGCGTGGTTGTAGTATTCGGAGCCACTCGGCGGACCCGACAAGAGACGAGGCGGCAAAGTGTCCCAGGAGTCAACGTGACAAGATGGCCGCCAGCCCGAAGCAGTGGCACCGTGGTCGGGTGAGCTCGGTAGAGCTCGTGAGTCGTTAGTGAGTCCATTGTCCAAGGGTGCGGTCTGTGGCAGTACGGTCGCGGGCGAAATGCTTGGGACGAGTGCACTGTTTGTGTTGTCAGTGACGATCACATGGCAGTGTGCAGGAGCTGAAGTTGCATAGTTTGAGGTGCTGTCCGCGAGGGGCGGGGTAGGAGCTGTCAGTTCGGGAACACATGACACTTGTCGCGCATGCGCACTTGTGTCCGGCCGAGTGTCAAACGCTGCCGCGTTAGGAGGGTGTGGCCCTGCATAACTGCCAGTACATGTTATGGCAGTCTTGATGGCACAGTTGCGAGGGGTAGTGGGAGGTAAACACATGGAGGCCCGATTGCTGGGACTGCAAGCAGATTCGGCACACTTACTGACCGTGCTTTGTCCTTGCTCTAGTGTCTGTAATTCCTTTGCTGCATCGGAGAGCTGGAGCTGTGTTTCATGGAGCCAGAGGGAGAGCTTGAAGTTTTCCTTGCATAGGCGAGTGACGTCTTCAAGCTCGACAAGGCATTTGTGCGTGGTTTCTTTTAACGTCGTTGACAGAGACAAGCATGTACGGATGAGATGAGCCTGGACCGATGTGTCATGGGGGGGTGTTGCTCGACAGAGCACGGGGGAAGTGAGTCTTGGACAGATGATGAAACACGGTGTTTCACACTAGGTCCAGTGAGAGTTTGTGGTGTCGTAAGAAGTCAATGCCTAGTATAGGTTCGTCAGTTTCGCACACTAAAAAAGTCCACTCGATTTTGCAGTTTGCGGAGAGTGAGATGACGTGGGAAGTTGAACCTGAGCATTGTAGTTTAGTTGAATTAATGGCTTGCAGTGAAGTATGATGAGGGCAGATGTTCAACGACGCTAAGGACGTAGGCAGCAGTGAAACATCGGCGCCTGTGTCCACTAGGAATAGGTGTCTCGACGAAATGTCTTTAATATAAAGATGTAAAGTCGTCCGCAGTTATCCGATCCTTCCCGGGCAGAATGGAGCACTGGGGGGTGCCTGTCACGTTGTGTGCAGGAGGTGGCACCTGGACCTACCTGTGATTGGCGTTTGGGAAGTAGCAGGGTGGTCTGCAGTTCCGTGCCGCCTCACCAAACCTTGTGTGGAAGTAACAGTATGGGTAATGCGGTTGCTTTTCCTGCGGAATGTTCGTTGCCAGTGGTGGTCGCCGAGGTTCGGTGGCTGCAGCAGGTTCGGTTGCAGGAGGGGGTGTGACCGTGGTTGGGGCTGGTAACTTCCCAGTTGCTTGTTTACTGCTTCCCGAAGCAAGCAGAATGGTCGGCACAGTATGACCCTGGCCACATCCGGCCACAGGGCAATGAGCCTGAACCTGAGACTTGTCAGGTAGGCAGTGGCTGGCGAAATAGAGCAGTGATGCATCGTGTAGCTTGTCAGCAATTGTCATTCTTTGAGCCAGAGCAAAGCGGATGTGAGGAGATAGTTTATCTGACCAGATGGCGAGGAGAGCTGTGTCAGAGAATACATCGGCACTGACCAGGGCACATAACCGTCTCCAGAGCTGGGAAAGTTCGTCGTTGCCTAGTTGCTCAACATGGAGCACTTGCCATATTACTGCCTGAGTTGAGCATGCAAGCCGATGTAGAACTGTCTTTTTGGCTAGAGTGTATCGGGTAGATGAGTCTGGGGCATCGACCAGGTCAGCAATCAAGTCCGTCCTCCTTGTTGTTCAGGTGGGTGATGAGGCACAGAAATCTGGTTGACTCATTGAGTTTGTAATGGTCGAACATTTCGTCCACAATTTTGAACCTGGTTGTTGCTCTGTCAGGATTAAATGGCGGCTGCATCAGTAAACATTGTAGAATGTTCAGAAGAACATGTTGAGTTTGTCGGGGCGCTGCCTGAATCAAGCTGTAGTTGCTGTAGTATTCCCGGAGAGTGTGCCTCCAGGGGATGTGGTAACGACGGCTGTTCCGGTGGCAGGGTGAAGGTGTCACATTGTGGTTGAGCGTGATCCATCACGATGTGGAAGGCTGACGTGGATGAGGCACCAAGATGTGCTGAGAACTGTAGTGAAAGCTCGACTGGAGCCGGTGTGGGGGTGACAGGTGAGAAAAAGTTCAAAGTTTGAGAACACGTATTAGTCCGTGGAAAGCTCGACGTATGATCACAGACACGGCCACCTGTGTTGCAGGGAAGCTGCGGATGTGCGGGCTGTCCAGAAGCACAGTGTGGGAAATGATGTGGAATGTGGGACGGAATGTATGAATGTTCACTGTTCATAGTCACTCCACTCAAAACGGTGTGCCAATAAGGTGAATGTTGTGGCACAAAACACTGAGGCATAGCAGTGGGATGGAGGTGGGGGTCAGGCACAGATAACAAGTAATTGTTCCTGTTGCAGGACAAGGTACCGAAGTAGGAAGGCATGTGGTGATGCTGAACCGAGACAGACGCGGACGTGGTAGGATGCTGAGAAGGTTGACCTGTGGACGAAGCAGTTCCGGCCACATGGCAGGTATCCGTGTGGTACTGTACAGATTTCGGCTTGGCAAATCATTGTCCTAGCAGTAGTAGGTTGTCCGATGAAGCATTTGCAGAAATCGGAATTGGTCCTGCACTGCATGGAGATCTGTAAGAGGTAACTGCACAGTCGATGAGGGAGGGCACATGTGGCGGGAACAAAGGCGTTATATAGTTGGAGTCATGCGTACTCCTAACCTCACTTATTGTTGCAGGCTTGAAAACATCTGGTGAAATCGGTGGAATCATCGAGTGAGAGGCGTCGTGTTGCAGTCCTGGTGGGTGTACATCACCCGCAACATCATGCATGTCGATCACAAAATCCAGCGTTGGCACTGGGCTGAAGTTATTGTTCAAATGCTTTGTTGATGTGGTACACGCAAAAAAAACGACACGGAGGTCGCGGACACAGTAAAACGCCAAAAATGGAAGACGTTACAACTCAGGGTCACCAGTGAGGTAAACGTTCGGGTTAGTTATACGAAACAACACCCATTTAGCAGCAGTTCTTTTATTCACCGAAACACATGCAAGACTCACAAAGAACTGAACATGGTGGAACAGCCCAAAGACAATGCTCAGAGTCCAAAGACGATGCTCAGAATCCAAAGACGAACCCATATCGATGCTGGTGTCGACCTCATCGGTGCCACACTTTCTTTGTGATGACTGTATCAAAGATTGTGTTTTCTATGTGGTTGATGAATATGTTTGCCAGAGTTCCTGAAATTGGGAATCCCATTGGAAGTCCATCTTCTTGGTGCATTCATGAATTTGATAACAGCGGTTTGTGGACCTTGGGTTGGCTTCGGAGTGTTCATGCTTTTGGTTTCTTCTGTGTGATGTGTTGTTTTCGTTCATCTGTTTGTATGTATCTGATGTCTATGAGGTTGTTTTTTATGTACGTCTGGAAGCATGCAGTTGGATCAGATTTTAGTTTTGTAATGAAATGAAATCTTTAGTTTTTTCTATGTATTGTTCTTTATTGATCAGCACTGTACAGTTCCCTTTATCAGCTCTTGTGACTATGATGTTTTTATCTTGTACTTTTTCTTTTAATTTCTTAGTTTCGTTTCTTTCTGTTTGAAGTTTACTGTTTATGACGAAGCAAGCTGGGATAATTTTAATTCCCCTCTTGTTTTGCCATCTCCTTCTTTTAAATTTGTTTTGTTACTTTTAACTAATTATCATTAAAATACATGAATATAACCTGCATTTCCATAAAAGAGAAAGGTTGTCCTCAGTTTTAAAGTAAATAGCACCATATCTAATTTTGTGCTTAATTTGATGTATGTAATTGATTTTCTAATTTATTTTGAGTATTCCTAGTTTGTATCATTTGTTATATGGTGAAATCAGCGTTTGTTTCACAACTTAAATTCTACTGTTGACATGTAAACAAGTATAGATTCTGTAATAATTGTAAACTTTTGCGAAACTAAGTTCTAGTAATCTTAAAGTATCTATTTAGCTCTATTCAAAAACATGTTAGCAAAACCAGCCCTTCATTAATTCCAAAGTATTTAACAGTTTTGTCAAAAGTATTGTTTGCATAACTATATTTGTTACCTTCATGATTTAAACAAATAATTCAGCTTAACTCTTGTAGTAGAGGAAACTGCAAAAAAGATGCAATTTGTCAATGTATTCAGTTAATTTAATGAGTTAAGTTTTAATTGTAAATTTTGTAAATTAAACTTCAAACAATGTGTAGTTTTAGTACCTATTATTGTGATGATATATGAGGGGCCAATTTTTGGTCATGAGACAGTCAGTCCACGGCTGATTTTCAGATGAGTAGCCTGTGCTTAGAACAACAACAATGCTTCAAATTAACTGTTGAACAAGTGTTAAACAATTAGGCTGTGTGTGAAAACAGTGACAGTGCCTGCTCCATACGTATGTGATAATTCTTCAATAACTGTGAACTTTGTGGTTAGGTTTTACTGCTCAAAGATGTTCAACAAGAAACTATTGTAGCTGTATGTGGAGTTTCGCCTGCTAACTATTAATGAGGCTTATCAAAAGTTAAACATTAGTGCACTGGCCATATAACTGTGTATTATTAGGAGGTTGTGAACAGTGAAATTAAAGTACTGTAAAACGTAACTGTGCATATTTTGGCTACATCATTTAAAGTAGTCGTGTTAGAAGCCACACAACCAATTTTTCAGCCAGTATTTCAACGCTGAGGACAACAAATGAAGAAACAGAAGCAGGTGGAACTGCCACATGTTTTGCTCTTTCTTTGACATAGTGATTATGTAATTTATTTCTTTCTTCACTAGTTCTTGGTTAGTCCAATGTTTATAGCGTTATTTTCTTTTTTCTCTTTCTCTGTCAAGATCTTTTCTGTTTCTACAATCAAGTTTTCTATGTAGTGGTTATCTATTTTTGTACTGATGTTGTGTCTGAGCCTGTGGTGCCTCTGGCATAAAGTGCTGTATCTTTGGATTTGATCATCTTTGACTTATCTTTGCTATGTTCTCTTGGAGCACAGTTTTTGTACTTCCATGTTGTATTCATTTATGTCTTTGCTAAATAAACATATATTCTACATCTAAAGGGTGTTATTACTGCCCTATGACATGTAATAGCCGTAGTGGTGACCGCAACATTGTCGTTGTGTGTTTGCGAATTATTTTGTGTTTCTTTTTGTCATTAATGGACTTCATGCGCCAGCCCACATTGTCTTCGGAATAATGGATCTGCCAATGTCTTTCTGTGCTAGTGCCTTGCATCCTATTATCTGTGCTTGCATATTTACAAAAGTGTGACTAATGTGCGTTTGGTTAAAAGTGAACAATTACCTACACCTAGCCATGGCCTTAACCAGCTCAGTATGGCCACTGTCAAGTGCAACTACATAGCAACGGCTCCTACATGGACAGTGCACACTGCTTAGTGACAATGTGAACGATAATCCAGTGAAGAACATTGTGGTTCCCCCCGCAGCTATGCAGTCTCCTTCAATTTGGTTTGAAGTGCCAATGAAATTTGAGAATTGTAATTTGAACATTCCAATGCCTGGGGTAGCACATTCTTGCATACCTAATGTCGTACCCCCCCCCCCCCTCCTCCCCCCCCCCCCCCCCCACGCACACCAGTTACCTTGACCACACCGGTTTCTGTGACCATCACTCCATGATCACACCATGCCACAAATGCCTTCCGCCCACTTTTGTAATGGCGCCGGCTGTTTGGCCTGTGCTAGTTACCAGATCAGCCCCCCATGGCTGCACCATGACTGCCTTCCGCCTGCTGTTGCAACAGCACCAGGCGTTACACCTGCGCCACGTTCACCCTCGGACCTGCATTTTGGAGACATCGTGCCGTTGGTTGCACCTGCTCACTCCACATCATGTGCTGCTTGTGGCTGCCCCCTCCCCCCCCCCCCCCCCCCACGCAGACCTCAGGTGACACACTGTCCACCACTACTGCAGTCCCAGTGTTGGGAGATTCCTGCACCTCTCACACAGATCTTCACCTACCAGTACTGCATTAACATGCGTTACCTGGCACGTTTCCTAAGCTGCCTGCATTGCATAAGGACAACCCTAAGACTTGATTCACATTGCTGGATCACCTACTGGATATCCATGGGATTTCAGATGAGGACGCACATTTTGTTTGCCTGGTGAGCCACCTCCATGCTCATCTAGACCTCATCAGTGATCTGCTCCTCTCACCGCTTGGCCCGCATAAGCATTTAATGGTGAAAACATTGCTCATAAAACACGTTTCTCGCCCACCAGTGGAGGCTATCCACCACATTATTCATGATGGTGGCGCCTTTGTGCATTAATTGATGATCAAGCACTACCGGACACCATGCTTTGGACTTCGTGGATGCTAAACTGCCATTGGACCTACAACTTCACCTACTATCTCTTGACGCCAACCCTCTCGAGTTTCGCGTATGCATGGCCGACCGCACCTACGCTATCATTTGTCACCGACACCGCCTGTCATGGATGACATCCCTGTTGCCATCAATTGGCATGCCTGCACTTTTGGTTATGCGCTCTGCTGGCAGAGACCAGCGCGCTCGCCACAGCACCTCAGCGGCCTGTCAGGAGCTGCCACCTAGTGCCCTACACGAGGTACCGCCTGTGGCCTCCCTTCAGCAGCCGATGCCGCCCAAGCAGCAGCCCAAGTGGTCTCAAGCAACGATGCAGTCAGCTGTGTCCCCTCCCACTCCACACCACCTCGCTTCCAAGCTATGCCAGTACCATGCCACTTATGGGGACGCCACTTGCAACTGCCATGTGCCTTGCACGTACCCAAATGATTCCAGCCAGCACATTTAGGTGCCACGTCCTGCCACGATCCTTCATGGTGCCTACCCTCCAATGCCACGCAACTTGCTCCAGCCATGCCACACCTCTACATCATGGACTTGTCATCGGGCACTCGCTTTTTTGATGACACTGGCGCCAATGTCATCGTTATCCCAGACAAGCACACAGGAAACCTGCTTTCTTCTGCTAACCTCAGTTTGATCGCTACAAGTCACTCTTCTGTTGGCGTCCTTGGCTCCATCGAGATGTCACTTCGCCTATAACCAGTCGCCACCTTCCTTTGGACTTTCCACATTGCTGACGTGAATGAATCTGTGATCGGGTTGGACTTCTTACACCATTACGAACTTTTGCCAGACCTACAGGCCGCCACACTCCGCCATGCATCTGGTTCTCCCATTCTGTGTTGAAACTAGTTCAGCACGACTCCGCTCTCCGCTCCTTGGCTACACTTTCCACATGTGCATCTCTGCTTGAGCGTATTACTGCACGACTCTCTGATTTATCAGATGTGTGTACACAAATGGATGAGCTCCGCACACATAACAAGGCATTATGCACTTGCAGTGTCAGTGCCTCTGCTGAATTAGCACACACACGGAGTATGATTCACAGCCTCTCTAAAGAGCTGCAACATATGGAACCATCACTCGCATCTACTGTGTCTTTGCACTACATTGCTCCTGTGTTGAGTTTCCCTCCATCTGCTGCCATGTCCGTGTTGTTGCAGGTGAATCTACAGGACATTCATGTTCTCGCTTTTCAGGATTCCCCAAATCACTTGGCTGCCGCGTCACGCCCTCCATCGTCATCTGCTGTCGACACCCTGCCCATGCTGTCCCAGCCCGACAAGGTCCGTGAATCGTTGTCGCATCAGCCCCACCTTCCCCCCCCCCCCTTCCGCCCACCTGACACCCTTCACAAATATCTGCCACCAGCAATGGCACTTGCCATAGAATCTAGACCACAGATGGCCTACCTGAACATTATAAACCTAGGCGTCTTAACGCTTCCAAACTTCTGCGTGAAAGATATCATTCAGGATTCATTGGCTTCCGGTGTGCTCCAACCATCAGACAGCAACTGGTCTTCACCTATCCATCTTGTTCCTAAGAAGGACCGCTCCTTAGGCATGTGTGGGGACTACAGGTCCCTTAATGCTCAGACAATTATCGATAGGTATCCCATTCCTCATATCCAGGATTTCATGCAATTACTGCATGGCTCGAACTTCTCTGTCTTAGACTGTTCGAAGGCGTATCACTAAATTCGTATGCACCTGCCGGATATTCCCAAGATGGCCATTATCACACCCTTCAGCATATTTGAAAATTGTTACATGCCTTACAGCTTGAAAAATGCTATGCAGATGTGGCAAAGGTTCATTGATTCCATTTTGCTACCTCTGCCTTTCACTTTTTCTTATTTGGATGACATTCTGATTTTTTCCTCCTTCTGCTGAGGAGCACCAGTTTCACCTTGAGGCAGTTTGTTCAGCTCTCATGGCCAATGGTGTGGTGATCAACCATGACAAATATCAACTCTGTTCTATATCAGTTACATTCTTAGGCCATACTGTCTTGGTCATCGGCCTTTGACCAACGGATTCTCATGTTGAAATCATTCTCGACTGCCTCTTTCTGAAGATTATGCCTAACTCCGTCATTTTCTGGGTATGGTAAACTTTTATCGAGATCATATCCCTCAGGATGCCTCCGTCCAATTGGCACTTACCAATGCCGTCTCCAGTAAAAATACCATGGGGGAGGTGGGCGGGGGTTGGCACCACACTGCCGGTGAGGGGAAAGGGGGGGGGGGGGCTCTGTGGCGAATCTGGCATAAAGTGCCACGTCTTTGAACTCAATTATCTTTGATTTATCTTTCTCTATGTTCTCTCAGTGCACTATGTTTGTACTGCCATGTTGCATTCACTTACTTCTGTGCTAAATAAATGTACATTCCACATCTAAAGTGTGTTATTACTGCCCTACGACACATAATAGCCACAAGACCTTTCTCTAATGGCTGTGTTTCTTTCACTGTTGAATCTGTATCTGTGAGATTTATTAATTTTGGGTGAAATTTGTGGTGATGGGTGTGTTGCACTTCGTCATGCTGTCTTTATGATGAATTTTGTTAATGAGTGTTCTGATTTTTCACGCAGAACAAACACAAACGAAAAATCAGAACATTCACTAACAAAAATAACCATAAAGTAAAGCATGGTAAAGTGCAACACACCCATCACCATAAATTTCATCCGAAATTAATAAATCTCACAGATATAGAATTAACAGAGAAAGAAACACAGTCATTAGAGAAAGGACTCAAATGCAACATCAGAACAAAAATAGGAAACCACTAAAAAGGAAACTTGATTGTAGAAACAGAAAAGATCCTGACAGAGGAAGAGAAAAAAGAAAATAACACTATAAATATTGTCAATGAAAGAAAGAGCAAAACAGTAAATTTCAAACATAAAAAAACATCACTAAGAAATTAAAAGAAAAACTACAAGCCAACAACATCATAGTCACAAGAGCTGATAAAGGGAACAGTACAGTACTGATCAATAAAGAACAATATAAAGAAATAACTAAAGATTTCATCTCTTCTAACAATATCACAAAACTAAAATCTGATCCAACAGCATGCTTCCAGACATACATAAAAACCAATGTAAGAGACATCAGACACTTACTTACAGATGAACAAAAACAACTCCTCACACAGAAGAACCCAAATGCATGAACACTCAGAAGCCAGAAAACAGTGAAAAACACAAATAAAATATTTACACATCTCACAAACAGCATCACTCATCTCTTTTGACATAGAGAACATGTACACATCAATACCCACTGTAGACACAACAAAACTAATTGATGTGGAAAACTTACTGACACACAAAAACTACCTGCAGACAATATCAATGAAATAACTAAAACCTCAAAGCAACCACATCCCAGAATTACTTCCAATCTGAAAAGTAATTTTACTTACAAGAAGATGGACTTCCAATGGGATCCCCAATTTCAGGAACACTGGCAAACATATTCATCAATCACATAGAAAACATAATCTTAGATACAGTCATCACAAAGAAAGGGTACAAAATTGTTTACTGGTACAGATATGTGGAGCACATTATCTGTATGGTAGACGAACCAACAGAGAAAATTGATAAACTTCATACAAATATAAACAACATACATAAAAATATTCAATTTACCATGACAAATACATTCCTTAGATGTAACAATAAAGAGAGAGAACAATAAACACACATCTGACATCTTCAGAAAGCCAACAGCCAAGAACATAATTATACATGCTTCATCCAACCACCTGCAAAATCAGAAATTAGCGGCCCTACGGCATGTTACACAGACTAAATAAAATCCCACTCAGCAAAGAAAACTATGAAAAATAATTACAAACAGTACAACTCATAGCCACAAGCAATGGTTACAGCACCCATATAGTACAAAAACTCAATCAAAAAATTAAAACTCAACTAAAGAAAAATCAAAGCAAGCAGAGAGCACACAACCCTACAGACGCTATAGCAGACACAGAAACACAACACAATAACACTCATGACATGAATAGCAGAAAAAATGGTACACTCTTATATAAAAACACAAAAAACACACAAGATAGCAAATATACTAAAGAAACAGGGATTACAAATAGCTTAAAGAACAAGAACACGCTCCAATCACTTTTACAAACAACTGACAAACCAGATAAATACCAAGGAGCAGGTACATACCAGCTAGAGTGCCAAGAATGTAAATTAGTATATCTGGGGATGACAAACAGGAACTTTATAACTAGATATAAAGTACATATAAGAAGTTGGACATATGAAAATAGCCATTCTACCTTAACCGAATACCTGATAAAACATGGACATGAATCACCCAACATGGAATGTGACTTGACAGTTATCAGAGTGAACAATCACAACAAAAAGCTCCTGACATTGCAAGAAAACTTTCACATACACAGAGCAATTGCAATGGAAAAATAAAATGAAAGAGCATGTGGCATTGTTGGCTGGGAGGCCCCATCTGGGGAAGGTTGGCTGCCAAGACCAATT